>NC_133389.1:176969184-177272214 GCF_047511655.1 Castor canadensis | reverse complement strand
CTTAGGAGGTAGAGAAGAGGATCAAGGTTTGAGGCCAGCTCAGGAAAACTTAGCTCGAGATCCTATGGAAGAACAAACTAGAAAGCAAAAGGACTAGCAGAGTGGCTCAAGTGGTAGAGCACCTGCCTAGCAAGCACGAGGCTAAGTTCAAACCCCACTACCACAATAAATAAATAGCTGGGTGCCAGTGGCTCATGCCTGTGATCCTAGCTACTCAAGAGGCAGAGATCAGGAGGATCATGGTTTGAAGCCAGCCCCAGGCAAATAGTTCATGAGACCCTATCTCGAAAAAACCTATCACAAAAAAAAAGGCTGTTGGAGTGCTCAAGGTATAGGCCCTGAGTTCAAATCCCAGTTCTGCCATAAATAAATAAATAAAGTGCATGAAGCTTCCCAACATAATTTCAGCAGTTTTCAAAGTGTAGTGTCAACAACAAAAGTGAAGCAAAGCCCCCCAACTGAGGCCACCAAGTTTGTACTAACTAGGTTTTTTCACCTTACTGAAAAGTGAACAGGTTTGGTAAAAATTGACCCCGAAAAACATTATTTTATGTGAAAACACAAGACTGGATTTCCTACTTTGAATGTAAGAAATGTAAATGCTTTCTAAGAATGGGTATTCTGTGTTGCTAATGAGGTAAGAGCCCATTTGCAGAGTTCAAGGTAAAAGTTAAGACGTTACAATAATGCCTTCCCCATCCAAGCTTCCCTGCTTCTCATCTCGGGACTGAGTGCTGCAGTCCTCTCCTCTGGGATGCTGCTAGGTCTCCACATCTCTCCACTCCTTAGCTACCTAACATGCAAGGCGAACCTGGCAACAGCAGCCGCCCTGGACGGTGGGACACAAGGAACTGCAGATGATTACAGAGAGCTTTGTAAATATTTAGACTTTCAAAGCCCTCATTTGCCAAACCCATGAATCCTTTCCATTTCTGTCCCTTCTCACAGCTCGAAACTCCAATTGCAAAGTTGTTCTTTTTTTTTTTTTTTTTGGTAGAACTGGTGTTTGAATTCAGGACTTCATACTTGCAAAGTAGGCACTCTACCTACTTGAGCCATACCTCCAGTCCAACAAAGTTGTTCTTATAGAAGTTGTAACCATGAAGATTTACCTTTGTTATTTTGTCCATTCTCCTTCTGGATGAGAAAGGAGCTAAGGAAAACAGGAATTAAGGGTACCTTGTGCTGTGTGACCATGTGAGAAAGAGCCTCGTTAAGAGAGAGACTTCTCAGGCCAGTCCCAAAGGCTGCTGTAAATAGTAAGACAGTCAACAGTTGCTCATATGTTGGTGAGTGGCTCCCAAATGACCCCCACCTCTGTCCACGTCATGAGCTGTGTGGATCAAGCCTCGTGCTGTTCCCTTAACCTCCTAACTGGCCATCTCACCCCTTTGAAAGGCTTTCCACTGTTCCTAAGGTTCTAAAGATGAAAATATGAATTCAGACCCATTAACACAGTAGCCAGTTCCAAAGCTTCATCCTGAGGAACTGAGGCTGCAGTGATGACAGTGGCTAAGGCTACAGGCTCTGGAGCCAGACTGGCTGGGTTCAAATCTCACCTCCCACACGTCTGGATGCATGATTGAAGGCAAGTTATTTTAAATGGTTCTTATTCTTTTTCCTTACTTTATCTTAATTAACTTTTTCTTAATTTTCGGGTAACAGCTTTATTCACATATTATATAATTCACTCACTTAAAGTGTACATTGCAGTTGTTTTTCAGTATATTCAGAGTCCTACAACCAATGTTTTTTCTTTTTATGTGCTGGGGCTCAAACCCAGGGCCTTGCACATGCAAGGCAAGTGCTCTACCACTGAGCTACATCCCCCATCCAGTATGAAATGCTTCCAGCATGGAACATGCTTATTCTAAATAAAGAGAGACATGTGTCCATACAGAAGAATAACCTTTGGGAAATTGGTCTCCAGTGGGTGAGATGACCGAATATTCTGCTGTTCTTGGAACAGGCCCCATTTATAGCTGTGACCCTGGTACTATGTCCAGTTATTACCTCTCCGTGCTTTCAAAAGTGTCCCCATTGGACTGGGCTATGAAGATAACTGTACGACTCTGTAATTTGCTAAAAATCAGTGAATTATATCTTATAGTGGGTAAATTTTGTGGTATATAAATTACACAACAATATATAAATTGATGTATATAAATTACATCAACAAAGTTGTTTAAAAAGAAGTCCCAGCCATGTGTGGTGGCACATGCCTGTAATCCCAACACTTGGGAGGTAGAGACAGGAGGATGGAGAGTTTGAGGCCAGCCTGGGTGACATAGTGAGACCCTGTCTCAAAAAATCAAGTGCCAGGGATATAGCTCAGTGGTAGAGAAAAAAAGAAAGGAAATCCCAATTTGAGTGACAAGTGAAATCCATATGCCATGACCTCCAGGCCTCCAAAGTGGTTGACTGACCTTCTGCAAAGAAAAATTCCAGAATTTTTTCCCTACCAAATCTGTTTCTTGGCCTGTGACATCAAAATAAGATCCAATGTCACAGAAGTCGATCCTTTCCAGGCCTTGCATGGCCTCCCATTAATGCTCTACTCACTGTGTACATGTGAAAGCAGTGGATTTATGGCCGGCGACCCCTGTCTGTTGCTGCCCTAAACCAGAGTGCTGCTCTAACACCCATGGTCTCCATGCTTCAAAAGGATACATAGATGGTCAAAAGCTTTGGTGTGTTACTGGCTTTAAAAATTAAAGCTAGAAATTTTTCTAGCTTCAACTTTAACTCCGGAGTCCAAGAATCCTGAAGGAAAAACAAAGAAACACAACATAAAAACATCAGCTCTCTCAATGTCAACAATACCATCGAGGTGTGGTAGCAAAATGGCCCTGCCAGTTACTGAAGCCAAAAGCAAGATGTCTTGCCAGTAATATGAGCATGGAAAACAGGCTTTGGGACATATGACCAGTTCATTTATAGATGATCCAAGTACCCACAGCAGGAGAAAAAACTCGCACATGATTTGAATAGTTCGTGTGATTAAACACAAGCATGACAAGTGCCCTTATTAGGTTGAATACCAAAAATGATTCAGTGAGGTTTAGGCACGCATGGCACTGGTCGACATAACACAGACAATCATCTCTAAGTTACTGAGAAACTTCCAGAAAAAGGGAGTCTAGACAAGGAAGGGCAGAAGCTGTTACCTACCCTGCCACAAGTACCTCAGATTGTGTCACACACAATTTGATCTGGCTCTTGGAAATCCATTACTTGTCTTAACTAATACTCATTAAAAGAAGAAAAAATAATGACAGTAATAGCAAAAGAAGTGTAGCAAGTAATGATTTTTCTTTTCATTTTCTCAATATGTAGCCCCAGTTGACCTAGAACTCATGATCCTTCTGCCTCAGCCTGGGTGCTGGGCTTACAGGCAAGCACTACCACACCTGGCCTTGCAACCATCTTTCTCAGGACAATTTCTTTTATACTGTGCATACAAAAATATCTTCCACCCAAACCAGTTCCACAAGAGCAGCTATCCCACTACAAATCCATGTCCACTCCCTCTTGGATCCCAACCCATCACCCTCTGACAGGCTCATCCTTCTCCACTATCTCTGCTCCCTAGCTCTGTATCCTCCACACTTTTCATGCCCTTCCATCCCATATGTCATCTGGGGTTTGGAAACAATCCTGCCAGATGAGCAGAAAATCTGTATATCTTCAAAAGATTTTTTTTTTTTTTGAGGTACTGGGGCTTAAACTCAGGGCCTTCACCTCGAGCCCCTCCACCAGTCTTATTTTTGTGAAGGGTTTTTGAGATAAGGTCTCACAGAACTATTTGCCCAGGCTGGCTTCAAATCATGACCCTCCTGATCTCTGCCTCCTGAGTAGCTAGGATTATAGGCATGAGACACCGGCGCCCACTCAAAAGATGTTTTAACTCCCTGACACTGCGTGAGATTTTTGTTTGTAATGTATGTTGTTACAGGTGAATTGTGTTCCTACATAGACATGGTGAAGTCTGGTTCTCAGGATGTGAGGTCATTGGGATTGGGGTTGTTGGAGATGTAACCACAGTGAAGAAGAGGTTATACTGCAGTGGGTGGGCCATTAACCCAGTGTGACTGCATCCTTACAAGAAGAAATTCAGACACAAAAGAAAGATGGCCTGTGAGTATGGATGCAGAGCCTGGAGTGATGTGGTCACCTGATGGGGCCACTGGAAGCAGAGAGAATAAAAAAAGAACACTGACCTAGAGCTTGCAGAGGGAGTGCAGCCTGCCCACACCTTGGTCTCTGGCATCTGGCCCCTGATGTGCAAGACATAAGTTTCCCTTGTCCAGTCCCTTGGCCCTTCATTCTCTGTTCGGGCAGCCCTATGAAAGCAATGAAGTGTGCTGCAGCTCGGGGGGCTTTCTATGCTTGACCATCTATAAAGAATCTCAAGAGAGTGCTGCCATGGCGGCCATGCAAACCAAGACATCTTAAAAACAATCAAAATCGTGTATTTGGGACCCATGCACCTTAGGTTAGGTTGCATTTCATGTAACCAATAAATATGTATTTTCAAATTAATTACTGCTCTGAGGATAGTCTGCTAATGACAGTGTAAGATTAGAATAAAACTTCTCTGAGCGTGAATCCTTTTTTTTTTTCTAGAGTGTTCTCTTCTCTTCTGTGCTTTCAGCTTTGAAAAGAAGAACACTTCCCGAGTCTGATGGGCACTTGAGACCATGATTCCAAAAAGAGATGTGCAGAGCCAGAAGTGCTGGGCCGGTTCTGCTGACTGGTCTTGGGGAAGCCACTCACCATCTTTCTCCTAGTTTCACCCCTTGTAGAACCACAGGCTTTAAAGTGAATTGGTGGCTGCCTGTTTTTTCAGCAGCAGAACCCTTCTGATCATTCCAAATGTTACACACAAAATGAATCATAGCAAATTACCGTGGAAGTGGTGGCAGGACCAGGGCTCACTTACCTTGGTTTCCCTGTGGCCTTCCTTGGCTATTCCTTTAAATCTTCAGTAGCTAAGCTGAACTCAGTCCCTAGCACACAACAGTTGCTCAGAAGTTTTCCCCAAAATAATCAATTATAGAGATTCCCAAGTATTTCCGCAGAAAAGAACTCATTATAAACTCTACAAAGGATTTTCCTTTTCTTTTCACACTGCAGAGTGGATAATTTGGAAAAGCAATAAAAATAAAAGACCTGGATGAATTGAAGAGCATCTTTTTTAAACACACCAGAGTGGCAAAACAGAACTTCAGAGGCCTAACGTAAAGCAAAAGCTGGAACTTTGAACATTCAGGAGCAAGAGAGACAGCTTTTGCTCTAAAGATAACTGCAAGAGAAGGCAGCTGGGCACGTGTGGTGACACACACTTAGAAGGCTAGGAGGAGGACCGCAGGTTAGAGGTCCAGGCTACATATCGAGACCCTGTCTCAAAAAAAATGAAAAAACCAGAGCAGAACAAAAAACTCCCTGCAGAATCTTGAGGACCTTCAGGTTTGGTTCTGGAAGCTGGAAGACCATGGGATCTACTCTGGCCATGCACACAGAAGGCCCCAGCATAAATCCAGGACCACAAAGGGCTACGCCATTAGTAAAAAGTTAAGAACAAATAAACCCACTGTACAGAAAGGACAGCAAGAAAATACACTTGGCTCTGACCTTAATACTAGGGGTGAGGAGGGAAAAACCTCACTTGAGACTCCATAGCCACACTCAGTACCAAGACAAGACTGCAGCTGAGATTCAAACCATCTGTGCAGTCCCCAAAACCTTCAGCAAAGAATGTGACTTCACATAGTCCTGGGTTGGCTAACACCAAAGTGACTGGGAGATGCAAATGGAGAAGGCCTCAAGAAAATCCCTGCTAGGTCCAGGTAAAACAAATGAACTCACTGTCCAAACTAAAACATAAGCAAATAAAAGTCAAAACAGTAAGGCATCGTGACAGCACAAATACAGCATAGCAGGATCAAACCAACAAAAGATTTTGGATATTAAAATTAACAAAGAATGTGAAATAAATGTTTAATATGTTAAAGACATAAGACAGCAAGGGATGAGAGAATATAAAAATGACCCAACAAATGTGAATTAAAAACAAAAGAATCTTCTAGAAAAAAACATTCATAACTGAAATTACATAGTCAATGAGAAGCTAACAAACAGATTAAACAAGTGAAGGGTTAATCTGTGACCTGGAAGACTACTGTGAGTAGATCACCCAGAATGCAGCAGAGATCAGGAGATGGAAAATAGGAATATACTCTACAGAAATGTATTCTTAAAAATGGCCAAAATGGTAAATTTTATGTTTTATGTATTTTACCACAGGGTCTTTTTTTTAATGAAGGAGGAAAAAAAGACATGGAGGTTATAATGATAAGTTCAATGCACATTTGATCAGATATGTAGAAGAGATGATAAACAGGGAAGAAGTAATAAAGAGATAGACAGACTCTTCCAGAGTTGCCGAAAGACACAAACTACCACACTCAGGAAGTCCAACAAATTCCAAAAGAATGCCGGATGCTGGTGGCTCACGCCTGTAATCCTAGCTACTCAGGAGGCAGAGATCAGGAGGACTGAGGTTGGAAGCCAGCCTGGGCAAATAGATCATGAGATGCTATCTTGAAAAAACCTAACACAAAATAAGCCTGGTGGAAAGGAGTGCCTGCCTACCAAGTGTGAGGCCCCGAGTTCAAACCCTATTATGGTAAAAAAAAAAAAAAAAAGAAATTAAAAAAAAATTCCAAGTGAAAATAGAAATCTATCCCTGGACACACTGAAGTGAAATTATGAAAAAGACAGCTCACCTACAAAGGAACAAACAGTGCTTAGAATGACCACCAACTTTAAAGTGGCAACCGTGGGGAACAGGAGACGGCGTTTTAAGTATAACCGAATTACCCTTTTGATGCTTACAAAAGATATACCTTGTGATTAAAAAATCGTATTTTATGACACGGGAGTGTTTTAACATGTAATGTAAGAGCAGTTGCTAGGGCTGAGGCGTTGGGGGCAGGGTGACTATAAAGGGGCCCAACCACACAGTTCTTTTGGATAATTAATGCAAAAATTATGCATCTTGATCGTGGTAGTAGTAGTTACATGAATCAATGCACATGTTAAAAATTCATGGTACTGTACATCCTCAAAAGTTAATTTTACTATTTAAAAAATAAAATTAAAAAAATGCCAATCAGGTAGGCAAGACCTCTTGCTGTCTATAAAACTGTTCTGACACTGATACATGTCTAAACTACTTGTGTTTGCTTTGCCATGTCTGTAAAGGACTCGCACAGCATGTGCTCTCCTGTGTAGCGTGACTCCGTTCACTCACTCTCACAGATGCACAGTGCTCCACTGTGTAACTACTACCAGTTTATTTATGCATGCTCCTGCTGGTGTATAGCTGGGTTGCTTCTAGCTTTTGCTATTAGGAATAGTGTTACTGTATGAACATATCTGTATCTCTTTCAGATTTACATATGTGTACAAGAACGTACACCACAGCTAGTACAGGATAGCAAAGAGTAAGTCAAGCGCTAGCTACCAATCCAACAGGAGACTGATTAAATAAATTAGGGTTACAATTTAGGGCTACAGTAAGAGCAAATCTGAATTTTTTAAAGCATCATTCAGAAATCACCAGTACATACAAGGTGAAGTCACAATGTTGCCCAGGCACTGACACAAGATTCAGAGACTGTCACTTACCTGGAAGAGTTCTTTAAATGAGGGGTGGACCATAGGGTTGGGCACAAAAGGGAGGGCATAGAAAGGAAGGAACTCCGTGGTTTGGCTCAGTGCTGCCCCTTTCGTCTCCAGGTAGGTTTTGAAATAAGACATCTTTTCATCTAACTCCTGCTTGTCCTAGAGGAAGGAAGGCACTTATTTGGGTGTCAGGTGCTATGCTCAGTCCTCCTACCCCACCTTCTCTGTGAGGCTCCTTATCCCAGCCACACTGTGGCATTGTCCCCATATGGCCTGTTAAGTGCACTGTCTAGCCCTTAGTGAAATGTGGACAGGAATACAGAGACCTAGAGTGCGGTTCAATCCTCTGCATTTTTACTTCAGGACCACAATTTTCTCACATCTTTGTAATTCTTCATGAGCATCATTTTTAGTGACAGGACAAAACCCCATCTTGTCTACCATAATTTATGTGACAAATTCTCCCATTATTGGACATGCCCACTGTTTCCAATTCCAGATGTACATAAATTATTTGTCTGCTTTCCCGTGATTCCCTCAGGTGAGGCTTCTGAAGGGGAAGAGGTATGTCTTCATAGTGTCTTGAAACCGAAGCATCCCTCTCATTATTCCTTCCCCATGTGAAGCTAAGGACTTATCTTTCCTCACCTCACTATTCCATGTGTGACACAGTACAAGTACTCTCCCAATGAGGACACCAAAGTGTTGGGTTTGTGCTCATGAGCACACCTCACTTCTAAGCACTAGACTTAAATATAGATTAAAAAATTGATTTTTATTTTACATCAAAACAGAAAAAAATTTAAAACAAAAATAAAAGCAAAAACAGTGCCATGACCTTCCTGATGGGAGTCATATTTTGAAGAACAGCCTCCAAGAACAGCTACCACAAGGTACTGCAAGGCTGCACCCTCTACTACTGTCCTATCCTTTGGAGTCCCTGAAATCCATTTAGTTCACATAAGTCCACAGGGCAGTGTTAACATGCGGGTCACGTCCCCACCTTGCCCAACCTGGCAGAAGGCTGCAGAAGCTAAGCTCAACCTGCAAACTCTCTACAGACAGGCATACTTTCTCCACGACTCATTTATAAACTACATTCCGGTATACAGTCCACTATGCAGCCCAAATATGGGTTCTCATAGTCATACAGGTATATACACTAAGTTGCCAAATTTAAAAAAAAAAAAAAACTATTTTGATGAGCTTTCAAAAGCTTGAAGTATTCAGGAAAACAATGTAGCTTTGATTACAGAAAGTATTAAATCTCCATATAAATAAGAAAAGCAACTGTTGGGCATGAGGTGGAAAATCATTTCTCTGGACTCAAGATGCCCACATCTTGTAAAACAAAACAAAACAGAAAACATGATAAAGTGTCCATAGAATTAAAGCAATGCTCCCTAGGAAAACCTAACAGCTAGCACACCATTTGGGCCAACCCAGATCACAAGTTAACCTACCAGTCTCCCAACACAGTGTTTCAGAAGATAGATGGCAAAATGGATGTGAAGGTAGAATTCCAACTTCTGGGCAAGGGAGTCGCCATCTCGGATGGAGCTGGGAATGTGCTCTTCCCACAAATCGAAGAACACCTTCTGCTCTCCGTTGTCAAATGCAGTCAAGAGATCCTTCTGGAAAAGACATCAGACTGAATGCTAGTCATAGAGGATACCTATTCTTCCAACACCAAAAATTGTCAGCCAGCAACTACCACACACTCCTTTTCAGAGGCAGCAGGTGAAACTCAGACTCGGATTCTTAGGCTGAGGTTGCTGTGATCAGTGCGCCCACTCCCCACTGTGAAGCCCTTCACAGTACCAATTCTGGACCCTCTAAGAACAGAAGAAACATAGTCTCTGAAAAGACCAGGCAGAAGACAGAGATCTGAGGCCAGAGAACTCAGACACATGAATACACCAAAGTCACCCTGTGACTTGCTGTCCCACAGATCCACAGATGTGAATTACTAGTTACTTTTCTTGTAGTTGTGCCAAAAATACATGGGAGAACAACTTAAGTGATTAAAGATTTGCTCTGGCTCATGGTAGCACAGTGTTTTTCTACGGCTGCTTGGCCACACACACTTAAGAGAAGCGTGGCGTAGGACCTTCTCACCTCATGGTGGATAGGAAGCAGAGAGAGAAAAAGTTACTAGGGACCAGGTATAACCTTAAAAGGTAGATGCCCCCCAGTGACCTACTTCCTCCAACTAGGCCCACCTCCGAAAGTTTCCAGACCCTTCCAAAACAGTGTTACCAGCTGGAGACCAAGCATTCAACACATAAGCCTATAGGGGGTATTTCATGTTTAAACCATAACAGCATGCACTAGATAAAACAGGCCAACCAAAAGTCCAGCCAGGCCTCACCAGAACAAACCTCACACACACAGTTGCTACTGACAGCACAACTCCCAAGCTCCCATGGTCTGGAGCTTGGGATGGACACAGGCCTGATACTTCCAGGCCCGAGAGGCTCTGCTCACCACCAATAAGCATTAAGTCCCCTCTGTTGCTAGAAGCATGTCTAACTGCTATAGCACTGTAGGAAGCCACCACAGACCCAGACACACCATAAGGTGACTGACTGTCAGTGCTGGCCAGCTGCAGCAATGGAGTACAGGTTGGCGTGGAGGAAGGCACACAGGCTTGCCACCATCCATCTGAAGAGCTGTGTGAGCCACTATGTGGACTGGACAATGTCACAACTTACTGTGCAGTAGTTGAAAGAGAACTCTGGAAAAAAGAGGGGTAGTTATCATGCACCTGCCTCACAAGAAGATAAATGGCCTGCTGCATAAAACTGTGGATTTAGGTACAAGGTAGAATTGAAAGAACTTCCTACAGTCCAAAACAGTGTGTGATACATACTGTTTTCCTGTTGATGTTGAACACTTAAGATATTTAAGCCTACATTTTGTGCTTAATTGTAAAAGCTTTTTAGACTGGATTTCCTGTAGAATCACCAACTCCCCACCCAGCACCATGATTATTTGGCCACTGTTCCTTTATAGTTTTTTAAATGGTTGTATATATAATTTTCCTGTGTAATTTTTCCTGTATGGTTGCTATTTTTTAGGTTACTTGTTTTGTTTATAATCAAGTTTGTTTACAGAATGAAAATGCATGTAGAACAACGTTGCAGTGTCTGGTTACACTAAGGTCAAAGACAGTCATTCACAAGGACCCTCAAATGGGATTATGGAACCATGTCATGTGATGGAGAACAACTGCCTCAGAACACTACCTTCCTCAGAGGGATTGGCACACACTTGAGGAGAACTCAGAGCTTTTCAAAATGAGCCCCACAGTAAAATTCCACCTCCTCAAAGCCAACCTTTATGCTGCTCAGCCTTTGAAAGAGACAAAAGGCAGCCCATTAGGGACTGCCAAAACAAAGCACAAGCAGTCGTGCACAGACTCTTTGGAGACCCTGGGGGAACTGGACAGAGGCTCTACCCTCTCTTGTGAATGAAGGATGCAATGGTCAAGTGAATCTTCCCAGGGGTAGCAGTGTTGGCTCAGCCCCCAGCTCCCTTCTACTGAGCCCCAGCAAAACCTGAGAGCCACTCTGGGGAGGTCTTTGCCCTGAGAGGCGCACACCAAGACTCTCTGATTGTGTGAATTAAGTGGGCACAGACACTCTGGTATTTTCAAGCTTGGAATCATGGAATTTTCTTAATGTGGCTAGGCAGAGTCAACAGAGCAAATGACCCATCTACAGTTTGTTCTAAATTCTATGTTGGTAGACCTGAAACTGCAAGCCCTGGCTATGTCATTATAATCATGTCTACTACTCATCTCAACTTCTGATTCAGACTCTATACCTTTTATATGGTCCTTGCATTTAAAACAATAGCAAGACCTGACTCAAAAAAGGAAGGAAATCATCTCATTACATACTACAACATGAATGAGCCTTGAGGACTTTATGCTGAGAAAATAAGCCAGTATGCTTATCTAAAATAGTCAAATTCACAGACAGGAAGGAGAAAGCGTTGGCAAGGAGTTGGGGGAAGGAAAAGAAGGACACAGAGTTTCAGAGGTGCAAATGAGGAAATTTCACAATGCAGATATTAACACTACTGAACTGGACACTTAAAAATTGTTAAGATATTATGTTATTTTTAAAATCACAATTTAAAAAAAATACCCAGAGACATTTTAGCGTTCTCAGAGGCAGCTGGAGCTAAGCATGGTGGCAAAGCCAGCTGGAGGCCCCAAATGTGCAAAGCTTCACAACACGGAGCTTGCTGGCTTTACCCTGCGTGGGCTCATGACCTGGTCATGTGTGAGTCTCACAGAAGATTCCCCTTGTTCCACTACTTAGGGACTGAGGACTTGTCATCTTCCTCCCAAATGTGAGTCTTAACAGGAGGGGCTCACATGCCTCTACTGTGCAGGAGACAGTGGGTGCATATTCTCCAGGCAGAGGCACTGGGAACCAGATGCTGGGAGTGAGGTCCATTTTCCCAAAACCATGCTTCACTCCAACAACCTATTTCCACCTCTAATGGCGACTATAATGTTAGTTTTTGAAATTTTGCTGTAGTTGGGAAGGCAGCAGGTAGGTCTGGCTGCTGTAGCTTCTACAAAGGAATCTGTCTGAAGCAGTGGTAGCATCCTGGCATCTGAGCCCCCCGAGAGGACTAGGCAGAGTGCAGCCCCCGTGAGCCCAGCAGGCCACTTCGACAGTTCCTCTCCTAAACAGTGTGTAAGCCTGACCACCAGGGAATCAGGGACTGAGAGAAGATGGGCAGCGAAGCAGCCTGAACTCTAGCTCCTCAGAGGGATTCCAAACCAAGTCTCGAATTATTTCTGGGAGTAGATAGGTCAAAATAAATGTATCCAAACAACAAAATCATGCAAAGGTGGAAACACACTGCCTTGGAAAACGATGTGCTCTCTTGTCACCAGCAATATCCAAGGTGAACTGATCACCTGCCTAGAATGCTACAAACAGGCCTGCGGCATCCAAAGATGGCTGAACTGAGGACTTTTAAGTCCTCTGTGGGCGCTGAAGACGCCATCATCTCTGCAGCTGGCTGTGCTCAGAGCGGCTCAGGCCTTCCTCTAGCAGGGCCTTTCTCTGGTAGGGTGCTGCCTTGTCAGTATTATCCTTCTCCTAGACCCCTCCAACCTGCCCAAAGTAGAATCAAGAGCTAGGAGTGGAGAGGTTTGTTTTGTTTTGAGTGTTCACTGTTCTATTCCCAGTGGCTAGAATTAATAATTCAAAACTCCCCAAAATGGGGACATTTGTCTTAGTTCCTAAATATTACATGGTTTTCTCTTTTTCTTCTGGTTCAGAAATATAAGAACTCTCTCGCCAGGTGCAGTGGCTCATGCCTGTAATCCTAGCTACTTGGGAAGCAGCGATCAGGAGGATCACAGTCCAAAGCCAGCCCCGGGCAAATAGTTTGTGAGTCCCTGTATCAAAAACATCCAACACAAAACAGGGCTGGTAGAATGGCTCAAGTGGTAGAGCACCTGCCTAGCAAGCATGAAGCTCTGAGTTCAAACCCCAGTACCACCAAAAAAAAGCCAAACCAAACCAAAAAAAAATGTGAAAGCTCTCATGTGATCACACATTTCCTAGGTAAGGTGCAGAGATTTAAAGAGGACATTATTAATTCACCCACGAACACTGGCATAGTCTGAAGTTAATGCTGAGCAGGTCCCCAGAAGCAATCTCATCATTCTCTAATGGCAAAAGGTGCTACAAGTTGGGATCCTCTTGACTAGCTGCAGAGATAATGATAAGCAAATGTTACCTGAATTGTCAATGATTTGGAGTCCTTCACAGATCCACCTGCTGTGTTACATAATGGTTTCCCTTTCATTTTGCACTCTTTTGAAAATGTTCTCAAGGTGTCCTCAAATTCAGCAAAATCTAAATACTATAAAAAGAACAGAAACAACAGCAACAAACAAACAACAAAATATTCCAGTTAAAAGATGGGCAAAGGCCCTGAACAGACATTTCTCCACCAAAGCCTACAGAAGGCCAACAGATATATGCAAAGATGCTTTGTACCACAACCATTAGGGACATACAAATCAGCCCACAAGGTGGTGTCACTTCCCATCTGTGAGAATGTGTATTACCAAAAAGACAAGGGTGAACACTACTGGCAAGGAAGGAGAGAAAAGAGAACACTTTTGCACTGCTGGTAGGAATACAAATTGACACAGTCATCATGGAAAATGTATGGTGGTTCCCCCAAAATTTCAGAATAGAACTATCTTATGATCCAGCAAGAATACTTCTGCGTATATATAGAAAGAAAATAAAATCAGCAGTTCAGAGAGACTTCTGCACTCCCACGTTCACTGCAGAAACATTCATAATAGCCAAGATATGGCATCAACCCAAATATCTACCAACAGATAAATGGATAAAGAAAATCTCTGTTGTTTTCTTTTTTTTTTGAGACAGCCCAGGCTGGCCTTGAGCTCTCAATTCTTCTGCTTCTGTCTCCTGAATGCTGGGATTATAGGCATGTACCACTATTCCCAGCTGTAACTCTCTATGCTAACATATTACCAATAAATCAATATTATCACAGCTTATATGGGACTGGTGAACTGTCAGTGAACTGCCATCTTTCAGAAATGCAATTGGAATACAGCTTAGAATTCAATCTGTAGACACTCTAAAAGCCTAGAAAGACAGTGTAACAGAAAATGTTTGCTTTCAGAAAATAGAAATTGTTTAAGAAGGAAAATGTGAGTGACATACAGTCATTATTCAAATAAAATGACATGTGCAGCAGTCTGAAAAAGGCAACCATGGTTAGCAGAAGGCCTGATGGCTTTCGGTTTAGCTCATCCTTGGGGAGTTGCTATTTGAAACAGAAACAATCAGAAATAATGCCTGTTGAACTGGTGGAGCAGCTCAAGTGGTAGAGTACCTGCCTAGCAAATGTGAGGCCCTGAGTTCAAACCCCAGTATGGCCAACAAAACAAAACAAAACAAAACAGAAGTAATGTCTGTTGCTAAGAACAGACAGTAAGTCACCAGGGTGCCTCAAGCACAGCACACATGGTCGCTGCCCTCCTGAACAAGTGCTCTGCATTATTCTTCACACATTTGCTTCCACCTCCTGTAACTGTGGTTATGTCCCCTGGCCCAGTCCACAGTGCCTGCTGTGATAGCTCCAGGAATTGATCTGCCACCACACCAGTGAATTGCACAGCTGCACTTCCAAGGTGCCACTTCCTCCTCCCGGTCTCTCAGGTCTAATGCGCAATTTAATCACACAGTGGAGCAACAATTATTTCTGCAGCACTAAAAAAGTTCTCCAAGTTTTGGGTAATAGGCAATGAGCTAAAGTTCCAATGCAGCCATGCAGTGAAACTCTGCAGGACTCAGAAGCATGAGGCAGACCATGGGAAGAGCTCACGCTTTATCACTGTTGATGCATAAAGGCAAGTGATGGAACAATGTGTACACTATCACGCCGTTTCATAAAACAAAGTGCAGTGGGAGTATACACTGACTATTCGGGGAGTCTGGGAAGATAACACGCTTTTAATAGCAGTCACTGCAGGACAGAAAGCGGGACATCCCCTGTTGTACCTCTACTTGTTTCAATCTCTCACTTGAGCATCTGTTGTCTTTATAATTTTCTATAAAGTTTTTAAAAGTGATTTTAAGATTTCAGTTGAGGTATATAAATGAAATATAAGGCACAAAAAATTATATAGCAGAAAATAGATTAATAGATCCAACATAGTAACAGAAAAAGCACTACATGGCACAAAGAATTTGCTGCTTGCCTACCTATCTACCTGTCTGTCTATGTGTCTATCTATATTGGGGTCTCACTATGAACTCCAGGCTGCCCTCAAACTCATGATCCTCCTGCTTCAGCCTCCCATGTGCCATTTGCCCAGCTTGTTACATTTTAAAATACCCATTTTTCTGTGACCTGCGTTTCATATAACATACATACCTCTTTCACTAGTCCGAGTAATTCAGACTCGTGAGCCAGAATATCCCCCATGGTGAATTGTAACTGGTAAAAATCTCACAGCAAAAATCTCTGCAAGGCAAAAACGTAAGACAAAGGTTTCATTTCAGCCACCTGAGATATGGCAAAAGGGTGGCAGTGGTAGGTGAAATAATGACCCCCAAAGATGTCCACGCCCTAATCCCAGAACCTGTGCATGTTCTAGGAGGTTCCACAGCAAGGGGGAACGAAGGTTGCATCTGGCACTGAGATGGCCTGTTAGCTGACTTTCAATCACAGAGATAAGCCTGGGTTATCCAGGTGGGCCTCAGACAATCACAGTGGGGAAAAGGGAGATACAAAGGCCAGGGTCAGCGCGATAGGATGTGAGAAGACTCAGCCAGACCCTGCAGGCTTTGAAGGTGGAAGAAGGGTCACAGGCCACAGAGGGAAGGCAGCTTCCAGAGGCGGGAAAAGGCTGGGAGCTGCCCTTCAGAGCATCCAGGAAGGAACACGGAAGGAACACCTGGATTTTAGCAGATGCATCAGAGTCCCCCCTTCCCCAGGCAGAAGTCAGATAGAGTCCTGTGTGTGGCTATCTACATGAAAGGCCCACTGCAGACTTTGGACTTCAGAACTGCAAGATACTGAACTTGCACTGCTTCAAGCCAGGACGGTCATGGGGATTTATCGAAGCCCCAGTAGGAAATAGAACTGCCAATGGCAAAAAAGTACTTCTTTCTACTGTTCCTGCTGCCCAGACCCCAGGTGCACCCACAGCAGCAGTGCTCTTGGCCCTCCTCCTGGGGACCTCTCTAGGCTGGTTGTCGTAACTCCAGGGGAGTTAAAATGCTGGGCTCTAACAGTGAACTGCACACCATTCACTGGCAAAATCACTGAAATGCAGAGTCTTCCTCTGTAAGGTAAAGCAGATTTGACCAGGTCTCTTGCAATTCTAAGAATGCATGAGTCTAGAACCTTACACTTTCCTTCCTGCCAGTGGATTTGATTGAGTGATCTGAACACAGATCAGATTGATGCTGTCTCACTGTCACTGTCTTGGAGTCTCATCTCTCTCAAGGCGAGGTAACAGCATCTCCCCTCCTCCACTTCAATCCAATGTCTACCCTATGGAGCAATGGCCCTCCCCACCTGCTTAGGACCACCCGGAGTTCTCGGACCCTCCAAGTGAAGGTGGACTCCTTAGGCCCAGCTCAGATTTCTCCACTGCTTGGCCTCCTACCCTCCTTCCTTTGTTCTGCAGACCTGAGCCACCACACAGATCCAGAGGTCAGGGAAACTCACTGGACACCCACAGCACATGCCTGACCCCCAAAGACTTGCATGTACTATCCCCTCTTCACTGCTACCTTCCTGCAAATATCACCATCTTACTCAGGTCTCTGCTTAACTGGCACCTCCCCAGAGACTTGCCTGGTACTCTGTATTGCTGTATTTTTCACAGCAGCCCTGGCCACTGGCTGATTTCACATTCACACACCTGTAGCAGAACCCCATCAGAGATCAAATCAAGTGTTCGGTGTGACTACAAGCAAGATGTCTATTAGACAACCAAGAGGAGGTGCCGGTAAGGTGGGTGGACATCCGAGTCTGGAGCCAGAGGGAGAAGCAAGAGACAGGGATGGGGAGAGATGGGTGCTGGGCAAAGAAAGGGATGAATTCAGAGATGGGAGGAAAACAAGAACCAATGTCATTGGCTGAGAGTAAGAAGTAGGTTGAAAGTTTGAAGAGAAAGGAAGATGGGTACCAAACTGATGATGGCAATGTGGCAGGATTCTAGTACTGTGAGGCCATGGAGGCTACATGGACTAGAATCTAAGATGACACAGTCTGCAGTCTCTTGATTTCTTCCTGTTCTTTCTCTCTCTCTCTCTCTCTCTCTCTCTCTCTCTCTCTTTCAACTGGTTGTGTTCAATTTGGCTTTGTGCTTGCTAGACAGGTATTCTACCATTTGAACCATGCTCTGAGTCCCTTTTGCTCTTTTTTTTTTGAAGATGGGGGTTTGAGCTGGCCTTGAACCGGGATCTTCTGCATCTCAACCTCCCAAGTAGGAGCCACCATACCAGGCTGGTCTGGTTATTTTTGACATGGGTCTTTCTTGATGCCCAGGCCAGTCTCCTGTTCATGCTTCTCCTCCCATTCATGCTTCCTGCACAGCTGAGATGACAAGTGCACACCACCACTTCCAGCTTTTATTGGTTGAGGTAAGGTCTTGCAATTTTTTTTGCCCGGGCTGGCCTCCAACTGAGAGCTTCCTGATCTCTTGCTCCTGTAGCTGGGATTATAAACTTGAGCCACCACACTCGGCTTCTCCTGGCACTTTCACAGCTGTGTTAGGTTAACCAGGTGAGGGTTTTCTCACTGTACAACAGTGATGGGATTTGGAAGGTAAGCTAGGTAAGCATGAGGGAGGGGAGCCAATAAGGGGACTGTACACAGTGAAAAGGTGACAGGGTCAAAGCCCTGCAACAGGGGGCACACTGAAGTGACTTGGAAGACAGAAGGTAGAGGACAGAGTGGGAGGAGTGCTTGAAGAGAAGCTTTGGAGGCGGCACGGTAATAAAAAGCTCAGGACCACAGAATGGGTGGGCAGGAGGATGGAGGGGAAGATAATGGAAAGCAAGGATGGGGAAGTGGCCAGGATGGTGAAATCGCTGCGAGGGGACCAGGAGCCTTGCCCCACAGGTGACTGCAAGGAGGGGTGGTGAGTGCCCGGCATGAACTTCAGAGGACTTCTGGCTGTGGAGAAGGGCTGGTGACCCAAAGCAGCAGTGAGAAGCAGGTTCCTCCAGGCCTGCCAGATCCCCACGTGGGAGAAGCCCAGAGCTACTGTTTGAGGCCCAGCACCTCTCCAACCTTCCTCTGAAAAACCACCCCCCACCCTTTCCCTCCGGCTCCTATCCACCTCTCTCTGTCAGACCCTGTCATGAGTGACCACCAGTCATTCCCCACACAACTCACTCTCTGTATGATGGGTGCCCATGCTCATGGGCAAACTAGACTCAACCATTCTTTGTGCAGACTTGATCTGCAATTAGTCTTCTATGAACTGCCCCTCCCTTCCTTCCCTGTCAAGGCAATGCTTTCTCCTCAGGGGTACTTCTGCAACATACACCTACTTCCACTGTTATAATTACAACCCTGTTTACAAAGGCAGAGCTGCATTTGTGTATTCCCAGAACCTAGCAGAGTGCCTGGGCAGCAAAACAGGTAGCTAGACATTGTCAAATGAATGAAGCCCAAGAAGAGGGAAGGGCATTTTTTAAGCCCCTGGGATAACAATATTTATTTTTTAAGAACTTGAACCCTTTCCAACCTCAGGGCCTTTGCACATATTGTTCTGTCTGCCTGGAACACTTTTCCCCTTTCTTCACTTGGCTAACCCCTATGCTTATTAAATGTCACTTTCTTTTTTCTTTTTGTGATGCTGGAGACCCAACCCAGCACCTTGTGCATGCTAGGCTTTACCACTGACCTACATTCCCAAAATGTCACTTCTTTAGAGAAGCCCTCCATGCCTAGTTTGAATAAGATTCCATCATGATCAACTGTCAGTGAACATGGCCCACTGCTGGGTATTTCTCTGACATTGTTAGAAATCACAGAATTGCATCTGAAGCTTTCTGTAATAAAAGGTGTGGTTTATTGAGGGTTCATGATATGCCAAGTCTGTGCAAAATGTTTCACTTTACTCTGCACAGGTGAGGCAACTGAGGTTCAGGGAGGCTGACACACTCCCATGGCCACAGCTCCTAGGCAGGAATTTAAATCCATGCGGACATTAACCACATCAAGTTTGGACCATCTGAATCAGAATCAGGAGGAAAGAGTGTGCAGTTGAAGACTCCTATCTCCAGACTTGTCTTACAGAGCACCAAGGAAGGCACGGTGCCCAGAAATCAGCTTTTTAAATGAGCTCTCTAGATGTCTACGCACACTCAGGTTTGAGAACAGGGGCTCTGCGACATGCAGAAAGCAGGGAAAATTTCAGGCACACTTCCAGTGGAGATGGCAGCTTCTGAATTTCCACGTGAGAGAGATTTAGGGCCTAGGAGCTGGCTGGTAAGAGGACGACGGGTTCGTACAGCAAGCATCTTGTTTCTCCTCAGATTAGGTGAAGTCTGGGCGTGACCTGGGTGCCCGGTCACGGGGGTAACTGATGGGGCGGGGGTGTCTAAAAGTCCCAAGTCACCCGCCTGAGCCACCACTACTCCGTGGACGACTTGGGGGCCCCTCCAAGTTTGGTCCACGGCAGCAAAGCTCAGGCCTGCTTGCGGGAAGCCGCAGGGACTCTCCTTGGGATGTCCCGGCAAGCCCTGCAGGATTCGAGCCCTGAACCTCAGGCTTGAAACGGGGCGTCAACGTGGGGCTTCCTCGGGGTCAGGGATCAGCAGAACCTCGGCCCTCCGGACCCACAGCGGCTCCGTCCCGCAGGGGGACAACGGGCTCGGGGTGTCCCGGCCGCGTCATGGGGGAAGCGCTTACCTGCTGCTCCGCGGCGGACAACTTGCTCATCCGGCCCGGCCGACCCTTCTCCCGCCGTCACCTAGGCAACCGCCGCCTCCGTCACGTGGGGCGGCGCAGCCAATCGCGGAGGGCGCAGCCAGCGCGGAGCAGCCTGGGAGGAAAGGGGCTCCCCGAAACTGGCTAACGGCGGAAGTGAGCACTCACCGCCCGGTGGCGTGCCCCGGACCGCACGCTGGGACTGAGCATCTCTGGTCCTCCTCTCGGTGACTGCCATTCATTCATTCATTTCTGCAAACGTTACGCCCGGCGCCGTGCCGGGCCGTTGGGCCTCTGGGGACATGGGCCCAACCCCTAACCTCAGGATGCTCCTCGTCTCACAGAAGACAAAACCGGTCACGACGCCGGGTGCGGTAGTTCGGTTTATAATCCCAGCTACTCTGGGAGGTGTGGACGGGGAGGATCCCGGTACCAGACCAGCTTGGGCAAAAAATTCTTGAGACCCCATCTCAACCAGTAGCTGGACATGTTGGCATGTGCCTGTCATCCGGCTGTGTGGGAGGGGTACACAGAAAGATCAAGGAGGCCCAGGTCGCCAGGAAATAAACATGAGACTCCCATTGCAAAAACAAAGCAAAAAGGGCCTGGGGCGCGCTCAAGTGGTAGAGCGCCCGCCTAGCAAGCGCAAGGTCCTGAGTTCAAACTCCCGTCCCCCCCCAAAAGGCAACAACAACAAATAAACCTCCACAACTGGTCACTAGAGTACCGCAGCAACAGCTTCCAGGAATTTTTTAAGACCCTTATTTTTTTCCATGTGACTTTTTGGTTTTGGATTTTTTTTTTTCTTCTTCTTTTTGGGTACTAGGATTTGCTAGATAGTCGCTCTACCTCTGAATCATGCCTCCAGCCTCGAAATTTGGGTTTTTAAAAAACAAAATAGAAACACAGGTCTGACTTTTTGAACTGAAATTCAGCAGCACTCAGCTCCTGCAAATGGCTTAACTCTGCCTGGAGGCAGGGAAGATTGCTCTAGAAGGAAAAAAATCCCTCGCCTCCCTTCCTTTCCCCTCCAGGTGTTAAGGCAGTGCAGTGGGAAATCTCCTTGCCTCCATCTGCAGGCCTCCTAGAGGCTGGAGACTACCAACAGCAGAGACAGGCAAGAGGGCATGGAGAAGGGAGGTAACCTTGCCTTTGAAGAAGCCCTAAGGACTGGGACCATCATCTCCTGCGTTCCCTGTTCTGCTAGTGTTTTGATGAGAGCTGGGGTTGTCTTCAAGGCTGTATCTAGCAGGAAGAAAGTCCTATGTTCTATCCAGGTAATATGGTTTGAAATTATACTTTTGGATATAATATCAGTTGATACTTATTGTCAGTACAACTGTGTGCTAAGGGTTACCAGACAAAATACAGGACAAGTTTAAATTTAAATTTCAGCTGGGTGTGGTGATAATGCCTCTAATCCCAGCATTCAGAAGGCTGAGGCAGGAAGATCATCAGCTGAAGGTCATTCTGTGGGCTACACAGCAAGACCCTGTCTCAAAAAAAAAATTAGATATCTTTTGACGTAAGTTTATCCCAAATATTGCCTTATTTTATTGTGCATATTATACTGCTTTTCATTTTTATCTACTGAATATGCAATTCTATGTGTGCCCAGCATCATACTAAGCAAATTATATGTGTGTTGTATATATCTCTCTATATCATTTTTTAGCAGTACTGGGATTTGAACTCAGGGCCTCATGCTTGAAAAGCAGGTTCTCTACCACTTGAGTCACTCCACCAGCCCACATAAATTGTTTCATGTAATTCTCACCTCATATCTGTGGGATGGAGAATAGCTTCAGGATTTTACAGATTGACAAGTGTTATGTGTTGTACTTCACCTGCACCCTGTGCTCCTGCAACACAGCCACGGTTAACAAATCCCACCCTTCTGAGTTTTGGGAAGCATCTGAAGATCGTCACTCTTTCTCACAAATCCCAGAAGGCTCACAGACAACAAACCCCTTGTTTTCCTATGGCAAGGACAAATACAGACCTTTGTCTTTCTGTCTGAACCTGCTGACAAGGCCAGCCACAGACTTTTTAATTTTTTTGGTGGTACTGGGGTTTGAACTCAGGGCCTCATCCTTGCTAGGCAGGCACTTTACCACTTGAGCCACTCCGGCAGCCCTTTAATTTTTAATTTTTGTTTATTTAGTTTTGCAGTTCTGGGGATCAAACCCAGGGCCTCATGCATGCTGAACACGTGCTCTACCACTGAGCTGCATCCCAGCCCAGCCCAGACCTTTCAACTTCCTGTTCTTTGTCTCACTGTTGATTAGCTGAGATTTGAACTGTTTGTAAAATCTCTGCCCCCTCCAAAAAAATTTGGTCAGAGATAAGAATTTCCTGTTGAGCCAGTTGCCTGAGCCTTCCACTAATTGCTAAGGCCACCTGTAACCAGTCCACCCCTCCCTGCTCAACTCTAAGGTGAGACACTCTGCTGCTCTCCTCATAGCAATAGCCTGAGTGAAGTCAATCTTCCTAATTGTCCAGCTTTTGTCTTTGACAGAATGAACATCATGAAGCACAGAGAGGTTAAGAAATTCCTCAAAGTTCACCATGCTGGGGAAACCAGGACTAAACACAGACTTTTGTGCCTGTGAGCCCAGTGCTCTTGCTTTGATTTCCCTTGTGAGCTCATTTGTCTGACGTCAGGATTATGATAACTGCAGTGGCTATTATCTTTATGTGCCCAGTACTCCTCCCCCTTTTGGTAACACTGTGGATTCAGCTTGACATGACTGCAGCCATCTCGAATCATAACTGCCATGATTGCCCCTGAGTAACCTGCTTGGTTTTCCCTGCGTACTATAAATAGACAAAAACATGAGAGTGGTATGTGGAGCTTTAGGACTGGACCTTGATGCCAGGAATGTGCCTGACTTTGATATTAGCCTGAGATAAACCAGGTACATTCTGACTTGGATGGAGTCACTTTTGTCCTGACCACTTTATAAGTCCCCATCTTCTAACCCAAATTGTAGAAATCTACCTGGTCTTGCTGCCACCCAGAGCCATGCTTCTGTCAGAACTAAAGACATTCTTATCACCTAGGAAATCCCAAGGGATCAGGAGATCTGTACTAGGAAAAGGGAGGTGGTCAGAGGCCAAATATATTTTATTATATCAATGAAAAGTGGTTTCAGTAATGGGGGATTCTTTCTTCTAACAAATCCGATTTCTTTCTTTTGGTGGTGCTGGGGTTTGAAGTCAGGGCCCTGCACTAGTTATTCAGGTACCCTGTCACTTGAGTCACACGCCCAGCCCTTTTGCTTCAGTTGTTTTTGGGTAGGTCTTGCATTTACGCCCTGGCTAGCCTGGACCGTGATCCCCTACTTATGCCTCCCATGTAACTGGGAGGATAGGTGCACAGCACCGTGCCCACCTTTTATTGGCTGAGATGGCGTCTCAAGAACCTTTTTGCCTGGGGTTACCTCAAACTGTAGTCCTCCCGGACTCCACCTATTATGGTGCGAGTCCCTGTACCTGGCTCAATGGTAGCTTCTTACAGCAGTTCCAATTGTCAAGGATCTAGGTTAGTTTTGGAATTGAATAATCTTTGTGAGTGTGGATTATGCTGGAACAAGTAGCTATAGCTTGATACAGTTAATAAACATTTAAACTGCCATACTTCCTTAGTTAGAATTTCATTTAAGATTTCCTTCAAATCCTGGAACACTTATGTGATGCTTCACACAAGCATTAAGTTGGAAAATTTTCTAAACCAAATTCAGTATATTTAACCTGTTTGATAGGTCTATGTGTGAGTACAAAGAGTGTTTGTGTCACAACAGGCACAAAGTCCGGTCTGAAGTTGTATGTTGTAGGGATTCAGAGCAGCACACTGAGCCAAGTGGGCCCACCTCCCCATTCTTACGACCTGACAAAACACTCATCTGCCTCATGAGTTCTTGTTTGGCCTCCCCGGTTTTCCCAAAACAGGACACATACTGTCAGTGGGCCCATGATGGCTTTCTAAAATATTTAATTATAAAATTTTCAAATATATGCATAAGTAGAGAATAGTTGAAGGAATCTCCATAAACCCATCACTCAGATTCCAGGATTATCAAGATATTGCTGCTGGGAAAACTTCACCTTAAATTAACTCTTTTGATATGTAGACCACTTTAGCCAACGTCTTCAGTGTGCACTTGGACATCAAAGAGACTGGCTGAGCTCCTTATGCGGTGAGGAGGGGACACATCTGAGTCTTCTGCAGCAGAAAGACCTCTGTGGGCCCCAGCCCTGAGCACTTCGGGATGGGAGCCATGCTTCTCTGTGGCATGCTACACAGCCCATGAATTCATCTTTGCAGCTATAGCAGGCAACTGCCTGGCTGCTGTCTCCACTGGAGGGCAAAGAACTGAGACCACACGCAGAGAGAGAGAGAGAGAGAGAGTGCTGGTAATTGTCACCCCCTGAGTGAGATGAAAGGTGAAGCCACTTAGATTAAGCCCAGTAAGCCTGACTGGCCCTGAAACCAGCAGCGGGTTGGGTTGTCTGAGCTCCTGCAGAGGGAGTCCAGACCAAGAAAGAGCCCATCTCTGGGCAAACTCAGGCCTGGATCCCATCATTGGGATGGAGGAGGAACCCACTGAAATCCCTGGCATCAATCTAGAGATGAATTACAGTAAGACACTGCTTAGGCTAAAAATATTTCCTTCCAGGAAATTTAGGTTTGGGTCACCGCTCAGGCTCATGATGTGATCGGGTGTGGTGGTGTGCAACTGAGATCCCAGCACTTGGGAGGCTGAGGCAGGAGGGTCACAAGTCCAGGTCAGCCTGGGCTTCATAGCAAGACTGTCTCCCAACACAATGAAAACAAAAAACGAACTCATGACGTATGGGGGAATCCAGTCCATCTGAATGTGGGAACAGGGGTCTTGATGTCTCCCAAGGACTACTTCTCCCACACCACTTCCCAAAGCTGTTTATTTCACGATGCTGAGGTGTCTTGAAGGAGAGCACTGGCGGGGAATATACCTAGCCCCAGACAGCTGTTGGTAAGAATGAAACGGGACATCTGAACGTGGGGACACCAGAGGATACTTTTGGGAATGTCCTTCTTGCTGTGTCCCAGGGGTGAGTCACATCACAGCCCTATTAGTTCTGTGGCCTGGATGAGGCTGGGAAAAGGACATAGTCCTTGAAGGGGACTTCTGGAAGAGCAAACCTGGCTTCCAGGATGGTTTCAAAGCCAGCACACTCCAAGAGATTGTGGGGCTCTCATTACACTTGATTTTAGTGAGGACTATTGCTCATTTGTAAGTAAGTTTAAAAATATGAAGAAAAAGCTGAGTGCCAGTAGCTCATGCCTGTAATCCTAGCTACTTGGGAGGCTAAGATCAGGAGGATTGAAGAGGCCAGCCCTTGCAAATAGTTCACAAGATCCCATCTCCAAAATAACCAGAGCAAAATGGGCTGAAGGCAAGATGTAGAGTGCCTGCTTTGCAAGCATGAAGCCCCAAGTTCAAACTCCAGTCCCACAAAAAATTAAAAAAAAAAAAAAAGAATAAAAAAAATATACATTGCAGGGCATGTTGTGAACCTAGAAGAAGGCTCACTGCTTGGAGCTGGAAGAAGGCTCACTGCTTGGAGCTGGAAGAGTGAATGTGAAATGGACCATATCTGGGTAATTTCCTGGCAGACGGCAAGACATGGCACACACAAACCATCTTCAGTTATATGGCTGTCCCTCTCTTTTGGGAGGCTGCCACAGAGGAATTCCTGTAAGCCATCAAGCATTTCCTGGCCTCCTTCTCGTCTTAGCCTGAACAGGAGCCCTACCTGCCCCAATCCTTCTTCATTAAGATGACTGCTTTCACAGGGAGACCTACAGGTGGCCTGTGTGAGACGAGATGGTAACCAGGCTACTAAATAAATAGCTGATTAATTATTTTTAGGTTTTTTTTTTTGATGGGACTGGGGTTTGAAGTCAGGAATTCACACTTCAAGGCAGGTAGGTGCTCTACCACTTGAACCACTCCTCCAGTCCCTTTTGCTCTGCTTATTTTGGAGATGGGGTCTGGAGAGCTATTTGCCCCTTATGCATGATCCGCCCCATCTCAGCCTCCCAAGTAGGTAGAACTTATAGGCTTGAGCCATCCATGCCTGGCAATAGTTGATTCATATTTACAAATAAAACAGAAGATACACATAAGTAGTAATGCTCCCTTTTAACTCTTGTCTCCACTTATACAGACTGTCCCAAGAGCTGGACTGTACCTGAGGTCAAGAGTCTCTAGGACGATGTGGTGGCTGGGGATCAATCTCTCAGTGTGAGCACTGGGCCACGTAGTGGGGTGCAGCGCCCAGGCCTGGCCAGGCGCCAGCGCTCCTCCACTGCCTCCTGACCCCGGGGGATTTTTACCCAGCGACCCCGCAGTTGTGGTGTCATTGCAGTGGCCTCTGGCCTGGGCAGGATGGACCTTGCTCCGGGGGTCTTAGGCAGAGTCTTGGGGAGCAGCTATCTAACCCCAACTGGCCAGGTGCCCCACCTTCCCCAGTCTCTCACTTCCAGGAACCGGGACTTGGGCTCTGCCAGTTTTTGGCGGGCAGCACACAGGAGGTTCCAGAAATAACACTTTCCGTCCAGAGGAAGGCTTTCCTGTCATCCCCACACCCCACCACCCCCGCATCCCCCAGTGGACCCGTGTGGCCTCCGCCTGTCCAGCAGCCTCCCTGCCGCAGGCTCTGTCCAGTCCAGGCCCTTTTCCTTCCAAAGGCCTGACCTGGGCAGGGGAGCGTCTTAGGAAGGGGTCCTTCCCCTCCTGTGACAGAAACCTGTCTCAAAACAGCTGAAGTCAAAGGGAGCTTCTTGGGTCCCATCACTGGGAAGTCACAGGCCTGAGGCAGAGGACCAGAGAGGACCCACCAGGGCCAGGTCCTCCAGGTGTCTGGCGTGGGGGGGGGGTCTTCAGGATCTGGTTTCAGCCCTCATCCTGGGTGGCTGCCCTGCCCTTGACTTTCTAAAATCACTGTGGTTTTTTGGGCAAGGCTCCCTTTTCCCTTGAGTGGTTCACAGAGATCACCACCCTAGCATGGGGACCTCCACAGTCTCCCAGGCAGGGAGCCTCTCCTTTCCAGGTCTCCCTGACTGTACCTGAGGCCTATTACCAAGCAAAGAGGAGGAGAGCAAGACAAGGGTCTAAACTTCCAACCCTGCAGCCTGCCCTTCCTCTCACTGGCCACCTGCCTCTCACTGCTGGTGGGTACGGGCGGGGAGAGGGGCGGGGAGAGGGGCGGAGGCAGCATTGCCCTCTGACTGCCCCATGGATCTTGGCCCCCATGGATCTTGGCCCCATGGAAAGGGGTCCCAGGCCCTGGAGGGTGCTGAAGCACCGATGTCTGGTGTGGCAGCTGCTTGCCCAGGCCGGGAGGTTTCTAGGAAATAATCACCCATCCCAGGTGTCTTGAGTAGGGCTGAGAAGTTGTACAATATGAGGCCTGTCCACCCCTAAGCAAATGCAGCCTGTGTGAGGGACTGGAGCAGTCCTGACGGAGGCTAGCCTGAGGGTCCGGGCACAGCCAGCAGGGTGACTCTGGGACATGGGTGTGAGGTGAAGGGGCAGCAGTATTAAAAACAGCACACTTTGAGGCCCAGGCAGCTGCTCTCTGGCCATTCGAGTCAGCAGTCAAGACTAACTAACAGATCAAGATTGTGTCCCCACTTTGCCATCCAGTTCTTAGGGTACAGCAGGTTCCCGCTCTGAGGAGGCACTCCAAGGAGCAGAGTCCCATTTTGGAGCCCAAAATCTGTGGGATTTTGCAGGCCTCTGCAGCTGGAGGCCTGGAGTCACTGGGACCCCGCATGAGGAAGAAGTGAGAGGAGAGAGAGAGAGAGAGAGAGTGAGTCAGTTTGTGGGGCCTGTGTGGGGGGAGCCTGGACCCCTACTGTTAAGGAAGCCTTCCCTCCTGCTCCTTGGAACTCCAGGGCTGCTGAAATGTGAGCCACTTGGCACATCCTCTGTTCTTAGCCATCAGCTAAAATTGCTGGCTGGGCCATGAGTGGTGAAACCCAGCCAACCAAGCGGGGCAGGGAAGGTGATGAGGTCCGAGTGGTATCAAGATGACAGAAACTTCTTCCCAGATTTCCTCTTAGAAAGAACACTGGGTTCATTTGGAAGCAATACCTAGATACATCCTTTGGGGACGAGGTGGGAAGAGGAGCAAGGTTTCAGAACCCTGCCTTCCAAGGAGGTGGGAGCCAGCCTGGAAGGGCTTCACCACAGCGGGATGGGGAAGCCCCAGATCATCTAGTTAGATGGGGACATTGGCTAACCCACTGCTGCATCCAGGGTTTCCAAGAAAAGCAGTGCATTATGGTAGCCCAGCTCCTGCAACATCAAGGTCTTGGTCTGAGCCCCACAGCCCCTCACATTTAAGCTGACCTGGCCTTAGACTGGCCGGGTCACAGGCCAGGCCCACTGTGGCCTCACAGCTGGCCAGGCAAGGCTTTTCACCATCTTCACCAACGGTACCAAACCCAGAATACAGGTCTGGGGAGGGAGCCAAGATGAGGGATAGTTCTCCTCTTCCCCCTCCCCCATCCTGGCCCCAAGAGCCCTTGGAGCTCTCATTTGTTCTGATTCTTGTTTTCTAGAACCATCTGTCACATGGGAATGTGATACACCTATCCGGAGGGAATAGGCACAGAATTTTCCTTACTTGCACTTGAACATCTCTATTTCCCAGGATGGGACCTGCAGCCTGCCTCCAACTGGGGCTTTCTGGGGTGGGATTTAGTGGAGCCCAAGCCCTGAGAGGGGGACTCTCCTGGGAGGCCTCTCAGCTCCCAGCCCTCCCACTCGGCTCCAGGAAGCTGTGAGCGCTGCCAGCCAGGGGAACCCATTCATTTTCTCTGCCTGCTCAGCCCTCACATGGCCTTATAGGGTAGAGGTTGAGAAGATGAAGAGAGGCCAAGCCCGCTGGGAAGAACAGGCAGGGAGCCTCAGAGGGGCTCCTCATTGAGAGAGATGACATGAGCTATGAGTCTCCACCCACCCAGTCTCCCTCTTTAAACATGTTTTGTAGTATCCTCATTCCTATCCTAAAATGAAGTTCCCAGATAATGTAACCTATTTGCCCATGATTTAAAAATAATCAAGTTAGGTATGGTGGTATGCACCTGTAGTCTCAGCCCTTGGGAGCATGAAGTAGGAAGATAACTTGAGCCCAGGAGTTGTAGGGCAGTGTGGGCAACATAGAAAGACCCCATCTCCTTTAAAAAAATCGATATAATGTCCTAACTGTATTAAGAAATAAAAGGAAAAAATTATAAATAAGTTGTGTGTGTGTATGTATGTATGTGTGTATATTTCTATGTAGAAATGCTGAGGCTAACTACACTGAAATCTGATGCATGTGACCTCAGGCAGTTAGTTGTGTAGATGGTACAGGTGTGCAGTGGTCATGGCGACTCAGTAGCACAAGTGGTGGGCCATTTTTTTACTGGGGCTTGAACTCAGAGCCTACACCTGTAGTTACTCCACCAGCTCTACTTTTGTGAAGGGTTTTTTGAGCTAGGGTCTCAGGAACTATTTGCCCTGGCAGGTTTCGAGCCACAATCCTCATGATCTCTGCCTACTCAATAGCTAGGATTACAGGTATGAGCTACTGGCACCCAGCCTTCCCCATTTTAATTCAATTGAACAAACATATCCACTGGGACTGCTGTATTGAGGTGTGGAGACAGCCCCCTGGCCCTCGAGTTTCCACTCATCTTCTTAGGGAGAATCCTGGCCTTTGTGAATGGCTACAGGCCAGGCCAGAGCACCAGCCCAGGTGGAGGTGATGGGCAGATTTCCAGGGGGAGGTTGCAGAATTAAGAAAAGTTGAGCTTGGAGGCTCATCTCCCTGAGGTGCCAGGTGAAGCTGGGGAGTGCATGGGTTCTCAGAGGAGAGGAGTAGAGAAACAGGAAGCCAAAGACGAGTATAAGAAAGAAGAGGGGAGCTGGGTGCCAGTAGCTCACGTCTATAATCCTAGCTACTAAGGAGGCAGAGATCAGGAGGACCATGGTTCAAAGCCAACCCGGGCAAGTAGTTCTCAAGACCCTATCTCAAAAAAAACCCCATCATATAAAAGGGCTGGTGGAGTGGCTCAAGGTGTAGGCCCTGAGTTCAAGCCCTAATCCTGCCAAAAAAAACCAAACCAACCAAACAAAAAAACCAAATTCCTTGTCCTCACTAAACTTACGTGCTAAGTGGAGGAAGTAGACAATAAACAAACATGTAACATGTCAGGTAGTTGCAAGAGTCATGGAAAAAATCAGTCAGGGTCAAGGGTGTTACTCAACTCCCTGAAGCTAAAGCAATGATTTAACCTGAAACTGACAGGTACTATCAATCGAACACTGGGGTGGGGACTTTAGAGGGATACTTTGGGATTGCCTTTAAAGAGTTTATTTATAGACTGGTTGGGAAACAAAAAAATCATATACACAGAGGAAACCACTGCAGAATAACTCATCACCTGCAAACGAGTCATACACGCATCAGAGCTGCTCCAAGGAGAGATTTCCGGGGCAACAGTGAGGTGTGAGTCCCTCACCAGCCTTCTTATCCAGGAACAGAGGAAGGGGTTTGTTTCCACCCATCACCCACCCTTCTTTGGGGAATGCTAGCTTATACCCAACATAAGCAAAAAAGCCTTGGATACTTGTGAGCCTCTTAAATATTTGGAACATGAATCAGGGCTTCGGAGACAATGGATGTCCACAGCAGGTCATGGGAATGAGACTTGATGGGAAACGCTTTATCTTTGTCCAGCTCTCTGCCAAGTCCCAGCTCAGAGTAATACCCAAATCCTTAAAGGTAATTATCTCCCGGATATAATTTTATTATAAATCACTAACTCACTGATTTGGAAAACACTGAGTGTTTCCACACATCAAAGATCCCAGCAAACAGACAGGAAATGCCTATCATCAGTGGGCTATGCTGGAGAGGCCAAGGATATTTGGAAACAGTGTTCTCTTTCTGAGAAGGATATCAATTTAGGAGTGTAGATGACACTCACTGAGAGATAAAGGATGGGAAATACATGGTTACTGCTGTCTGTTGACTCACAGAATCAAACAATCCCAGAAAATTCAGAGGGCAGAAACCAGCTTAATGGAAAGAGGAACCAGGAACAAATGGGTTTCAACATTGACCAAGTCACTTTAGTCTGAGTGTGCAGTCCTCACATGTAAAGTGAGAGGGCAGGTCACAACACTGTTTCTCCATGGAAATATAGTGCCTGCCACTTGGGTACTGGGCTGTCTAATATGGATTATCTCTGGATAAAAGAATTGATTTCTTAGGGAGATGATCTCACATACATGTTCTTACAGTGTCTAGCACACAGTAAGCCTTTAATAATTAGCTGTTGCTTAATCCCCATGACAACACTGAGGTGAACATTACTTCCTCTGTACAATGGGGAAGCCACTAAGGGAAGGACCAGGATCTGAACCTCATCTGAGACCAAAGTCCATGCCATCCCCTTCATGTGGTTTGGCTTAGAAGGCTCCACAGCCTTAACTGTAAACTCGAACCCTCAAAACAGCAAAAGCACTTGCTAAGGGCTTCTCTGCAAAGAGGAACATCTCATTTATGATGGATCTGAGGTGGAGGAGGTGTCTCAGATAAAGCCATGAAAGTATTTTGCCCAAGCTCATTTTGTCCCATCATTTCCCAGCAGTGGTAGATTCCAGACACCATCTGTGCATGTAAGGAAAAGCTGGGGTTCTTCAAGAGCAAGACCAGTGAAAGTCAGTTCTTAGTGGCACACCCAGTCAATGCTGGGAGAAAATGAGAAGAGACATTCAGGTCCCTGGGGAAGGCAGCTCCCAGACAGATGAATTAATCATCTTCCATGCTGATGGACTCTGTCCAAATTGCTGTTAGAGTTCAGTTGTGGCACCTAATTATCATTTTCAAGAACACAGTGCTGGGGTGGTGGTGCACACCTATAATCCTAGCACTTGGGAGGCTGAAGCAGGAGAATTGTAATTTCCAGGCCAGCCTGGAATATACATAGTGAGACTCTCAAAAAAAAAAAAAAAGTACACAGCCCACCAATGTATAGGAAGTTACACATGTAAACTAGGCAGTAAATGATAATATGGAAAGGACAACAGGGTCCTCAGAAACCAGAGAAAGAACTTGGTCCAGCCCTAGTAGGAGAAACCAGAGGGGCTTCTTAGAGTAAGTCTCTAAAAATTGAGACCTAAATTACTGCAGATTGTTTGATTTGTGACTTCCCAACTTTATCATGGAGCAAAAGCAGTAAACATTCAGTTAGACTGGACTTTATTTTGATTGTGAATCTTTTCCTGTCCTAGAGATAGGCTGTCCAATCCTGACAAGGCTGGATGGTGGCAAGTGAGCCCCAGCTCTGTTAGCCATGTGACCATGAGGGAAAAAACTACTTCTCTGCGGTACCATGTTGCTAAGTAACCATGTTTGTAGGTTAGACACATTGAATACATTTTCAATTTCCAATAGGTTTATCAGGACACAGCCCCATGGCCTCTGCCTGAAATATTCCCCTTTTGACTTCCAGAATTTTTACATCTAAGTTTGATATATCTGTAGGTATAAAAACACAGTCAAAAGAGGAGGGTATTTCAGCAGAAGCAATGGTGACAGAAAGCCTAGGTCTTTGAAGGAAGTGAAAGTAGTTCTGAGTGAGGTGGGGGAAGAGTGAAGAGATGGGAATCTGGAAAGGTGAGCAGCAAATAAAGCCCTGGACAGCCAGAGACACATATTAAGAAATTTGGTCTTTATTAAACAAGGAAGCACTGAAAGCTCTTAAGCAGAAGTCAACATGGTTCACATTTTAGGAAGATGGATTTGGCTGGGCGCTGGTGGCTCCTGCTTGTAATCCTAGCTATTTGGGAGGCTGATATTAGGATGATTGTGGTTTGAGGCCAGCCAGGATCATTAGTTCTTGAGATTCCATCTCCAAAATAACTAGAGCAAAATGGACTGGAGGTGTGGCAAGCCCAAAGCCCTAAGTTCAAATCTCAGTCCCACTCAAAAAAAAAAAAAAAAAAAAGGCAACCTGTATTTGGAGAATGGATTAGTGTAGACTAAGCCTGGAGGCAGAGAGACCAGTTAAGGTCCTCTGCTTGGGGTAGCAAGCAGTGGGAAAGAAGCATGATGGATGAATTGAGGAGACACTGGGGACACCAAGCACTGGGGCAAAGGTGAAGCCTGGGTTTCTGGTGTGGCCAGTAAGATGGAGCGGTTGGCATTAGCCCAACATAGTGGAGGTTGTAGGTGGAACTTCCTTGGATGTGTTGCAGTCCAAATGAGGATTCCTGAGTGGCTGGATGTACACATCAGGAGATTCAAGGAAAGAAAGGTATGGGAGAGATATGGATGCCAGTCATCAGCACAAAGAGATGCAAGGTTAGGGATGGGGACAGGTGCTTAGAGAAAGCAGACTTGAGAAGAGGACCCAAGACCAATTTTCAAGAAGGCTAGCAGTTGTTGAGTGCAGAGGTAGTGGGACCTGCCCAAGGACCAAAGAATCCTTATACACTAGATGCCTAAATAAGTTCAAGATAGGAGGAAAATTGCAGCATGTCATAGGAGCCAAGAAGAGGATTTTAAGACAAGAGGAATCCTTTACCTGCAGACAAGTAGGGGAAAGACTGGGTTTTGGGATTAGGTTCAATATAAGAAACCAAAGCATTTACTGCCACTGGTTTGTTTCATTGTTGTGTATCCCACTTGTCTTCTGCTCTGGAATGCGGGCCCCAATAACCCCATCTGGGGGTAACTGCTGCCATTCTCCTGCTGTTTCCATTGAGCATCACTTCTAGTTCCTGACCACACAGGACTTTACTCTGAGTTAGTTTTCAGTATCATGCATTTCCCAGGAAATCTACTAGGCAAAAAAAACCCACCAGGAAAGCACACAGTCTCATCATAAATCAGATCCAAAAAGGCCATTTTACTTTACAGCTTCACTCTTGAGAGTTGGGTTTGGAGGCTGTAGCAGGGGAGCACAGTTCATGTGTTTCACATGCCAGAACACAAGATAATTTGTCAGAATGATGATTTTTGCCTACTTATTCTGAAAACCCAACATCCAAAAAGGCCTCGTATACCTTTGACAGAATAGTCCTCCTGTATTGTGGAAGATTGTTCCCTTTGACTGAGCATGCAGCTTCAGGAGGGATGTGCATGGACTTGTGAGGGAGGGGAAGGGACTCCATCCTAGCAAGCCAGATCAGCTGAATCAACCATGGAGATCAATGGGGCGACAGATGCCACAGTCAGATTTCTCTCATATCCTAGCTTGCATTCTATTTAAAGCTATAACCTTCTCAAGATTTAAATTCTGAACAGCACCGCCTAATAGGAACTGGTGCTGACTGCTTTCTAACGTTTAATCTATTATTTTAGAAGGAATGTAATAACTTTGGCAGGAGGCCAGTGAACATAACCACCTCTCCCAGACTAGTCAATTTTGGACAGTGACATCATTGAGACTTCCGTTTTTTGAACATTTCATATATTAAGGGAAATGTAAGAGATAACTCTGTCTGAAATGCAAGCAATGTTAAGAGCTTGAACAGGAAGGACATAGCTAATGAGAGGCTAGGAAATGAGATAATCTCTTTTATAGAATCATCTGATATTGAGGAAACAAGGAATTTACAAAGGAGGGGCTACAATGAAATTAACCAGGTGGAGCCATCCTTGGGGATCATAACCTTTAGACCCTGCCCTAACAACAAGGCTGTGTAGATGAATGCAGCAGATCTGAACTCTCTAGGAGTTTGTTTCTTGTTTTTCAGACTCAAAGGCTATCTCCTGGGGATGTAGCTCAGTGGCAGAGCAGTTGCCTGGTGTCTGCAAAGCCCTGGAATCCATCCCTAGCACAGAAGGTCAGTTCTTCAGAGGCCATCTACTAAGTTAAGTTAAAAAATCAAGATAGGTGGAAAAAGACATTCATGCATAATTTTGGAAGCTATCTACTTTTAAAAATAATTTAAGACTAAAACACAAAACAGAACGCAAACCCTCTCTAATTCAGCTCTTCTCACTTAATGTCCTAGAAGATCAGAAAGACCCATTTCACATGCCAGAACACAAGATAATTTGCCGGAATGATGATCTTGCCTGCTTATTCTAAAACCCCAACATCCAAAAAGGCCTGATAATTTAGAAATCAAAAGTGTACTTATCAAAATTCATTAAACTGCATATATTTCAAATTTCAGCATTCTATTTACTATTTATTCTTTTTCAGGCTTGAACCCAGGGCTTTGCACTTGCAAGACAGGAGTTCTACTGCTTCAGCCATCCCTCTACTCCTAAAGATTATTTTGTCATTTGCATTTGAATCTTTTTTTTGTGATACTGGGATTTGAACTCAAGGCCTACACCTTGAGCCACTCTACCAGACTTTTTTGTGTGTATAATGGTTTTTTTCAAAATAGGGTATCCTGAACTATTTTCCCAGGCTGGCTTTGAACCAGGATCCTCCTGTTCTCTGCCTCCTAGCTTTCTGTAGCTAGGATTACAGGCGTGAGCCACCAGTGCCTTTCAAATGCACCATGGCTGCGTATGAATATCCTTTAAAAATTTTTTTGCAGGACTGGTGATTGAATGCTTGCTAGGCAGGTGTTTTACCACTTTATCCACTCTACCAGCCCAAATTTCTGTAATCTATGGTTTCTAAATTAAACCTTAATTAAAAAAAAAACATGAAGAAAAACTGAATTAGGAAGAAGAAAAAAGTACATTAGTAGATCCTGTGGCTAAATGAAACTACTTTATCCTTGTCTCTAATAGAGTCAAAGGTATAAAACTGCAAGCAAAAGTTGTTCAAGAAAATCTGCTGGGCGCAGTGGTTCAGGCCTATAATCCTAACTTTTAGGGAGGTAGAGATTGGGAGGATTGTGGTTCAAGGTCAGTCTGGGCAAAAAGTTCACAAGACCCCATTTTACCAACGGCTGGAGAGAATCGTGGTTCAGGCCAGCTTGGGCATAAAGTGAAACCTTATCTAAAAAATAACCAATGCAAAATGGGGTAGGGGTGTGGCTTAACTGATAGAGCACTTGTCTAGCAAGCGTGAGGCCCTGAATTCCACCCTCAGTATTACAAAAAAAAGGAGAAAAAGAAAACACTCTTGAGCTGCCTGAAGAGACATTTCCCTTGCATCATTAAAGAGACTTCTTCTGTACCCAAACATGTAACCCATCAAAAAAACTAGAGACTTCCTGGGAAGTCTCTAGTTTTGATCCCCGCCCCATCATTTTCACATGGTTTATAATTTATTTTTAAGGAGAAAAGATACACATTCATTAATGTGCACAGGGAAAAATCGTTGCATAGGAGTCACATGTATGAGCTTCCTCAAATGCTCTGTAATTTAAGAATAGCTTAAGTTTTTTGTCAACATAAAAACCCAGCATACTCATCACATTAAGCATTTAGATCTTTGGATTTAGGTATTTCATGTTTTTTTGTCATTGTTGTTGATTTTGAGACAGGATCTTGCTATGCTGCCCAGGTTGGCCTCAAACTCGAAATCCATCTGCCTCAGCTTCCTGTGTGCTGGATAACACAAACATGGTGAGTCACCAGGCATGGCTTATGATGGGAGTATCATATCCACTAAAAATTCAGGCTGAAAAACAAATCAACAAAGTCTTGTCTGTCTGTAGATTTTAATATATTTATTTGAAAACCAAGTTCTGTGAAAGAGCACACTAAATAGTCATATATCTTCTCTTCAACCAAAGACTTGGAGACAGGTTCTTCATATCAGCGCAAAGGCAATGATACATGCATTGAGTAGCAGGTTTTCAGCACGAGTTTCCTCATAGGCATTTTCAGTATGAGCCTGGACAGTCTTCTTTAGATAAGTGAATGAGATCCTGGGAAAGGGAAAGGGGTTGGTGGTGGAAGCTGACATCATACTTTATTTCAAAAAAAAAAAAACCAAAACTTTCAGTTATTGATATCTAAAACCAACCCCCAATACTGCCTCTGTAATCCTGTTATGCCAATTTGTGCAAATACAAAGTTTTATCCTTTAAAAAACTATCAAGAATCCAATTTCTACATACTTCTAAGCCATTCTGTATTTAACTGTCTTGAAATACATAATCAGGGGGTTTCAGTGAGGTACTATGAAAGGCTAAAAGAGGCTGCTGTTGAGTCAACTCCATTCTGTGATGGAGGCCAAGGGATAATGACACACTGTTATATACTTGGTAGGTAAAGCTTAGGAGACCATCAAGGCTGAAAGACAATTTTCAAAGGCAGGGTTAGGTGGTAGAGAAATTAGTGTAAACCTCCAATTTCTGACCTATTCTCTGAGGGATGAATACATGTTTCTATTAATGGCAGGTTTCTGCATTAATATGTAGCTGGGATTTCTGCAATGGTTGCATTAATTGCTAGTCAATGTGTAACACTCACCATGCTAGATTTGCAACTGATAAATGTATTTTTTATTTTCATACTGTTAATAAATAGTAGTCCTTATTTTCCACAGAGTATAATAAATTTACATTTTTCTGAAAATGTGCATTAGTTAGTGGTTTTAGGGAAACTTGATAACATAGTGTTCATATGTGTCTTCAAATCTGTAATCTGTATTAAAAAGAAATGGGAGAACTAAGTGATAAATTTGGGGCTGGAGATGTGGCTCAAGTGGTAGACTGCCTGCTCTGTGAGTGCCTGCCTGCTTTGCAAGCTTGAAGCCCTGAATTCAAACCCCAGACCTACCAAAAAATTTTTTTTAAAAAAGTGATAAACTCATGCGATTACATTATTCTAACCTTTCAAATCTGAAGATCCCCTTCAAACACTGTTAGAACATTTGGCATAGTAATAATCTTTTTCAACTGGACAAAGGTTTGTGGTGTAGTTTAACTGACCCCTGTAAGTGGCATGTCTTTAGTACATTACATGTTCAATCACTGCAATGAATAAATAAATGTTAAGGCTTTTAGCACCAGCAGTATTGCCAAACAAGACAGGAAAAGAGAAGAATAAGTGAGAAGTCTATACCTGTGCTACTCAAAAGTGTGACCTATGGATCAATGCTGGCCCACAAACTATTAACTATTCCCAAAAAAGGAATACATCAAGTCCCGCACAATAGCAAACTGTGCAGTTCATCTATTTTTTGAGAAGACAGTCTCCATGAAAGAAGCACTAAGTACATCCTTATGGACTTATAAAAATAGTTTGCAGACCAGTTGCGTTGAATAGCATTGGTAGAATACGGAGGGTATAGTCAAAGAAGAAAGAAAAAAGGAATTTGTGTTTCTATATTCAGAAAGAGGCTGAACAGGGGAAAATTCCAATATGGATTACACAAAAGCAGGGGGAAAAGTGAGATAGTTCTTGCATAAAACACCTGTACAATCTTGATGAAGAAGGAATTTTGTTGAACACTCACCTCTGGTCCTTAATCATCAATGTATTCAAACGGCTCTGGGGGTTCTGGCTCTTGTTCCTCCTCCTCAATTTTTGGGCCATGTGCTGCCACAGGTTCCACTAGCTCTTCAATGTCTTCACTGGTGTCTTTCAGAATTATGATGCCTCCAATGGAGAGCTGTAAACACACAGATAGGAGGGAAGCAGCATAAGCTCCACTCATATTTCAAGATGCTTTACAAGTTAGAGTGGGTACTTGCTAAATGGTACCCCAAAACTACCTGATTTACAAGGGAAAAACTGAGGGAGAATGATCATAGAACAAAATAACTGTGAACTCTATGGAGTCACTGCAAACTTAATCAAGGGCTTTGCATGGTATAACATGTGATGCTGCATGCCAACTTGAGAATGGTATCTCCAGTTACACACCTGGCTACCAGCTTGACTGCAAGCAGATGTTTATTATTCTAACACAGCACCCCGAGGCCTTCCTGTTTAAGATAGTATCCCTGCACCAGTAGCATCATCACCACCTTGGAGCTTACTAAAAATGTGGGGGCTGGAGATGTAGTTCAAGAGGTAGAGTGCCTACCTAGCAAGCATGAAGTCCTGAGTTCAAACCCAAGTACCAAAAAAGAAAATGTGGAAAATCTGGTCCCACCTTGGACCTGCATTTTAACAAGATCCAAGCTGGTATAAATGCATATTAGTTTTAGAAACACCCTAGCCTAATATATACTATTTTGGTGAGATAGTCACCACTTTGGATGCAGGAGAATCTACAAACAAAAAGCTAAAATTTATCAGCAATTTCAGAATAATGGAGAAAATATCAATACACCTGAGTGTTTTCACTTTAATCTATAAATCCTTATGATGTAAGCCAATGGAAAACAGATGGGAAACAAAAGGAAAATAGACTGCAGTAGCAATTCTATTAGCCTTCTCTCCACATATGAGCAGAAGGCAAATTCAAACAGCAACTATTCACTATCTCTGGTGTGCTAATCTTATTCTGTTTGCTTGCCTGTGTCAGAGGAGATGGAAAGCTGCTCTTTGTAATTAAATCAGTCAACAGTGGCGGGCACATCTGGAAGAAGCCTAGTTCTACCAAAGCGCATTAGTGGGCAGGAAAAGCAGTGCAAGCACATTAGTCAAGTGATTCACATATGTATGAGTGTCTCTGCAGTTGAAGCTAATCCAATTTTTACTCATCAGGACTCAGTCATGCTGTAAAGCTAGCATGCCCTCATCAATTTCTAAACTATTTCCCTCTCCCCACACACATCACACAAACTAATCTGTAACTCTCCCCACACACTAATCCGTAACTCTCCTTAAAAAGTTTGCTTTTTTGTTTTTTAAAGAATGCACTTTATGGACAGACTCTGCCTTTACATCAATGCTCACCCCAAGAACAGCAGAGTATATGACACTGTCCTGATCCTCCATAGCCTGAAAGTTTAATTGAACTTAATAGACTGAATGCAGATGAATCTTCTACCAAACACAAGAAAACACCCACGATCACAAGAGGACTTCCTATTTTTTGGAAACATGTAGCTCCAGGTTGTGGCTACTACTTGGTGCTTAACAGAAGTGAAATAATCCAAATCAAATTCAGCATTACAATCAACATGAAGACAGTTGTTGATAGCTCTACTTGGTTTGGGTTGACTACTGCTTTGTATACTGGAGAGGAAGTTCACACACTGCAAGGAGAAAGTAAGATACTCTGTTCTCTGGAAAGGCTAATAACAACTGAAGACACTTCAACAGTAAGTGTCTCCACTAACTTTTTCTTAGACTGGCCTCAAACCATGATCCTCTTGATCTCTGCCTCTGGAGTAGCTCGGATTAGATGTATAAGCCATGGTGCCCAGCTGAGTCTTTTATTAAACTGAGATACAATTTACATAACATGAAGTTCATTCTTTTAAAGTGTAAATATAGTACGTTCACAAACATGTACAACAACCTCTCCTATCTAATTTAAGAGCATACACCTATTAGCAGTCCTCCTTCATTTTCCCCACCCTGCTCCTCAGCAACTGCTAATCTGTATAATATGTGGCCTTTTATTGTCTGGCTTTTTTCATTTAGCATGTTTTCAAGGTTCATACATACTGTATATTCATTTATACTGGACAGACATTTGAGTTGTTTCTACTTTTGGGTGATTTGCAGAATGCTTATATATGAACATTTGTATACAAGTTTTTGTGTGGACACAGCTTTCATTTCACTTGGGCATGGACTCGCTAGGTCACATGGTAGGACGACATCTACCTTTTTGAGAAACTGCCAAACTTTTCTATATAGTGGGTAAAACAGTTTATGTTGCCATATCCTTGCCAGCATTTGTTACTGTTTATCTTTTTTATGACAGCCATTCCACTGGGTATGATATAATAACTCCACTGGTTTTGATTTGTATTTCCGTATTTAGCAGTGATGCTGAAAATCTTGTGCTTTTTGGCCATTTGTACCTTCTTTGGAGAAATGTCTATTCTAATACTTTGCCCATTTATCTTTTTATTGTTGAATTGTTAAGAAGTCTTTATGTATTTTTGATACAAGTGCATTATCAAGTATATGATTTCAGAATATTTTCTCTTATGGTGGGAGGGGTCATTTTTTTTACATTTTTGTTGGGTTCTTTGCAGCACAGAGTTTTTAGTTTGATGAAAATCAATTCTTTTTAATTTTTTTGGCGATTCTGGGGTTTGAACTCAACCTCATACTTGCTATGTTGCCATTCTATCACTTCATCCCTTCCCCCCCTTTTTTTGGGTCTCTTGTGCCTTGGGTATAGGTTGAGCATGACTAATCTGAAATTGGAAATCTGAACTGTTCCAAAATCTGACACATTTTAAGTATCAACATGACACCATGAGTGGAAAATCCCACACCTGACCTATTATGATGGGTTGCAGTCAAAAGCAGGCAGGCTTAGAAAGTTGTCTAAAATGACCTATAGGCTGTGTGTACATGAAATAAAATGAACCGTGTTTATTAGCCTTGGGTCTCATCACAAAGATACATGTATGCAAGTGTCCCCAAATCCAAACTCCGGGAACACTCTGGTCCCATGCATCTCAGGTACAGACACTCAACCTGCATTTTCCATAAGAAAACAGTGCCTAATCTAGAGTCATGAATAGTTACATGTACACTGTTTTCTAAGAGTTTGATATTTTTAGCTCTTATGATTAAGTCTTTGGTCCATTGTTAGCTACCTTTTGTATATGAGGTGAGATGGGGGTCCAATTTCATTCTTTTACAGGTGGGCAGCCATCCTGTCGTCATGGCACCATGTCTTTAAAAAGAACCTCTTTTTTCCTCATTGAATGATCTTAGTGCTCTTGTTAAAAACCCTCTTCCATAAACGTTTATGGTTTACTCCTGGACTCCCAATTGAGCTGCATTGATCTGTATGTACCTTCGCTCTTCTGCCAGTACTCTATGTCTTAATTACTGTGCTTTTGTAAAAAGAGCTGAAATTGGGAAGTGTGATTCTACCAGTCTTGTTCTTTTTCAAGTTCCTTTTCGCTATTTCAGGTCCCCTGTACTTCTACATGATTTTTATTTATTTATGCATTTTTAACTTTTTTGGGGCAGTGCGGTTTGAACTCAGGACCTCACACTTGCTAGGCAGGTGCTCTTACCACTTCAGCCACTCCACCAGCCCTTTTTTTGTGACAGCTTTTTTTGAGATAGAGTCTCTCACACTATTTGCTTGGATTGGCTTCGAATCACAATCCTCCTGACCTCTGCCACCTGAGTAGCTAGGATTACGGTATGAGCCATTGGTGCTTGGGCTACATGAGTTTTAGGAGGAGTTTGTCCACTTCTGTAAAAAAAAAAGGTAGCAGGGAATGTGAATTTGCAGATCAAGCTGAGCATTATTGACATCTTAAAATATTAAGGATTTTGCCTGGGCACAGTTGCTCACTTCTATAATTTTTATTACTCAGAAGGTGGAGATTGGAAGGATCATAGTTCAAGGCACTTTGCGGGAAGTTTCGTTTCTTTTCTTTGTTGGGGGAATGATGGTTTGAGATATGGTCTCACTGTGTAGCCCAGGCTGGCCTTAACTTGTGATCCTCATCTTTGTCTCCTAAGAACTGGGATTACAGGCATGCCCTACCACATTGAGCCAAACTTTTCTGATTTCTAATTCAATTTCTTTCATTGCTATATGTCTATTCAGATTTTCCACTTCTTCTTGAGTCAGTTTTGGTACTTTGTGTCTTTCTAGGTATTTGATCTTTTCATTTAGGGTACCTAGATATATATGACTGTTGATATGCAGTTGCTCGTGCACTTACTCCCATATTATCTTCTTTATTTTTGTAAGGTTGGGCTGTAATATGTGTCCCACTCCCATTCTTCCTTGATGTTAGTAAAACAAAACCAACTTTTGGTTTTGTGCTTTTATTAATGTTTTCTTTCTGCTCTAATATTTATCATTTTTCTGCTTGATTTTGATTTAGTTTACTTCTTTTTCCTAGTTTCTTGAGGTGGAAGGCTAAATTACTAATTTTGAGATCTTTCTCTTAATTAAAAAAATGTTTTTTGAGGTGCGGTTTTGCTGTATTGCCCAGGCAGGCCTTGAACTCCTGAACTAAAGTGATCCTTCTGTCTCAGCATACTGAGTGGATGGGGAAAATTTATTTATCTACAGTATTACCACCAACCACGACTACTGCCTTCCTTTTTGATACAGGCCTTCACAGCTAACCAACTCCCCTTACGCACTGCTTTCAGTGAATCTGGTGAATTTTGGTATGTAGCTGTTCTCACTTCTCTCCAAGTATCCTCTAGTTTTCCACATGTCTCTTCTTTGTTCCACTTGTAACCTAAAAGAACGTTGTTTCATTTCCACATATTTGTGATCTCCTCAAATTTGCTCCTGTTATTCATTGCTACTTTCATTCACTTGTGGTTAGGGAACATACTTTGTATGAGTTCAGTCCCTTTAAATTTGCTGAGATATGTTTTATGGCCTAATATGTGATTGATCCTGGAGAATGTTCTATGTGTGCTTCAGAAGATGTGTATTCTGCTATTGTTGGACAGATTGTTCTGTAGGTTTATTAGGTCTAGTTGGTTTATGCTATTTAAGCATTCTATTTATTGATCTTCTGCTTAGTTGTTCCATCAGTTCTTACTGAAAGTGGGATACTAAAATCTCCAACTGTAATTGTTGAGTTGTCTGTTTCTCTCTTCAATTTTGTTAAAGTTTTCTTCATATATTTTGGGGTTCTGTTGTTAAATGCATGTATCTATAAAAGTTGTATTTCCTAATTCATCAGCCTTTTTATCATTAGAAAATACTTAGTTTCTAGCAACAATTTCTATCTTAAAGTTTGTTTTGTCTGATATTAGTAAAGCTGCCCTACTTCTCTTTTGGTTACTGTTTCCTTGGCCCACTTTTTCCTCATCCTTTCCTTTTTTTTTTTTTTTTTTAAAGTAGTTCTGGGGTTTGAACTTAGGACCTCAAGTTTGTTAGGCGGGCACTCTACCACTTGAGCCATGCCCACAACCCCTATCTTTTTGCTTTCTATTTATGTCTACTTTATGTCTACTTTTTTTTCTGTTTGTTTGTTTTTTGGTGGTGGTTGTTATTTGGCTACATATCTTGCTATGTAGCCCAGGCTGGCCTCAATCTCAATATCCTCGTGTTTCAGCCTCCTGAGTGCTGGGATTACAGGCATGTACCATTAATCTGGCAAAGTGGTAGTTTCTGTGTCTTGAGCATGTCTCTTCTAGAAAGCATGCCATTTCATCATTAAAAACAAACAAAAAAAACCCCCCCCCCAAAAAAAAAAACATTTGGCCAAGCTCTGCTTGGAATGTTTAAGCCATTTATATTATGCAATAACTGCTAAGTTATGATGTATGCTTGCCACTTTGCTTTTTGTTTCTTTTTTTTTGGTTTGAAGTTTGAACTGAGAGCTGCATGCTTGCAATGCAGGCGTTCTACCACTTGAGCCACACCTCCAGTCCTTCTATATGTTTTGTATCTTTTGTTTCTCTGCTCTCAATGGTTGGCTTCTCTAGTATTGCATATGTATTATCTAGTGTACTACTCTAATTCTCTGATTAGTTTCACTTTATTTTTGGAGTTATTTTCTTAGGGTTGTTTTAGGATTACAATTAACATTGTTAACAATCTACTTTGACTAATATCAATTTAATTTCAATAGAATACAAAACTTTACCATTAGGTAGCTTTGTTGCTTCTAGATTCCTCTGTGCTGTTATTTTAATACAAATTACATCTTCATTTGTGAGCATATCATTACCAATTTATTTACAATCATTGTTCTGTACAGATGTCTTTTAAATCAGATAGGAACAACAAGAGTTAAATTAAACAAACAAACAAACAAACAAACAAAACTCTAGGGCTGGAGATGTGGCTCAAGTAGTATAGTGCCTGCCTGGCAAGCAAGAGGCCCTGAGTTCAAACCCTAGTACCATCAAAAAACAACAAAACCCCAACCCCCAAAACATTTACACTGTCTTTTTAAAATATTTATCTAGTTATATTTACTAGTGCTTCCAGTCCATTTTGCTCTAATTATTTTGGAGCTAGGGTCTCTTGAACTATTTGCCTGGGATGGCCTTGAACCTAAATTCTTCTGATCTCAGCCTCCCAAGTGGCTAGGTATAATCCTAGCCACTGTACCTGGCTTGAATCCTTGTACTTTTGAATATGTCATCCCACTGTTTTGTGGCTGCTGTGGTTCCTGGGGTTGGAAGTGTAGGTCAGTGTTAGATTGCTTGCCTAGCCTGTATGGGACATGGGGTTGGATCCCTAGCACTACCAGGGGGTGGGGGTGGGGGTGGTGGAGGAAAGAGGGCTAGTGGATTGGCTCAAGTGCTAGAGCACCTATCTAGCAAGTATGAGGGCCTGAGTTTAAACCCCAGTGCCTCCAAAAAAGAAAAAGAATTACCTCCTAATTTATTGAGGATGCTTTGTATGTACTGAGTTGTTTTTCTTGCTGCTTTTAAGACTGTTTTTGACACTTTGATTGTGTGACTAGGTATGGATTTGTCTGAGTTTATTCTATTTAGAAATGACTGATCATCTTGGATGTACAAATTAATAGTTTTCATCAAAATTGGGAAGTTTTTGGTTATTATTTTTTCAAATATTCTATTGCCCTTTTCTCTGTCTTCTCTTTCTGGACTCCCAATCATGTGTGACTAGAAATTAAAAGACTAGTCTTAGTTACACTGCTAAGAAAAGAAAGGATTGAAATACAAACCCAGTTAGTGTCCATTTTCAGCTCTAAACCACTATGTACTCTATTTTCCATTTCCTGCCTTTGTCTCAAGACCTTTGCTCACACCTCATGAAGAGTTGACTTTGACCCACCATCAGGTCGATAAAGAATAAACTTACTCCTGTATAAATATTTAGAAATCTTATTTACAACATTTCAGACAGACTCAACAACTGGATGTCTTAAATGGGTCTACCGATGACTCTTTAGTTTTCTAGATTCAAAAGTTGGATGATAAAAGCAGTATCATGCTAAAGTTTTTGGTAAGCATTTTTTCCTCCATTTTTATTAGGATACATTTATTGTACAGGGGGCATCAGTAAGCATTTTTAACATGAAATATTCTTCCTTAGGATAAATTAAATGTTATGAAGATTCTTTTCTAACTTTAAAATTCAATGTGTTTATGACAGCACTGTAATTATAATGACAATTATCATTTATTGAACAGAGCCAGGTCTCCTTCTGAGTGCTTGTACGTTAACTTGTTTGATCTGTGTCACATCCCTATGAGTTGGGGATAATAATCCCTATTTTGAATAGGGGAAATTGATGGACAGAAAGGCTTAGAACCTGGGCCAAAGTCACATAGCCTATGAGTGCTAGAATCCAGATTCAAACTCAGTATGTTTGGCTCTATAGTATGTTCCTAATTGCCATGCTGTATTAGGAACTTATGAAATAAGTCTATGGCAGAAGAGGGGAGAAACTTACAGGGTTACAAACAGAAAAGAACAGCTCTCCAATATCTGTATGAAACAGAGGTGAAAGTTCTCTCTTTTGCTAAGAGTAGGTTTCTTAGTACTAGCCAGTTTGCTCCAGTGCTTTGGGGGTTCATCCTTCTCCATCATATTCCATTATTCTACAGTTTAACTTCCCACTGGCATATATAGTTAAGAGCCACTGGTAACTTACTGGTTTGAAAGGCTGGTATCTACAGGTCTCTGGCATGGTTAGGACCTTAAGCTGAGCAGGCATAACTCGGGCTGGGTTATCCAATAACTGGAAATTTGGTTCAGGCTCTTTTTTCTTTTCCTTTTCTTCTTTTTTCTCTGCCTCATCCTATAAATGGGGAAAAAAAAAAGTCAACTCAACAGAGGTTCCTTTTTGTCCCACGTTACAGAGTAATGCTTGATACGCTTATAGAGCAACTATTAGGTGCAAAAGGTAGTGACAGACAGACAGAATGGAAGCACAATTAAATGATACCAGACTCAGAGGAGGAAGTAACTCTGCTTAGGGATGAGAATGGTATCTGGTTTGGTTCTAAAGGATGAGAAAGTTTTTCTACCAGCAGCAATCAGAAAGGGATTTTCTTTTTCCTACCATTATCTCATCATCTTCTGAAAATTCTACTCTGCCCTTGAAAACTGTTTTTTCCTTAGGCGCTTTACCAGTTGAGCCACTCAGCCAGCCCTACAAAACCTATTTTAGTTTTCATTTTCTCTAGGAACTCACTCCTGATTGGTACCCTTCTATTCTTCTCAAAAATATAGTCTCTAGACTCTCTTTCAAATAAAATTATATATTCTATATGCTGGGAACAGGATAAGTAAATTTGTAAGAAGCCAAGAGCAATGAATAATAATAATGTTCAATGAATGAAGAATCTTACAGACATTAGATACATCAAACCCAGATGACCTCTACATTATACATACCACTTCCATTTTTTCTTCCTCCTTTTTCTCTTTTTCTTTTTCCTTCTTTTTAGCTTTGGCAGTAATAGATAACACAGCAGTAGAAACCTAGAGAAAGTGAACAGGTCAATTACTGTAATCTCTTAACTACATTCAAAGAAATAAGCCCAAAGAGAACCCTTACAGTAAGTAGTATAAAGTATTATAAAAAACAGAGTAACTGGAGAATACATGGGAAAAGCAAGCAGGACATTTATTTACGTAATTTACCCATACTGACATCAGGAGAATCTTGGCTCCTGGAGGCTGTTTCCAATAGAGTGCTAATTTTTCCTAATCCTTAGCCTACCCTGATGTGGATTTGCTATCATGTACGTTTGAGATAGAGATCTGGCTGTTACAATCTTTTTGCTTTTATAGGGAAAGCAATGGAAAACACAAAAATTTTCTCTAGGCCTAGTCATAGGTATGTTCTCATGACCAGATGCCTTGAAATGAGGCAGGTGCTCTACCACTTAAGCCACTCCACCAGTCCAGGACTTTGAAAAGCTGGGCAATATTGCAGCAAAAGTTGACTGTTTCAGTAACTGAAAGGGTGGTCTGAAACAGCAGATGAGACAAGATGTTCTCAAAAGATATCCAACATCACCTGACACTCGAATTTGGTCAATTATGTAATTATCCCTATTCACAGACAAAGCTTAGTACAGGGCTGGAGGCATGGCTCAAGTGGTAGAGTACTACTTGCTTTGCAAAGTGAAGTCCTGAGTTCAAACCCTAGTCCAACCAAAAAACAAAAACAACAACTGGCTAATATGAAACACTGAAACATTATCCTGAACGAAGGAACCATTTTTCCATCATAAGATATCATGAAAGGGTAATTTTATTAACTTCATGGGCAAGTGAAGTTCTTTAAATGCACCATTCTTTTACATATCATTGAGTATCCTCATATACTGTTGGTAGGAGTATAAACTGGTTATATCCATTTTGAAAGGAATATCAGTTAATACCTATGAAAATAAATAACATGCAGTACTTTTTTTTGGTGGGACTGGGATTTAAACTCAAAGCTTTGCACTTGCAAAGCAGGTGCTTTAACCCTTGAGCCATACCTCTAGCCCATTTTGTTCTGATAATTTTTGGTGATGCAGTCTCTCGAACTATTTGCCTGCGCTGGCCTCAAACTGAGATCTTCCCAATGTCAACCTCCCAAGTAGCTAGGAAAACAGGTGTGAGCCACTGGCACCCAGTTCATTCACACAGTGTTTTTGATCAAACAATTTCATATCCTGTTTTTTTTGTTGTTGTTTTTTGTGGTACTGGGGCTTGAAGTTGAGGCCTACACCTTGAAGCCACTCCATCAGCTCTTTTTTGTGAAAGGTTTTTTCGAGATAGAGTCTTGCGAAGTCTAACTGTGATCCTCCTGAGTAGCCACTGGCACCGGGCAAATTAGAACTTAGAATTTCATATCTAAGCTTCTAACTTATTGATATACTTGCATAAGTACACAAGTAAATTTTTATAAAGACCTCCATTCTAGTCTTATCCACAGTAGGGACAGACATAAAATTATTTCTCTGGAGCTTTGAGAAAAAACCAAGATCCACATATACTGAAATATTAATGATATATTATTGAAGTAAAAATAGCAAGGCATAGAATAGCATGTAGGGAATGACTGCATTTGTGGTATAAAAAGTGCCGAGCAGAGAACACCTTTTGAGGAATTCACAAGTTGTGACTCCTATAACATGAGACATAGACATGGTGAGAGGAAAAGGGCTTTTACTTTATATTCTTGGTAATGTAAATGTAAAAAAAGAAAAAGAAACACTCAGTGGCTCCTCTTTATAAGAACAAATGCTGCTCAAAGGAACAAAGAACCTACCTTTTCCTTTTCTTTTTCTTTTGGTACTTCCAGAGGAGCAGGATATGCAAATGTGGATGGTTTACAGTTTGATTTATACTGAACTTTCGGCATCTGAAGAAATAAAAGAAGTTTTTTGCTCTCTCCATAACAATATAAAAATTTACTATCCTATGTTTTCAATAAGCATACAGATGCAAAGGGAGACCAGAAGTTTCCATGCAAGTCAAATGTTCAATTACAGAGCGCTACTCAAGTGTTACCATTCCTCTCTGAAAGGCATCTGTTCTTTTATTGAAATAGTTTTTAGGAGCTTTATAGAATTATCTCAAGTTCCCTATAGTTCCTGCCTTTGAACAAGCACCCCTTTATTTCATCTTTCCTGATCACCCACCCTGCTTCAGTGGGTGAAGTCCTCCTTATGTGTGAACATCAGAACAACTGTTTCTAAAGTGTTATATGATTAACTATTCTGCCTCCCAAACTCCCATGATATTTTCTTGTGTCATACCTGACAACTTGTACAAGTCTGTAAATAGTTCCCGTACCATATAATCATGCCTTATGAAATTTTAATACGTGTTTAATGGAAAGTCAGCTTCACATTATTTACTGAGCAGGTTTAAAGTTCTCTAGCCTGCATTTTTCTCTATTTACCTAAATTGCATAGATGGACAATGGTAATCAGCACCATATTTACTGGGATGAGGAGCCTCATCTTCTCCACGTCATTGTAAAGAATGAAAACAGAGCTGGCCGAGTGGCCCAAGTGGTAGAGTGTCAGCCTAGCAAGCATGAGGCCCTGAGTTAAAACTCCAGTATCACCAGAAAATAAAATAAAACAACAGGACAAGCTGGGCACTGGGGGCCCACACCTATAACCCTAGCTACACAGGAGCTTTTATCCTCTGCCAAATGATTTTATTATCTGTTTTCATTCCTTTTGTTTTATTTATTTATTTTATTTATTTGTAGTACTGGGGCTAGAACTCAGTGCCTTCACCTTGAGCCACTCCACCAGCCTTTTTTTGTAATGGGTTTTTTCAACATATGGTCTCTCGAACTATTTGCCCAGGCTGGTTCCAAACCATGAACTTCCTGACCTCTGCCTCCTGAGTAGCTAGGATTACAGGTGTGAGCCACTGGCACCTGACAGGAAACCAAAATATTCTTGTTTAGAGAAATAAAAAATGCTCAATATTTACAATTGTGACCAGTTTTTTTTTTTTTTTTTTAATGGTACTGGGGCTCAAACTCAGGGCCTTCAACTGAGTGAAGGGCCACTCCATCAGTCTGTTTTGTGATGGGTATTTTCAAGATAAGAGTCTTGTAAACTATTTGCCCAAGCTGGCTTTGAACTGTGATCATCCTGATATCTGCCTCCTGAGTAGCTGGGATTACAGGCATGAGTCCCCAGTGCCTGGCCAATTGTGACCAGTTTTAACATTGAAATACTTAACAAAGAATAACTGGTTGTATGGCTACATTGAAAAATCAATATGATGAAATACTCAATCAGCCAGTTTTTCCACCTTGAAATTTAGTAAAATATTTTAACATCAGTGATGACCATGTGTAAGAGCTAAAGGTCAAAAAGCCTTTCACCTTTAAAGAAAAACAAAAAGATGAATTATTAGGCCACAAAATTGAAAAATATCTAAACACAAATCTCATTTAAAAAAATATGATAAAAAATATGATGACAGGGTACAGAGCACCTTAATTCTTTAATACAAGCAACCAGTTTCATTCTGTCAGAGCTCTTCGCTGTTGATCTTGTTTTCTGCCATTACCAAAAGGACATCCTATTTTGTTTTTCCCTTTATTAATAATCCTTTCTTTCTTCAGTTATTCTAGTGTCATATAACCTTGAAATGTGTATTTTTGTCAAACCTTTATTCCTTATTGGTAAGATTTAGTTTAGGTCCTTCTTCTTCCTTGCCCAGATTACTATACTAGAACTGCAGCAGGTTTCTACTGATACCAGAATGATCTTTCTTTCTTTTTTTTTATTATTCATATGTGCATACAAGGCTTGGTTCATTTCTCCTCCCTGCCCCCACCCCCCAGAATGATCTTTCTAAAATGCAAACACTTTGTCATTTATCTGCTTGAAATCTTTCAACAGCACTTGCAGACTTTCAGGATTAAATAAAATTACTCAGAGTGTTCTATAAAGTCTCTTCAAAGATTCACTCATAGATTACACTGCTAGTAATAACCCTTTCAAAATTTCCAGATACACTACTAAACAAGGTGATGACTCAAATTGAAGGGAAAATGTGCTACTGAGATGCTAACTGATTGCCAAAATTTCACAGGTGAATATGAATAGGGTACACTACAAAGCCGAGGCCTCACAAACATACCTTTAAGTCCTTGTTAAGGCCAATGACACAGGTAGGGGTATAAGCCAATGACAGGAAGTGTGAAAGAGGAAACCAGAACCAGAACTGGGTAAAGACAAGGACGCCAACCACAGAAGGCATATGAGTGTGTCCAGTCCTGGACTGTAAGGAGATTGTGACATTATGACCACCTGCAGAAAAATAAAGAGAAACCATGAACAGCAATCCAGTAGAGCAATAACAAATATTTCTAAGTGCATTTTAATGCATATTTCATATTATCTAATATGGAGTTCTTGGAATCAGGCAGCGAGCTACCTATATTGGAAGTACTTTACTTTAACTGAACTCAGAGCAAATCTAGAAATTTCTTTTTTTTCTTTTTTTTTTTTGGTAGAACTGGAGTTTGAATTCAGGGCTTTGTGCTTGCAAAGTCAGTGCTAGAAAAGCAGGTGCTCTATTGCTTGAGCCACACCTCCAGTCCATTTTGCTCTGGTTATTTTGGAGATAAGGTCTCGTGAACTATTTGCCTGGGCTGACCTCAAACCTCATGACCTCAGCCTCCAAAGTAGCTAGGATCATAGGCATAACTCACTGGCACCTAGAACTTTTTTTTCCTACAAGCAGGTAGTTTTTAAAATGTAAAACTGAAGGGTATTAAAAATAGGTTAAATATTAACCTATGTTATATAGTGGCATTTAATGTGCAAATAAAAAGTAAAAAAAAAATTAATGGTGCGGGCATTTGAACTCAAGGCTTTGCATTATTTTGAATGACAGATGAAAGCCACTGTATCCGGCTATTGGATGAGATGGGGCGTCTTGCTAACTTTTTGCCTGGGCTGGCCTCGGAATTCTTAATCTCAGTCTCCCAAGTAGCTAGTATTACAGGTATGAACCACATGCCCAACTTATAATTCACATTTGTAAAAGAAGTAATAGTAAAGAATATTTTTCTGATGACTTTTGTTCTTTTAGGTGCTAATAAGCAGCATAAAATTCTTAGAGTTATGAGAGACAACCATTACAAGTTATGAAGACCTATGTGCAATTATAGAAAAATCAAAGCATTGAACTGTATTTTCTTATTTATTAATAGAAGGCATTAACTAGTTTTGTGACCACTGACAAGCCCTCCTTTACTTCCATTTTTCCATTAGCAACATGAGAGTTTAAACCTCAGCACCTGAACTAGGTCACTATCACTACAAAAAGAGAAATTCAACCACTAATCTTTGGTTCAACTGAAAGTTTTCTCAAGAAACACAATATATAAAACAATGAAATGAGAGCTGATCTTCTTAATCTGAAGTTTGGACAGGCTGGGTGACAGCTGCAATCCCAGTGCTTGGGAGACCGAGGGGAAGGCTCAAAAGTTCATGGTCAGCATCAGCTACACACTGTGTTTGAGGCCAACATGGGCTACACATCAAGACCCTGTCTCAAGGCAAAAATGTTTGGATTGTGAAAGGGTGTATGGCTTGGAACTCGACCTGTTCGACCCCTTGCCATGTCTGATACACTATTATCCCTCTACAGAGTGCAGAGAAACACAGCTTGAAAGTCAGTGAACTAGAGTTAGGAGAGCTGGATTTTATTGAGCCCTTGTACTGCTAAAATTCCAGGAAGCTATTATGGGTTGCAAACTTGAATGCCTTTAGGAACCAGTCAGGTAAACAAATGAGAAAAAAGCTGGCTAGGAGTAGTGAGGATTGAAGCAAGCTGGAAAGTACATGTTCTGTTTAAATTGGCCCAGACTGGACTTGAACTCACAACCCTCCTATCTTAGCATCCCAAGTGCTATGCTCCCGCCTGGTCCTGGGTAGGTACCTCACAGGTCCTGGTCTCCCAGCCTGCCAAACATTTTCAATTCCTGCCCAGATGGACCCTCCCGCACAGCCCTTCAGCACATACTCCATGTGCGAGGGAAGTCACGGGGATGGGTAGGGTACTCAACAGTACTGAGTTGCACAGTGTCACCCAGCCCAGTGCTCTGTCATGTGAGCACTGGCTGAATCTCGGCCTGGCCCAAACAGGTGTGCCCTCCATGCTCGGGTTGGAATGGCGGGCAACACTCGTCGTCACGGGCCTCCAGTGGGCTCCATGCGGCGTCTAGGCCCTGCTAATAATAAACCTTGGCTTTTCTTCCTGAGAGATCGATCAATCTTTTAAGTAAGATCTCATAAACTTAAACTATACTTCTTTAAAGTTGCTCTCTACAAGAATTAAAAATAAATAAGTAAAAAATAAAGTTGCCCTATCCAGATTTTTCTCTACCACTAACTTTACTGAGAAATATAGACCAGGACTGAAAATGTGTGTAATGCAGTTGTAGCACAATTGCTGCTGGGAGGGTGGAGATAGAAGGATCAAGCTACAAGGCCAGCTGGGGTAAAATTAGGGCGTCTATCTGGAAGATAAGCCAAGCATGGTATACATGCTTGTAATTCCAGCTACTCAGGAGGTGGAGGTAGGAGGACAGAGGTGCTGAGTTTAGCCCAAAGCACAAAAAAAAAAAAAAAAAAGCATCAGAGTATCAAGTCCATGTAAATTGAAAACCAAGACAATAGAACTATGTTCCACGGACAATGTACACACAATATAAGGTTACACGACACTAACATCTTCACTGTGTATACATCTAGAATTGAAATGGCTTATTTCATGTAAAACATCTACAGAACATTTTCCTTATCCATATACAACTACAAGGAAATGTTTTAAAATAAAAAGAGAGGAAAATAACTTCAACACAAAAGTTTAGGCAGAAAACTTTCAATTTCTTGGCAGTTAAAAAAAGCTACTGGACAAATGGACTAAAAGATAAAAACATTTGGTTCAAAAATTTAGAAAAGAGCATAAAAGTTCTGAGCAAAAATCAAATAATAAAGAAAAATCTCTTGCTAATCCAAATTTAAAAAGATAAAATTAGAAAGGGGATGAGGATTTTCCTATTTTTAAGAAGGAACAGGTTGGCTGATGGAGTGGCTCAAGTGGTAGAACACCTGCTTAGCAAAAGTGAGGCCCTGAGTTCAAACCCCAGTGCTGCCAAAAAAACAAAACAAGTCTCATTTAATACTACAAAAGATCTCTGAAAAATGGTATGATTAAAATAACAAGCAGAAAACTCTAAGAGATTAATAACAAAAAATTTAAGATAATTATCTAAAAATTGCAGTTTTCTTTTCTGATCTCCTTACTGCAAACTTATATATACTCTTAGTCGACTGAAAAAAGAATGCTGTAACAAATTTGGTTAACAAAGTGTTTTAGTTATAAGAAATACAGATCGTTAATAAATATGAATGAAACATTCCCCTAAATAATGGAACTGCCATATAAACCTTGAAATGCTATTCCTTACCTTTCAAATTAGAAAAGAAATTATTAAGAAGGATTAGATTTCACATGGCTAGGCCTCTGTAAGAATCAGACCCATGAACAATGAAGTGGGCATATATGCTCTTTTCCTTTTCTTTTAGGAGATGCCGCCAACAATAAATTAAGGAATATGACAAATGAACCCCAAGTCTAAGGTATTCAGACATCATTCTGTCTTCCAAATAGGCCACAGTGTAGTACTGCAGAATGTGAATTCTGGAGGCGGTAGGCACACTGTGCCTATATTAGGCCAATATTCCAAATGTCTTATTTTAGCAGTGATTTTGGGTATCAGAATGTCTGAAACAAGCCAGGCACTGGTGGCTCATGCCTATAATTCCAGCTACTCAGGAGGCAGATATCAGGAGGATCAAGTTTCAAGGCCAGCCTGGGCGAATACTTCAGGAGACCCTATCTCGAAAATACCCAACACAAAAACAAGGCACACTGTGCCTATATTAGGCCAATATTCCAAATGTCTTATTTTAGCAGTGATTTTGGGTATCAGAATGTCTGAAACAAGCCAGGCACTGGTGGCTCATGCCTATAATTCCAGCTACTCAGGAGGCAGATATCAGGAGGATCAAGTTTCAAGGCCAGCCTGGGCGAATACTTCAGGAGACCCTATCTCGAAAATACCCAACACAAAAACAAGGCACACTGTGCCTATATTAGGCCAATATTCCAAATGTCTTATTTTAGCAGTGATTTTGGGTATCAGAATGTCTGAAACAAGCCAGGCACTGGTGGCTCATGCCTATAATTCCAGCTACTCAGGAGGCAGATATCAGGAGGATCAAGTTTCAAGGCCAGCCTAGGCGAATACTTCAGGAGACCCTATCTCGAAAATACCCAACACAAAAACAAGGCTGGTAGTGACTCAAAGGGCAGAGCGCCTGCTTAGCAAGCATGAGGCTCTGAGTTCAAACCCTAATACCACCACCACCACCACCACCAAAAAAAATAAAAAATGTCTAAAATACAACTTTTTTTTTTTTTTTTGAGTATGAATCTGTTTAACACACAGACTAGGAAAATTAAAAGAAAAAAAAAAAGCCAGACAATACTTATTGATCACTTTACTAAGTGACAGGAACTGTTCTAATTGCTTTCCATATATTTTTAATCCTTTCAACCCTACTAAGGTAGACTTTATAAGATAGGAAAGCAGAAACAGAGAGGAAAGAAATAACTTCTTAAGCTTAGATACTACATAAAAAGACTAAGATTTGCTGGGCATGGTGGCACTTGTCTATAATGCTAGCTACTCAGGAAGCTGAGTAAGAGGATCTCAGGTTCAAAGCCAGCCTGGGCAATCTGGCGAGACATTACCTTAAAATAAAAAAGAAAATAAAATGGGGTGAAGATGTGGCTCAGTGACAGAAAGAATGCTTGGGGAGCATGTGTGAGGGCCTGGGTTCAATCCTCAGCATCAGAGGGGAGAAAAGGACTAGGATTCAAACTCTTAACAGTCTGCATTTGTAACAATGGCACTAAAAATGATCTCTATAGGACTGGGGATGTGGATTTCTATAAGGACTGCCTAGCAAATATGAGGCCCCAAGTGCTGACACACACCAAAAACCACACAAAGAAATAAACAAAAACTCCCCCCCAAAAAAAACAGAAAAAAGAAAAAAGAAACACCCCCCTACCCCCCCAACTAAAATACCAAACAAAACCAACAAAATGAAAACAAGCATTAGGAAGACTAAAAATATTTACCTGCATCCAGTATGCCCTGGGCCAGAATAGCGCCAAACTTGGCCATGACATCATCATGCTTATCATTGATGACTTTGGAATACAGCTGCCTGAATTGATTCACCTGAAGGAGCAAAAAAAGAATTATGGTCTAATTCTATTCATTTGTTGTACCATTTTAGAGCACCCACTAAACTGCTCAAATGGTAATGAGACTCAGTTCCAAATTTTACAACATTCAAGAAGAGAGTGAGATGGAGCAGACGTGAAGGCAGAACAGTTCTGTGCTTGAAATCATGGGTGTTAGGACTTTTCTATGTGGGAGCACTAACTGTTTTCAATCCTCACTCCATAGTAGATGATTCAGGCTCAAGGGAATGCAGTTTCATTCTGTACCACTGTTAATCAGTCAGCAGGCCTAAATAGTCTAAGCAAACTAAGGCTTTCACTGCCTTTTGAGTTACAGGTATGCTGCTTACCATCAGCTGTGCTGATTTCCTAATGGTCTCACCTTCCTTCAGTTTCACCTTACAATAAACTACCCTTCACCCAGGCTGTGTGTGGTAAGTATATTCATGAATACAGGAGAGGTTTTCGTTATACACAAACATTAATTTTCTGAGGACTTGTTAGAATCAGTACTCTTATTAAAAGGAACATACCAAAACAGAAAATATGCTGACTCATTTAGGGTAAGACTAACAGTAACTTTTGTTTGCTTCTTTATTCTTTTCTGCATTTTCTGAACTTAATATGTATTACTTTCATTCTTTAAGAGACTACTTATAAAATAGTTCTTTATAAAGTAAGAGTTCTTTAAATCTGTGTGGGTGGCAGTAAGGAAGCTATCTTATGCTTCTTCCACGTCTTACACTTCTGTTCTCCCAACAGTGCTTTCAGATGGCAGCACTAGGAAGAAGTCTGCTTGCTCAAGAAGCACATGATTATGGAGCTCCCCAGATCCACCAAGAGCAGAAAAACACCAAACCTGAGTTTCCTAATACAATGACTTTGTCTGTATTATATATTCTTTCAGAATGTCTTCCCCTCTTCATTTGTCTTGGTCTGACAGGCCAATGTAATACAGGGACAGAGTAAGAGTCAGGAAACTCTAGCTTATGAAGGTCTCTGCTCTTCTAAGTTACTGGGCCAAATCACTAGATTTTCTTTCTTCTTTGTGGTGAGATGGGATCTTTCAACATTGTCCAGGCAGGTCTTGAACTTCTGGGCTCAAGTGATTCTCTTGTCTCACCCTCCTGAGTAGTTAGGACTACAGGCATGTGCCACCGTGTCTGGCTGATTACTAGCTTTTCTGAGCCTTAGCTTCTTATCGGTTAGCATCTACCTTAGCTACTTATTATAAAGATTACACGAGGTAACATATATGTCATGCAGTAAGTATAAGGCGTTTCATTGTTCAATAAGCATAGCTGTCTTACCATATGGGGAGAGAATCCCACTGGTCCTTCTGGACTATGATCTTTGCAACCTAAACATTGCTAACAAAAAAATGATCCTCAAACAAGGTTCTCCGTTTTTCTTCATAGGCAGCAGCAGATTATAGTAGGGGAAAATAATGAGCTAACTCTTGCTACCTAGTATATGACCATGTGTAAATCACTTACTTCTCTAGGCCTTATTTTCTCTCAACTATAAAAACCCAGCATGATTAAATTCCCTTCTAATTTAAAAAATCCTAAGGTTTGATGCTTTTACTCTGGTCCAACAGATCAAATTCCTTTGATTTTGAACAAATTAGATGAACATTTATATTACCTTATATAGGATGGAAATTTTATGTGCTAAAGGTTTGTGAAATATTTTGTGAACTTATAAAAATAAACACTGAACAAAGCACTGTATGTACATTGCAGAGGAGAATTTAAATATAAAACTGCATCCAAAACTATTTCAGTGAAATTGAAAGATGGATTTTTAAAAGGCAATGGAAGCATCTAACAGGAATACCCAATTAATATTAAGTGTAGTACTTTAAAAAGCTAGTTTTTGTTAATCATTAAAAAAATCTCCTCACATGTGTTTTAGTATATTAGGACAGCATCTTAAAGTTGGAAGGAAACTTGGACATCACCTGTTTACTCCCTCTATTTTACAGATGGGAAGACTTGACTTAAATAGTAGAAAACACCACTGACAGACTGTTTCACTGTACCAGACCACAGGCAGATAATCTTAAGCAAGGAGCAGTACCAGATCTTACTGTTTTACACTGTAATTAAAAAAATCTGATTTCATATGTAGGACACTTATTATGAACATGCAATAACTGCTAAAGGTGGATTTCATTTAAGAGCTGTTTGGTCATTACAAATAGTGGCAATCAGGTTGAGGATCATGATTTTCTGACTTAGTTTCATTGTTAGGAATGTGATGGCCTCATACCCAAAACAAAAAGTAGAACTTGAAGAAAATAATATTAATTTATATTATGATAAACTCACAGAAAAGGTAATTTTTGTGATCTATTCATTCTACTGTATATGAGTATATAAATCTACCTTCTCTAAATTATAAATTTTTAATATTCCTCATGATCTGAACTCTATACCTTATACTGCTAGGAAAAAAAAGTCTACTCAAGATGGCAGAAGGGAACAAAATTCTTTGGGGTCATTTCTATTGGTAGTTATCATGTGAGTATACCTCCTCATTTCTCCTATATTTCTAGTTACAGAAATGTAGCTGGGCATGGTTCAAGTGGTAGAGTGCCTGCCTAGCAAATGCAAGGCCCTGAGTTCAAACCCCGACAACCACAAAAAAAGAAAAAAAAAAAGGTAGCTTCATAGGCTTAGTTTGGGAGTTTTTATTTTTTTTTCCTTTTTCCATGGCACTGTATCTGTGTGTGTGACTTCAACTATACACTTACAATTTATTCTATGAAATCCTTGAGACCAGATGCATTTTGCAATTCAGAATTTAGAAAGCTAACACAATGCATATATTATATATTATGCAACACTCCTGGTAGGGTATGGAGCAATATCCCATAATCAAATTAGTATTTCTACAGCAGCAAAATACACAAATATTTATAATCAGTGTGATAAAGGCCATAAATGAGTTCATAATTGGGTCAGGTTTTACAGCCAAGTGAGTCCTTAAAAGCAAACAAACCTCTTTGAGTTTTCAGAGCTTTTTGGATTTCATAATTGTAAAGGGCTATGGATTTATATCATTTCTTTATGGCTAGTTCCCAAATCTCTCTATTCAGTTCTGACTTTTTTTCCTATGCTCCTATTTCTAAATAACTTGCAGTGACCTCATACTCTACATGCCTAAAGTGAAGATTGTTTTTATTCTTTTTTCAACATATTCTTGTTGATGCTTTCAGGATTTCCCTGTTATCAGAATCCACATTTTTCAGTTCCTTCTCAATTTCATCAATATCATTTTGTTTACAGTAGTTTCTTATAGACTAAAATTATCGTATGATATAAAATTTCATGCTTTGATTTCATCTTATAAACATTTACATATTTCTCTACAGAACTGAGCACCTGAAACTCACCATGTTCTGAACTCTATACCTAAAATTGCTGGGAAAAAAACACTCTCAGATGGGTAGGGAAAAAGGAAAAAATTCTTTGGGGTCATTCTGATGAATCATTATGGCCCATAAAAAGCCAAATCTACCCAAACTCTGTTTTTTTTTTTTTTTTCAGTACTGGAGTTTGAGCTCAGGACCTCAGGCTCTCTACCACAAAAAAGTCTGTGTTGAGTATTTTTGAGATTATAGAGTCTTGCTTTTTGCCCAGGCAGGCCTGGAACCTCAATTCCCCTGATTTCTACCTTCTAAGTAGCAAGGATTACAGGCATGAGCCACCAACAGCCAGCTACGAACTGGCTAAATATGATCCTACTTTCAAAAAAGGTACTTGTCAATAGTGGGCAAAGCTTTCCTGCACCAGACCATACACCAGATGATCTTAGGCGGAAAGAACACTAGATGTTATTTTTACATTGTAATTTTTAAAATATGATTTCGTGTATGCTACTTATTACGTATATATTTAAATATCTGCTAATGGTGGATTTGATTTAATAAGAAAAAAGATAGATGCTTCATAAAGAGGAAAGTTGGGTTGAGAGAAAATAGCTCCAAGGACTTATAAAAGGATACTATTCTAGTTAAATGTGACCTTCTAAGGGCTTTCTAAATTGGCTTTGTAACAATCCAAGGGTGTGTGCATGTTCCTGGGTCTACATTTGTGAGTGTGAGCAAGTGAGAAACTAACAGAAGCAAAACAAAGATGTACTGGAGTTACTTAAACTAATACCACACACAGTGTGTAAAGCTAAGTGCTAGGGATATGACATGTTAGTTCACAAAGACATTTCCTCTGGAAATTTCCATTGCAAATCTCACAAAATATCTAAGGAATTTCTCTTTTGGAGTCCTCTGAGGAAGGGTTATAATTCTTGACAAAATTAATGTCTGATCTTTGCTTCTGAGTTGTTTTCACTTTATTTTGTGGACTGATTTGCAAAACTGCAACTAGGAATCCATAGACTTGAGAACTTACTTCTCTTCAAAAGTAGACATTGTCATATATAGTTTTGCTTTTGTAGTGAGGGTGACCACATTTATGTCAGCATACCTAGTTTATATTAACAGCAAAGGTTACTAGTTATGGTTCATTTCAACATTCTTAATCAGTTCCAATATTCTGATACAATCTGAAGATGGGAGTGTGCTCCTATGAATTCACACTAGTTGAGGCTTCCTTCAACAATACAACTTAGAATGATTTAAAAAATTATTTATTTAAGCCAGGTGCTAGTGGCTCATACCTGTGATCCTAGTTACTTGGGAAGCTGAGATTGCGAGGATCAAAGTTCAAGGCTTAGTTAGCCTGGCCAACCTCTCCAAAATAACCAGAGGTAAAAAAGGGCTGAAGGTGTGGCTCAAGCAGTAGAATGCCTGCTTTGCAAGCATGAAGCTGAGTTCAAACCCTACTACCACTACCACCATAAAGAAAAAAATAACAAAAAAACCCTCAACTTCCCCCCTCAATTAAATTGCTGTACCTTTCAGCTTTCTAAATGTGAAAATTTGTAAGAATTAAGTGCCTTTTCAAACTATCCACTCTACCCTACCACTGTTCATTCAAGGTTATGATCACTAAATCAATGAAATCCTACAGCAAGGATGAGAAGATGGTAAAATGTTTGTCTTGTTGATAATACAGCAACATGAAAGCAACATGTGAGGTCAAAGTGAAAAAATATCCACATACGACTGTTTAAGGAGGTGCGTTCCATGGCCTGCACTTGCTTCTTTAATGGCATTACTCAGTTGGATAACCTCCAAAACCTCAGTACAAGATCAAAAGCAGAAATAAAAGCTACTCATATGATAGCTGATATATTTAAAAATAAAAAGAAATGTGGTCTGTGTTTGGAAAGATGTTTATGTTCTAGAAGACATGGTATATTAAGCAATACATTATAAAAACAGGATAAGAAGTCAAATGATTAGCAACTATTTAGAAACTAAAATTTATTAAACAAAGCTCTATAAAACTAGAAGAATGTATGAGTTCTAGAAAGTTTTCCCTTCCCTATCTCTCTAAATTTACCCATTGAAAATGAGGGTAGTCTATATTTGCTTGATGAAGCAGAAGAGTGAATGTCAATGATTTTTTCTGTTGTCAACTTCGTTTTTTTTTTTTTTTGGTTGTACTAGGGGGTTGAACTAGGGCCTCCACTTGCTAGGAAGGTGTGTAAGCCCTCATTTTTTTTTTTATTGCTTCTCATAGATAAGCAGAATTAATACAAGGCTGCTATAACCTGAAGATATGAAATTATGGTATATAAGCTACTTAATATATTAAGCATAATTTTAGTACATGCAAACATATAAATTATATACATTTCTCAACTGAATGCACAGTTTTTAGCTGAAGTGCCAAGATACATTAAATATCAAACACTAATATGCGGTCTGAGAGACTGTCATGAGGAAATTTTTAAGTAAGTTTCTCAAAATGTGTTATGGAGTAATCTAGAGGATGGGTACTCTTTGGGAAGGTTGGAATGTCTTTCCTCTTCATCCAAGTCTAGAGAAAGAGGCTTGAGAGGGACCACTTAGAACACTCAATATGATCAGGGGTCACTGTGCACTGAAAGCCTATTACACTCCTAACCACAAGAAGGGCAAAATATTTGAGTGTTTCTGTGGAGTGGAAGTGGGTCAAGTGGGAAAGAAAGCTGTTCTAAATCATTTGAAGCCCTGCCCAGGAGGGTCAGGATTACCCAGGAGGGCAAGGGTATTCCAACAGAGAATGTGGATGTTTTTAAACTGAGGTTGTCTGTATTATATAAAGTGACTGTGGGATTTTTTTTTTTTTTAACTGCCTAAGAAAGATGAATCAGAAAAGCCATGTATGGTTTGAATTTGCATTCTGTATCAGAGTAACAAGTTATTCTTACCAAATTTAAAAGGACATTGAGAAGTAAAAATGTTAATGATTTTACCACAAGTTCTACTTCTTCAAATATGGTTATACATTTAAATTAATACATTAACAATTAATCTGCAAAACATACATTTAAAGAATTCTATGTATAGTTTTCCCATTCTCTTGCCCCTAAAAATGGACTCTTCACTTCCTGTGACTTCAGTGTTCATCAAATTTCTAATAAAAATGTCTTTCAAAGAAGGCAAGCCACTAAAGAAAAAAATAAATCAATCTTTTCCAGAGAATTTCTTTGTTTGCTTACCTTTGGACAAGTGATTTCAGTCTGCTGGATCATGATGAGAGCAGAAGCTATGAGAGCTCCTTGCCTCACGTAGTTCACAGGGTCATTTGTCATTGGTTCTAGCAAATTAATTGCTTCCTAAAAGCATTATTTAAAAAAAAAAAAAAGGAACAAGAAAAAGAATCTTTAAATAAAGCTGAGATGGCTGGATTTCCAAGTGAGTTACTATCACTCTAAGTCAGTATTTTCATCTAACAGTATATTAACAAGTTAACTTAAAAGGACCTGAATATAACAGTTCAGAAATGAGTATGATTTAATATCAATACAATGATAAGTGAAAAAGTGTTAAGAGCTTGAGTGTTCCTATCTTCAGGTAAAAGAGGACATAAAGGAATTATGAGAGAAAAATTATTTAGAGAAAATGAGATCGATATTTGTTAAGCATCTACTATTGTTCAGGCATAGTATTAGGTATCTTACATATGTTATCTCATATAATCCTAAAAACAAACAAATGAACAAACAAAATCCTAATAACAGTCAATACAAAACAATCTTTATAAACAAAGAAACACAGTTTAAAAGGGTATCATACCCAAAATAACGCAAGCAGCAAATCCAGGCAACTACCAGCTCCAAAACTTCTATTCTATTATGTATTCAATCTCCTTCGAATACTAGCATAAGGTAATATGTCAAGATGGTTTTATAAGACTTAATTTTAAAAATTAAATCAAAACAAACAAAAAAGCAAACACAAAAACCACACCCAAAACAAAAAACACTTTACTTAGAATGACAAAGCAAATTAAATAGACCAGAATGGATTTCATGGTCAAAATTAACAAGACCATATGTGATGGGATTTTCCAAAATGTTTACCAGTAGTTCCTTAATAACATGGTGATTCTATGAAAAAAGGATTCCTTGGTTAAGTAACTGGGATAGTTCACTTCCCCTTCTCTTTTTTTCTTTGTGTGTGTGTGTGGGACTGGGGTTTGAACTTAGGGCTTTGCACTTGCAAAGCAGGCACTCTACCACTTGAACAACACCTCCAGTCCATTTTGCTCTGATTATAGTGGAGATGGGAGTCTCCCAAAATATTTGCTCGGGCTAGCCTAGAACTGCGATCTTCCCAATGTCAGCATCCCAAGTAGCTAGGATTATAGTTGTGAGTCACTGGTGCCCAATACCTCACCTCCTCTTGTAGATTCAAAATGTACACAAATATAATTAAAGGTTCTAGGAACGTATGTGTTGTAATAAACACTCTAGGATGCCTTATAATAAAAACGTCATGCACTTTGAATGTCCTAGCATTTGTGCATTATATAAGAACAAGAACACTTTTACCCCATACAACTTCTATGATACCCTGTAGATCTTTAGGAAGTATGCTCTACACTGCAACACTACCTATAAGGACCCAAGCAATGGGTTTGCAGTATTACCAACTTATTTCCAAATTCCGTAGGTCATTTCTCAGGTACACTTCATTTTGAGACCAAGAAAAGAAAGACTAATTTTAACACTTTTTAAAAGAGTCTAAGGTTATTTTCCAAATCAGTTACTAACAGATAATAACATAAATACCAGACATGTATATCCTTTCTCTCCACTTTAGTGAAAAACATGGTGACACTGGGCAAAGAAATATGTTTTCAAACATATAAGGTTATTTTTTATAGTGCTAGGGACGGACCCCAGGTCCTCACTTATGTCAATTAAGCATTCTACCACTGAACCACACTCCATCCCTTTGATTTTCTTTTTAATTTTGAGACAGGGTCTAGCTAAGTTGCCCAGGCTGCCCTTGAACTTGTGATCCTCCTGCCTAAGCTTTCTGAGTAACTAGGATTGCAGGTATGAATCACAAGGACTGGCACAAGTATATATTGCCATTATTTTTTATGAAGCAGTCATGATAAAAAAAAATAATGACTTTTTCCAACTTATAAGTTTAAAGTTAATAACTTGGCCTCTGAGGTATGTAATAGAACCTCAAAGGTATACTTTAAACTTTTTTTTGGCAGTACTGGGGAGTTGAACTCAGTACTTGCTAGCCAAATGCTCTACCACTTGAGTCATGCCCACAACCCAAAGGTATACTTTAGAGTAAGCCAATGTTTTGGGATTTAGGAAACAGAAACAACCAAACACCAAATCTCAGTCAGATAGATAATGATCCCTAGGCCACAAAAATTATCTAGAAATAAAGCAGACTTGTTTAGTGTGAGTAATAAATATTTATCATTATATTAACTTGTCAGATGCTGTATTTCAGAGAACATTTGTTTGTAGATATCATATTAAGTTTAGAATAATCTGGACAGAAAAAAAATCTAATTTATATATAACTTATGAGGCCTGACATAAATGTCAACTATAGACCTGAGAGGGAAAATACTTAGTAAAACATTCAATTATAACCTTTCTTTGTTTACAGAACATATTAAATCTAGAAAAAAAATGAAGGTCAATCTCTATAAACTGCATCTTATATACTCCATGACCACTAATAGAAGTGAAGATACATTCTTTTTTTTTTTTTAAGGTGGTACTGGGGTTTGAATTCAGGGCCTCACACTTGCTAGGCAGTGTGCTCTTACTGCTTGAGCCACTCCACCAGCTAAAGATACATTCTTATATAAGAAATTCCTCCCCAAAAGAAATTATGTGCCAGATATGATATTCACTCTAGCAGCAAACATTTTGTTCACAGTGACCTTACATATCAGTGACAGGAACACATCAAATATTTCAGGTGGTAATAAATATACAAAGAAAGAGCAGGGGCCGAGTGCCATTGGCTAACACCTGAATCCCAGTTACTTGGGAGGCTAAGATTAGGACGATAGTGTTTCAAGGTCAGTCCTAGCAAACAGTTTGCCAGAACCTATCTCAATCAATAGTTGGGTACAGTGGTGCATGCCAGCTATGCAGGAGATTGAGATCGGAAGGATCAAGGTTCCAGGCCAGCTCAGGCAAAAAAGTTCACAAAGCACCATCTCAACAGAAAAAAGTTGGTTGGTGGTATGTGCCTGTCATCCAGCTATGGTGAGAAGCATAAAATCAGAAGATCATGGTTCAGGTCAGTCTGGGCAAAAAGACCCTATCTCTAAAGTAACTACAGCAAAAAGGGCTGGAGACGTGGAACAAGCAATATAGTGCCTGCCGAGCAATCACGAAGCAGTGAATTCAAAACCAGTATTGCCAGAAAGAGAGTGAGAGAAAGAAAGAGAGAGAGAGAGAGAGGAGAGAGAGAGGAGAGAGAGAAAGAGAGAGAGGCAAGAAAAATGGGATGAAGATGAAATACTGGGAGACAACAATATCTCTATAAGTCTTACCACATACAGTAAAAATACCTATTTTTATTTATTATTAATACTCCTTGTAGAAGAAAAAAGTCAAGAAAATTAATAAAGTATGTTTTGTTTGGAGTTTGGATAATATGATAAAAAGTGAATAATGGTGAAGTGGATGAAATCCTAAATTATTTAAGACAATGATTGTAAGAATGACCCATGAAATTAAAAAAACCCCACATGAATGAATTCTAAGAGAATATAAATAAGAAGTTGAATGGCTCTGGAGGAGTGGCTCAAGCAGTAGAGCATCTGCTTTGCTAGCATGAATCCCTGAGTTCAACCTCAGCCACCTCCCCCCCCAACAAAAAGCAGCTGAATGAAATGAGGAAGACAATGCAGGATATGCAAGAGGAATTCAATGAAGGTATAGAAATCCTAAAATAACAATAACCAAAAAAAGCACAAGGCACTAAGTTCAAACCCCAGTACTGCAAGGAAAACAGACAAACAGAAATCCTGAATTAGAATGTTCAGACAATAAAGAAAAAAATTTAAAAAGTAGAAACCGAACATACAAAACCTCTGGGACACCATTAAAATACCAAAAACCCATGAATCATCAGCACAGAAGAAGAAGAAGTGAAAGCTAAAGGCAGAGAAAACATTTAATAAAGTAGAAGAAAATTTCCAAAGTCTTGAGAAAGAGAAGGTCATCCAGGTATAGGATGACCAAATAGAACATCAAATAGACAAGATGAGCACAGAACTACTTCATGTCATATGACAGTTAAAACACTGAGTATAAAGATTATTGAAAACTGCAAGAGAGAAGCACCAAGCTACATATAAAGACAAACTCAACAGAGTAGCAGATTTCTTCCTAGGCACAGTGGTTCATGCCTGTAATCCCAGATACATGGAGGCAGAGATTGGGAGGATCATGGCTCAAGAGCAGCCTAGGCAAAAATTTAGTGAAACCCTATCTCAACAAATGAGCTAGGCCTGGTGGTACATACTTGTAATCCCAGCTACATGGGAGGCCATAGGTAGGAAGATCATGGTCTGAGGCTAGCCCTGGAAAGGGGTGGGAGGAATGCAAGATATGCAGGATCCTACTCCAAAAATAATTTTATAAAGCAAAACAACAACTGAGGCCAATAGGAGAAGGGGACCAGGAACTAGAGAAAAGATCAGATCAAGAAGAATTAACCTAGAAGGTAATACACATGTACAGGAAATCAATGTGAATCAACTCCCTGTATAGCTATCCTTATCTCAACTAGCAAAAACCCTTGGTCCTTCCTATCATTGCTTATATTCTCTCTACAACAAAATTAGAGATAAGGGCAAAATAGTTTCTGCTGGGTATTGAGGGGGTGGGGGGGAGAGGGAGGGGGCAGGAGTGGGGGAGGGGGAAGAAATGATCCAAACATTGTATGCACATATGAATAAAAAAAAAAAGCAAAACAACAACAACGAAACTGCTGGGGGTGTGGCTCAAGTGGTGGAGTACAAATGCAAGGCCCTGAGTTCAAACCCCAGTACTGCCAAAAACAAACAAACCCCAGATTTCTCAACAGAAACTCTAAAAGCAAAGAAGGCATGGAATGATGTATTTCAAGTACTGAAACAAAATTAACTGATAACCCAGATTATTGTACCCAGCAATGGTATCCTTCATAACTGAAGTTAAAATAAAAAACCAAAGGAATTCATGACTACTAAACCAGAACTGCAGAATAAACTTAAGAAGAAGGTAAGCAATGAAATTTTGGGAAAGAATGAATCTCACTAGATGAATAAATAAGCAAATGAGGATTAGAAAAGAATCAAACATTGCAAAAAAATTACTACATACCTTTCCACAATAACTCTGAATGTTAATGGTCTCAAATCTCCAATCAAAAGACAAAATAAGACTAGATTAAAAAATAATACCCAAGCATTTGTTGCCTACAAGAAACGCACCTCACTGGCAAAGACAAAGTGGAAGATATTCGAAGCAAATGAGCTCTAAAGCAAGCAGGCATAGCTATACTCATATTTGATAAAACAAACTTCACATCAATATTATAAGAGACAAAGTCACTTCACAGTGATAAAGGGAACGATCCATCAAGAAGATATAACAACTGTAAACAAATATACACCAAATGTTGGTATATTCAATTTCATGAAAAAACACTACTGGATATTAAAGCAGATAGACCCCCTCTCAACACAATAACAATGGTTGACTTCAATATCCTACTTCCACCATAGATAGGTCACTCAGTTTAAAAAAAAAAAAAACTTCAGAATTAAATGACATTATAGATAGTCTATAGACTATTCCACTCAACAGTCAAAGAATATAGTTTCTTCTCAGCAGCCCATGGAACTTCCTCCTTTTAGGCCATAAGATCTAACTCAAACTCTTAGAAAAAGAACAAGCCAAAACCAAAATCAGATGAAAAGAAGCAAAAATCAGGGCAGAAATAAATAAAATAATGATACAAAGAATCAATCAAAAGAATTGGTTCTTTGAAAAGGTAAATAAGATACAGCTAAAATTAGAGGACCATTAGGGAGTACTTTGAAAACTTATATTCTAATAAACTGGAAACTCTAGAAGAAATGGATGAATTTCTAGATGCATATGACCTATCAAAATTGAACAAATAGGATATAAACCACTTAAATACATCTATAATGAGCAATGAGATTGAAGAAGTAACAGTTTCCCAACAAAGAAAAGACAAAGATCAGATGGATTCACGGCTGAATTCTACCAGACTGTTTACTAAGTCCAATGCTCCTCAAACTATTCCATAAAATAGAAAAAGCAGAAATATTACCAAACTCATTCTATGAAGCTAGTATTACCCCAATACCCAACCACATAAGGATACAACAAATAAAGAAAATTCCTGACTAATTTCCTTGATGATCACAGATGCAAAAATTCTCAATAAAACTGATTTCAACAATATTAAAAAGATCATACACCATGATCAAATTGATTGCCCTTCAGGAATGCAAGGATGGTTCCATATAGTAGATCAATTAATGTAGCAGAGAAATAGAATCAGGACAAAAAAATCATGTGATCATCTCAAAAGATACAGAAAAGGCCTTTGACAAAATTAAACATTTTCTTTATGTTACAAGCCATGAAGAAAATTAAGAATAGAGGACTGGAGGAGTGGCTCAAGTGACAGAGCACCTGCCTAGCAAGCGTGAGGCCCCGATTCAAGCCCCAGTACTGCCAAAAAAAATTAAGAATAGAAAGCAGACACCTCAACATAAAAGGCTGTATATACAAACCTATATCCAACATTCCCCACTGTAAATGGGGAAAAATTGAAAGCAATTCCTCTAAACTCAGGACTGAGACAAGGGTGTCCACTCTCACCACCCTTATCAATATAGTACTTATGTTCTTAGCCATAGCAATAAGGCAAGAGAAAGAAATAAAAATAGGAAAGGCAAAGTCAAATTAACCCTATTTAGAAATGATATAATCCAGAATCAGGAATGCAAAAGGGGAGATAACAACAAACACCATGGAAGTCCAGGAAATCATCAGAGACTACTTTGAGAACCTATATTCAAATAAATTTGAAAATCTAAAAGAAATGGACAGATTTCTAGATACATATGATCATCCAAAACTGAACCAAGAGGAAATTAATCACCTGAATAGACCTATAACACAAAATGAAATTGAAGCAGCAATCAAGAGTCTCCCCAAAAAGAAAAGTCCAGGACCTGATGGATTCTCTGCTGAATTCTATCAGACCTTTAAAGAAGAACTGATACCAACCCTCCTTAAACTGTTCCATGAAATAGAAAGGGAAGGAAAACTGCCAAACACATTTTATGAAGCCAGTATTACACTTATCCCAAAACCAGGCAAAGACACCTCCAAAAAGGAGAACTATAGGCCAATCTCCTTAATGAACATTGATGCAAAAATCCTCAACAAAATAATGGCAAATCGAATTCAGCAACACATCAAAAAGATTATTCACCACGACCAGGTAGGCTTCATCCCAGGGATGCAGGGGTGGTTCAACATACGAAAATCAATAAACGTAATAAACCACATTAACAGAAGCAAAGACAAAAACCACTTGATCATCTCAATAGATGCAGAAAAAGCCTTTGATAAGATCCAACATCATTTCATGATAAAAGCTCTAAGAAAACTAGGAATAGAAGGAAAGTTCCTCAACATTATAAAAGCTATATATGACAAACCTACAGCCAGCATTATACTTAACGGAGAAAAATTAAAACCATTCCCTCTAAAATCAGGAACCAGACAAGGATGCCCACTATCTCCACTCCTATTCAACATAGTACTGGAATTCCTAGCCAGAGCAATTAGGCAAGAAGAAGGAATAAAAGGAATACAAATAGGTAAAGAAACTGTCAAAATATCCCTATTTGCAGACGACATGATCCTATACCTTAAAGACCCAAAAAACTCTACTCAGAAGCTTCTAGACATCATCAATAGCTATAGCAAGGTAGCAGGATATAAAATCAACATAGAAAAATCGTTAGCATTTCTATACACTAACAATGAGCAAACGGAAAAAGAATGTATGAAAACAATTCCATTTACAATAGCCTCAAAAAAAATCAAATACCTAGGTGTAAACCTAACAAAAGATGTGAAAGACCTCTACAAGGAAAACTATACACTTCTGAAGAAAGAGATTGAGGAAGACTATAGAAAGTGGAGAGATCTCCCATGCTCATGGATTGGTAGAATCAACATAGTAAAAATGTCGATACTCCCAAAAGTAATCTACATGTTTAATGCAATTCCCATCAAAATTCCAATGACATTTATCAAAGAGATTGAAAAATCTACTGTTAAATTTATATGGAAACACAAGAGGCCACGAATAGCCAAGGCAATACTCAGTCAAAAGAACAATGCAGGAGGTATCACAATACCTGACTTCAAACTATATTACAAAGCAATAATAATAAAAACAGCATGGTACTGGCACAAAAACAGACATGAAGACCAGTGGAACAGAATAGAGGATCCAGATATGAAGCCACACAACTATAAGCAACTTATCTTTGACAAAGGAGCTAAAAATATACGATGGAGAAATAGCAGCCTCTTCAACAAAAACTGCTGGGAAAACTGGTTAGCAGTCTGCAAAAAACTGAAACTAGATCCATGTATATCACCCTATACCAAGATTAACTCAAAATGGATCAAGGATCTGAATATCAGACCCCAAACTCTTAAGTTGATACAAGAAAGAGTAGGAAATACTCTGGAGTTAGTAGGTATAGGTAAGAACTTTCTCAATGAAACCCCAGCAGCACAGCAACTAAGAGATAGCATAGATAAATGGGACCTCATAAAACTAAAAAGCTTCTGTTCATCAAAAGAAATGGTCTCTAAACTGAAGAGAACACCCACAGAGTGGGAGAAAATATTTGCCAACTATACATCAGACAAAGGACTGATAACCAGAATATACAGGGAACTTAAAAAACTAAATTCTCCCAAAACTAATGAACCAATAAAGAAATGGGCAGGTGAACTAAACAGAACTTTCTCAAAAGAAGAAATTCAAATGGCCAGAAAACACATGAAAAAATGCTCACCATCTCTAGCAATAAAGGAAATGCAAATTAAAACCACACTAAGATTCCACCTCACCCCTGTTAGAATAGCCATCATCAGCAACACCACCAACAACAGGTGTTGGCGAGGATGCGGGGAAAAAGGAACCCTCTTACACTGTTGGTGGGAATGTAGACTAGTACAACCACTCTGGAAAAAAATTTGGAGGCTACTTAAAAAGCTGGACATCGATCTACCATTTGATCCAGCAATACCACTCTTGGGGATATACCCAAAAGACTGTTACTCCAGAGGCACCTGCACATCCATGTTTATTGTGGCACTATTCACAATAGCCAAGTTATGGAAACAGCCAAGATGCCCCAGCACTGACGAATGGATTAAGAAAATGTGGTATCTATACACAATGGAATTTTATGCAGCCATGAAGAAGAACGAAATGTTATCATTCGCTGGTAAATGGATGGAATTGGAGAACATCATTCTGAGTGAGGTTAGCCTGGCTCAAAAGACCAAAAATCGTATGTTCTCCCTCATATGTGGACATTAGATCAAGGGCAAACACAACAAGGGGATTGGACTATGAGCACATGATAAAAGCGAGAGCACACAAGGGAGGGGTGAGGATAGGTAAGACACCTAAAAAACTAGCTAGCATTTGTTGCCCTTAATGCAGAGAAACTAAAGCAGATACCTTAAAGCAACTGAGGCCAATAGGAAAAGGAGACCAGGAACTAGAGAAAAGGTTAGATTAAAAAGAATTAACCTAGAAGGTAACACCCACGCACAGGAAATCAATGTGAGTGAATGCCCTGTATAGCTATCCTTATCTCAACCAGCAAAACCCCTTGTTCCTTCCTATTATTGCTTATACTCTCTCTACAACAAAATTAGAGATAAGGGCAAAATAGTTTCTGCTGGGTATTGAGGGGGGGAGCGGGAGGGGGTGGAGTGGGTGGTAAGGGAGGGGGTGGGGTCAGGGGGGAGAAATAAACCAAGCCTTGTATGCACATATGAATAATAAAAGAAAAATGAAAAAAAAAAAAAAAAAAAGAAATGATATAATCCAAAATTTAAAGGATCCTAAAGGCTCCACCAAAACCCTTTTTCTTTTTGATAAACACTTTCAGCAAAGTAGCAGACAGGACACAAAATCAACATATAAAAATCAAGAAAACAATCCCATTCATAATAGCCTCAAAAGGATTAAATACCTAGAAATAAATTTAATGAAGGGGGTTAAAGACCTTTACAAGGAAAACTATAAACTGCTGAAGAAAGAAATGGAGGAAGATACTAGAAGATGGAAAGATCTCCTATGGGCATGGATTGGCAGAATTTATATCATGAAAATGACTACACTATTAAAAACAATCCACAGATTCAATGCAATCTCCAACAAAACTCCAATATCACTTCCACAGAAATAGAAAATAAAATCAATCATAAAATTCATATAGATGCATAAAAGCCCCTAAACAGCCAAAGCAATCCTGAGCAATGTGAGCAATTCTAGAGGTATCACAACTCCTAACTTCAAATTACATTACAAAACCACAGTAACAAAAATAGCATGATTCTGGCACAAGAACAGACATGAAGACCAAAGGAACAGAAGACCCAGAAATAAGCCCATGCAGTTACAGTCATCTGATTCTTGACTAAAGCACCAAAAACATATTGGTGATAAGGCAGCTTCTTCAACAAATGGTCCAGGAAAACTGGACTACATGTATAAGAGTGCAACTAGATCCCTATCTCTTACCCTGTATAAAAATCTATTCAAATTCATGCTGAAACTAGCATTTGGGCTGTGAGAGGTAAAGTATGATGATTATATCAGGTTGTGAAGATTACAGAGGATGGGGTGTTGACCAATGGATACTAAGTTACAGGTAAATATAAGTAAGAAATTCTGGTGTACGGTGCATGAGTAGGGTGACTATAGATAAAAATTATGTATTACATGTTTTGAAAACCTAGAAGCACCGATTAAGAATGCTTCAACCATAAAGATGTCTGAGGAGACAGACATGTTGAACCTGACTCTAACATTATAAAATATACACATGTATTCAAACATGGCACACAAGGTAACTCATTAATATGTACAAGTTTTATGTTTTACGTATCAATTAAATAATGGAAAATCAAAAACCAAAACAATCCAACCCACTCAAATGTTCTAGAAAGTAATTTGGCAATATGAAACAAGAATTTGACTTCTAGGAATTTGTTCTAAATAATCCAAGATACAAGCAAAACAATTAACAAAACCTTGTTGTTTAAACAATAGTGCATATCTTTATGAATCTCATGATTCATAAACATCTTGCCTAACTCAACTCTATTTTGTAATTTTTGAGTGCTTAACTACTAGGGTATTTAATAAAAGGTTAGAGATGAGAAAACAGGCAAATAGCACAAAGTGGTTTGCTTAACAGGAATATTATGAAATGAGTTGATTTTGGTTTCATCAAGTGAGAATCTTGATTTCTACAATACTAATTAAACAAACTAAACACTGAAAATAATTGTGTAAAATGAACAGTCGTTCTTTATAGAGAAAAAGCTATTTCTTTCTTTCCTTCCTTCTTTCATTCCTTTCCTCCCTTCCTACCCCTTCTTCCTTCCCTCCCTCCCTTTTTTCCTTTCCCTCCCTTCCAAGGAATGATTTTAAATAGAAACTCAGTATCACAGTTTTAGTAATAGCTACCCATGTAACGTGACAGTGTTCTTAAGTGGCACTCCAGCATAGTAAAGTGAAGGAGTACTGGGAAGCTTTGCAAAGCAAGTTCAGTCTTACAGATCACACTACACTTGTATTTTTATAGCTGTTACATAAACTTTTCTGCAAGTGAAAACAGTCTGGCGCCAGGAACGAACTGACCCTGTTGGCTTTGGGCTTTACCTTATTTCCTGTGCCAGCACAGCAGATCCCCAGGGCCATTGCAGCTCCGTAGCGCACATGAGGGTTATAACTCTCTGACAACAAAGAAACAACACTTGGGCACTGTTCAGGAGTCCTGATAAGAAACAGAAAATGAAGACAGTGTTTTAGGTAACATATTACATATGAAAATGGAAAAACTCTAACCAAGTTTTTTTTTTTAAGTTACAGGAAACAATAGAACACTTGAGAAATAAATTGTAGAATTATATCTAACACAGAATTTTATTTGCTAATAGTGGAGATTTAACATAAGCAAAGAACAAGGCCCTCATCAGGGGTTCCTCAACCACATCTCTGCATTGCCATCGCTCCCTGGTGCCCTCCACAAGGGGAATAGCCAGGGAAGGGAACAGCACATCGCTCACATCTGCTTTCCTGGTCTCTGTGCCTTTTGTTACAGAGACTGCGGATGTTCCAGACTTAAATATCCTACTATGACTCTAGTTATGTACCAAGCTGGTAAAAAAAAAATCCCTGATAATGAGGAAATTGACTTTCTTTCGGCCTTAAGTGGCACTCCAGCCAATTATTTTGTGTTGATAAGTTAGTGAAGACTTTTCCTTTTCTTCTCCATATCTGGAGCAAAGACAACAACAGGACAAATCTGACTAATGGAATACCTGATCTGATCTCCTTCTTGTTCCAGTGGCTATCTCTGAGAAGCTGCAGGACTAGGCTAGTCAACAGAAAAGGGTGTAATGGAAGCTTCCAGGAGGCTGATAATGTTGTGATCTTGAACCTACCAGTGTCTACACAGGTGTGTCCATATGTGAAAATTTATAGAGCTATATGTAGGATAATAATTTGGGAAAATTTTCTGGATGTATATTAAACATTAGTAAAAAGTTTCAAAAATTTTTTTTAAAGACTATTCTGTTATGAATGAAAAGTTATTGCCACAAACCAGTTAAAATCCACAATTCTAAGCTGGAATTGTCCTCTAGCTTCAAACTCCAATGAGTGGTAAGTTCAAATTACAAAGGTAATATAGCCAGTTTACAAAAGAAACCACATTTATTACAATGAAATTGTGCTATAAGGGTAAATTGGGTTATTTCTACCTTCAATAGAGTTTATCAGTTTCTTAAATGTGTTCTGATTGAGCTTCCTTGTGTGAGTAATTTGGAGATAATATTAATGGCAGCAATATGGAAAAATAGAATGGTGTAAAAAAAGCATTGTGCTCGGAAATGGATTTTAGCTTTGCTACTGTGTTAGTTTTATTATATTAGGCAAGTCACTTAGGTTTTATTTTCTGAAATTAGTAGATTTTCCTGGCTATTTCACAGGAATAATGTGAAAAATGGATGAGCAAATAACTGAAAATACAATAAAGATGAATTTTCAGTGAACACATGAGTTATTTAACAATAAAGTTGCATATGTATGAAACTCGTATTTTAGATATGGCTGTCTCTGAACAGTTGAACCAATTAAGAAGCCCTGAGTTCAATCCCTAGTACCACCAAAATATTAAATAAATAAAATTGTAAGTGTGTATATGTACATACACACAGAGAGAGAATGAGAGCGAGGAAGAGAGAGAGAGAGAGAGAGAGAGAGAGAGAAAGAGAGAGAGCACCTGTTCCAATTTTATAATTCTATGATTTTTAAAAATGAACCAATTGGGGTTGGAGGTGTGGCTCAAGTGGTAGAGTACCTGCTTTGGAAGCCTGAAGCCCTGAGTTCAAGCCCCAGCCAATTATCATAGGTTTAAATTACAGGACAACTTTAATGAGTAATATTCCTACAGACTAAAAATGAAGTTTAAAGTGCCATTACACTAAAGAGGATGTTAGAATATCATTCTACAACTTAAAATTGACACAACCATCATTAAACTGCTTTTTACTCCTATCAGGCTAAGAACTGAAAGCTCTGACAAATTTACATATTTTGCCACCTAATTAACTACAAATAGGATCACTCAGGACTAAAAAAGTCTCTAGCCCAGCATGGTGGTGCATGCCTGTAAACCTAGCTCTGTGGGAGGCTAAAAAAAATGGGCGGATTACAATTCAAGGCCAACCTGGGGAAAATGTTCATGAGACCCCCATCTCGAAAATAACCAGAGCAAAATGGACTGGAGGTATGGCTCAAGTGGTAGGACGCCCGCTTTGCAAATGTGAAGCCTTAAAGATCAAAAACCCCAGGCCCACCCAAAAAAAAAAAAAAAAAAAAAAAGACTACAAAAGTTTCAGGGGTCAAAGGTTGAGATCTCCCATAAATTATCAGCAGAGTACCAGGTTCTATGGATAAAATAACTTTTAGTGAAAAAGCGAATCAAACTAAATTTATATTTGAAGACTTGACCAACAAGTATCATCTTCTAATGGTGAAACCCTGGGAAATATACCAAATCCCTAATGTTTCCGTTTCCATTTCAATTTATAATTCAGCTAGGCAATCAGCGGGGAGCATTAACATCTCTGTAAAACTTCATGAAGGCTAACTGAGTATCCTTAATTTGAGCTTGTGGATATGGAGTGGGAACAGCCCACAGGGGGCTCAGGAAGGCCTCTCAGGTGAGAAATGTGCTGGGACTCAATAGATGGCCCTTCTTCAATAACAGAGACAGAAATGTGAGCAAAGGAACGTGAGAAGCAGGCTGGAAGTAAAGGTAGTAGATAAACAATTGGCTTTGTGTGGAGGAGAAGTGGAACACACATTAGAAACAAAACACTGGGAATGCTGGCACAGTATGCTGTAGCATGGTTAGAAATCAAAGCTTTCTAATGCCAATCTCTAACCTTCAACCCCCCCTTTGCCAAATTCCATTTTGTTAGTGTGTCACTTAACTACTCATGTTCTACTCCCTTTCCTATGTCCTGCCTTTGCTCATGATATATTCTGTTTAGTCTTGCTAATTTCAGACTATTAAAATTAATCCATTCAAGAGCCTGGTTCAAATGAAGCACAGGTATGGCTATATTTGCACTAGTAGGCTAGTTGTTCTGAAGACCAGAGATAATTATCTGAAATAATAGTTTAAAAAAAACATACAGTACTAGACAAACACATTACCTGTGGCAGCCTATCTTTAAGACCTCATAATTAGATCTAGTTAATCATAATAACTGAGTGCTTATTATGTATAAAGTAGTGAGTTTAGACTATAAAAACATTTGGAAAATCCGGGTCCTGTTTAAGCTCCCTTAAGTGTTGTTAATGACTACCTGCTAATCATCTGACAGACAGTGGTTCCAAATCACTTTTTCATCAGTCTTTTCCCCAACACCCCATACTCTGTGCCACAAATGTACAGACACATACTATTTTGGGAGTCTAATATTTAATGTAAAATGAAGGAATTTATCTTTGAGGTTTTAAAATTTAGTTTATATAGTATTGTGAAGATAATGAAAAAAAACCTTATTACTTTTAAGTGTTACACGGTTCACCACAAGGCACATTATAAGCAGTGACAAGTAAAAGCATTACTTTAATCTTAAATATATAATTAAGTTTTTAATGAAAAGAAGTTGTAATTTTTTGCTTTCAAAAACTATATGCTGAAATAAGAAACTAAATTCCAATTTGTTCTTTCAATAAGATTTCTTGGCTTGTAGTTACCAGCCAATGTTACTATTTGTACAAACCTTTCACAGAGCAGTGATTGTGCAAGCCCACAGGCACAAGTCACTGACACACCATCCAACCGTTAACTGCACATATGAATTTCTTTCTTTCAGCACACAGGCTTTTAACTACTGTTTCTTTATGGAATAGTGTTTGTAAACCTTCACATCAAATCATATTAATAAATCAAGACATTTTCAGGAACATGGTGTATTTTTTCCTCCTTTCATCTATCTTCACTAACAGAGGAAAAATGAGCAATATATGTACACAGGAAGAAACACTGTTCTTACAAAAGAATTTTTCAAGTTACAAACCTCAGGATTTGTAGAATTATGAATTTATAATAATTCTCACTATGTTAAGTGCCACAGTATCAAAAGACTAACACAATACACAGAAATAAGAATATACTCGCACATATTTAAGTGCTTTGTATTCCCAACAATGAATTCCAAATAATCTCAGCAATATCCTGAATTTCTAAGAGCTTGTTGGAAGTTTTTAACAAAATATACCACAGACACATCAGTCAACATACAGAAAGAGAAATAAAGAAGGGCATCTCTCCACAAATTACTTCCTTTCCCATTGTAAGCATTCATCTACACAATCATTCTAATCTCTCAATCTCTACAACTAATCTGCCAGCAAGTCAAGTGAAACCCCTTAAATCTTACTTCTGTTTCCATGGTCTTCTTTAAGGCCCGGTCATCTATCATTGGAAATACTACTGCGACTCCTTAAATGGCCTTTGTCAACTTTCCCTCTTTGTTTCGTTGTGATAGAACATAGCTTAGGAATCAGAGAGACCTGGATTCTAAAGGTAGTGTAGCAATTTATCAGCAGGATGATAAGCACTAAATCTCTGTGAGCCTTACTTGCTTTGCCCATAAATTACTACCTGCTCCATTTTAGGGGAGAGTTGGTAGTGTGGCAGAGTTAAATACAATGCTATCACCACTGAAATCTAGATATAGAACTAGGAATTGGCTTTGGATCAGAAGCAGGAATCTGTCTGCTAATATGCTGTAGTTTGTGTTCTTACTTTTTTTTTTTAAGGTTGGGTAATTCACTCCCAAAGGTCCTTTCAAAACAGTATAAGACAAGCTGGATAGTAAATTTATATTTAATAAATTGTTTACATTCATATTTACATTTAGGATTTTTGACCTTCATTTTTCCTTATCAACTTTTTAGGGAGCTAATGGCACACAGAATACTCACCAATTTGTTCCCTGGTTGTAGCAAGGGCCAGCTATTCCAGGGAAAACTGACTCATGGCAAAAAGCTTAGCCTAAAATCTTTCTTAAAACTTCACTTATTTTATAATCTCCACTTGTCAATGAAATATTATATTATAAATAAATAATAAGATATTCTGATAATATTCTTACATCAACAACAAAACTCAAGTTCTTTTCTTTAGTAGAAAAATTTTCTGAAAGGGGGTAGAATTTGGACTTGGATTTTATTTCCCAAATAGCATTAACAATTTCATGAAGTTTATGCTGACACATTCTTTACAAAAAACAAGTGTTTAAGACAAGGAATGACAAATTCTTTAATAAATTAGCTCAGACATTCAGTGTCTTCAAGAGTACAATAAAACCACAGTATTCTTATATGTTTATTTCAGTGTTTCAGTAGGAAGCTCTAAAAGGAAAAAGGCATCTTTCTAAGCAATGACTGGAATGCAAACATTCAGTGAAAGCAAGACTTGTGCACATTAATCTTTACACACACAGACACATATGATGTATGTATATATTATTTTTAAGTAACAGTTAATAAATGAAGTGATGATAAACTGTATCACCATTTTCAACTTATAATGAATCAACGGCTGTCAGCGTGATTATCGATTGCTAACAACATGAAAACAGAAACACTCAGATCTTATATGTACCATCAGCCTTGCCCATCAATAAACAACGAAAAATAGATAAATAAATGGTGAGAGAAAGATTGAACCTGAATATGATCAAGCATCCAGAGCCAACTATCAGTTTACAGGAAACACAGAAGACTAACCAACATTAAACTACACGCAGCGATCCAATCAATAAAATTTGTATTGTGAGAAAATAAACAGAAATAACAGTATGGTTTCTTCAAACTACAAGGGGAAAAAAAGGAAGAAAAGAAGAGGGCAAGGCAAGAAGAGAATCTGCAGATTAGAGAAGATGCACTAAATCCATGTAACAGTCCATTAGGCATTCTTTTAGTTATTTTAGAAAATTCTGATATTCCCTAAATCCCAGCTTTCTATATAAACATGGACACTGACATAACAACAACAATAACAAAAACAGCATCCAAAATAATTCATCTGGCTTGTTATAATCCCCTTGAATAAGCATTTATTAACAAAGTACTTAAATGACTAATCCCTGATCAGCAATAAAAGATCAGTTCTATGTATCCATGAACATATATTGGAAAAACAGTGGATTTTAGTTTATGGAGGGGAGAAGATGGAGAGGAAGGAAATCAATACTTATTGTTTTAATAGCACAGAATATGTTACCTATGACCTAGCTTTTTCAGATATGTTTGATATGTTGAATTTAAAGGTACATTTACTCAATTATAAATTTACTGAGTAAATACATGTTGAAAATTTCAGCAAGTTTTCTCACTCTTTAGGCAGTTTATAAAGCTTAGGATGATTTTTAAAATAACATCTCTGGTAAAAAAAAAAAGGAGGGGGAGGATATTCAATCTTTTTGAATCTTGTGTTTATCATAGGAAATAATAAACTGCTTGTTTTCAAGAAAATAATTGATAAAGAGAACAATTTTCTTTTTGGAATATACTTTTGCCATATAGAATGCCACATCCTAAGCTAAAGTACTTTTAGGATTTTACTTTATTAACTTAGCACTTACTGAATATCCATTGTATAGAAAGTATCATAAGGGAAGGAAAAAAAAACACAGATCCTCCCATAAACCTTACAAATGCAATGCCACCTTTAATATTTCTTTTTTATAATCTTCCTGGACTTCGGAAGACCAAAAATTAGTAAAAATTTAGGGAATCTTCTGGCACATTTCCCCTCCAAAATTAATTTCTTTCAGGTGCTGCTAAAATGGAGGGAAGTGAGAAGAAAGTAGATTCATAAGCTTTATGCAATAAAGAAATTGCTCTTAAGAAATCAGAATGGCCAGATGCCAGTGGGTTATGCCTGTAATACTAGCCACTAAAGAGAATCACAGTTCAAAGTCAGACTGGGCAAACAGTTTATGAGACTCTATCTTGAAAATACCTAACACAAGACAGGACTGGTGGTGTGGCTTAAGTGCTAGAGTGCCTGCTAGCAAGTGTGAGGCCCTGAGTTCAAGTCCCAGTACTACAAAAAAAAAAGTCTCTGAATGTATTCTTGGATCTAGAGAAATCTGTAATATTCAAAAAGTTTAGTATCATCAGTACATTTTCTCCCTATTTCTAGTTAGCAAACCATGAGAAATCTTGCTGTCCAAGTATACTCTCAATAACTTATTGTAGTTTATTAAGATTTTATTTGTATTTCTTTGATTGGATAATATACTTTGACACTCATAAGGTTTAATTTATTTTGGCATTTAAGTTCTGTCTTGGTGATAAAAGTGTTTTGAACACATGTACACGTGGGTCATTTTTGATCACTGGCTATAATTCCAGGTGTAAAGAACTCTTTTGCTGAAAGGATATGAGCATTGCATGGCATCATACTGCAGTGGTAGTGAAGATGGCAACTTGTATCCTTGGGATGGGTTAATGCCAGAACTTATTCTCACAAAACTGTGGTTGCTTCAACCTCTATCCCAAGGCTGGCCTTGATGTCATCTGACTCAGTGTTCCCGGTACCAGAGCAGCCTCCTAGATGGCATTTGCCTTGAACACTGAAAGGCAGTATTGGCCATAGCAGCCTGGGGCCAGGGATACTCAGATAAGCAGGCTGAAAAGCTGAGGAAAGAGAGGTTGAGAAAGGAGGTATGTAAGGCAATAAGGGCTTTTCACAAGTTCCCATTTATATTAGCAGAATGGAGAAGACCACATGCTTGGCCAGAGTTGAATAGATGCTCAGGAAAGGCTTGAGACACCCTAAACTTTCACCTCAGGCAATGCATAAGCAGCTGGCAGGCTAGTAAGTGATGTGGTTCAGCCTAAAAGAATGCCCCCAATATAGGGTCAGGTCAATCAGCAAAGACCAGGAGACCCTTCCCTTCCCTCTTTCTTTCCCTCTCTCCCTTCCTTTCTTTCTTTTTGCACTAGGTGTTTAAGAAATCTGTCAAAACACCAGCTGACCACTAAGCGAACACAACACAGACTACTGGCCACACATGACAAATAACACAGACTTTATAAAAATACTTTACAAAAGTCACTAAGCAAACAACAATCCACAAGCAGCAGCAATAACAAACCCCTGGAAGGGGAGGATCTGATTTTCTGAGTTGCCACATTATAATGTTCAAACTATCCAATTTTCAACAAAAATCTGTGAGGCATACAAAGAAATAAGAATGCATAGTCCATTCACAGGAGAAAAAGATAATAACAGAAATTGTTCCTGAGGAAATGCAGGCATTGGACTTAAATCGATGAAAGAGCTAAAAGCAACCATGGGCAAATAACTGAAGAAAATGGGAGAACAGTGTATCATCAAATACAGAATTATCAATAAAGAGGTAGAAATTATAAAAAGAAACAAGCAGAAATTCTGGCACTGAAAAGTATAACTGGCACAAAAAATTCATCAGGAGACATTCAATAGCAGAACAGAGAGAAAAAAAAATTGACCAGGCATGATGGCACATAATCCCAGGCTGAGGCATGGAGGGGGTGCTAAAGAGTGAGTTCAAAGCATGCTTGCTCTACATAGTGAGTTGTTGACCAAAACAATAATGAAGACAAAGAAAAAGATGAAGAAGAAAAAGAATGAGTGAATCTAAAGATAGGTCAAATAAAATTATTCAGTCTGAGAAGCAGAAAGAAAAAAAGAAGTAGAAAAGGAACAGAACCTAAGAAACCTGTGGGACACCATCAAGCATACCAATACATGCACCATGAGAGTCTTGGAGAGAAGAAAGAGAACAATTAAAGAAATATGGCCAAGAACTCCCCAAATTCTGATGAAAGACAAGAAGGTCAACAAACTCCAAGCAGGTTTCTAGCAGGAAACATAACAAATAATAAATGTGGTAAATGAATAAATGATCAAGTGGTGAAATTCTAAGGAGAAAAAAAGATCAAGTAGTAGGTACTGGAAGAGTCACAAGAGTAGGGCATACTGCAGTATTAATAGAGTGGTCTGGGCAGGATGCAATGAGAAGGCAATAAGACAGGAAGTCAGTGAGGAAGCAAACCAAGTGATTACCCTGAGAAAAAAATGTCCTAGATAGACAAAATAGCTCATGAAAGGTCCTACAGTACATGCATGGCAAGTTTAGGGAGCAGCAAGGAGTTTGAGTGTAGTGAAGAAGGGAAGAGCGGTTAAAGACAGTCAGATGGAAAAGAAAGTTCTATCATTTCGGGCTTTATAGGCCAGTACAGGAACTCTGGCTTTTACAATGAGTAGAAAGCACCATTAGGGGATTCTGAGCAACAGAATGACACTGAAAATGGGGGGGGGTGTAGGTAAAAGGAAGACCTTTTGAAGGTTGAGAAGCTACCTCAGGAACTCAGTCAAAATATGTCGTTGACCTGGATAAAGACAGCATGGAAGTAAGGGAAAGAGTATGAATTTAGTATCTATTTTAAAAAGTCAACGGAATTTCCTGATGGGGGAAAGAGGGAAGAGAGAGGAAGGGGGGAGAGCAAGAGAAATCTCCAAAGGACATAACTGCTGCTAAACTGAGATAAAGAAATTATAAGAAGAGCAGACCTGCAGGCATTCAGTTTTGAACATTTTTAGACATCTATGGGAGATATTGATGAGGTAATTAAGCATAAGAGTCTGCAGTGTGAAGGAAGGGTCTGGGCTAGAAATACAAATTTGGGAGCTTCAGAATATTTATAGTATTTAAAACTGTAAAAGTACATATTGCCAAGTGTAGACAGAGAGAGGAAGAGATTAAAAAAAAGAAAAAATTCCAAAGGAGCTCCAATAGTAACAGGTTGAGATGAATTAGAGCAAGCAAAGACAACTAAGATGGAACAGCCAGTGATGTAAGAGGGAGAAGAAATGACCAGCTGGGTCAAATGCTTCTGTGAAGTAGACAGAGCAGGTTACATCATCTTCCTTTCTACACAATCAGAAATTAAAGCCTTGAGAAATTAAGAAAACTTGTCTGAGACTTCCTAACTCTTAGGTCTGTTGCTTGTCCCATTTCATGACCAGAATCACAGGCCACTGGGCTAGGAACAGAATTTTAAGAGTTTTCTTCAGTAAGTTGATGGAAGTTATAAGAGTGAATGAAGGGAGAAATCAAAGAGGAACGTGAAGTCAACAAGGACAGGAGTCTTGGGAGAATCTGCCTATTAAGGGAATGTAATAAGAGACAGAAAAGATTCTATAAGAAAGACAAAGAACCAGGATGGGGTCACTTTGAAGCCAAGAGAAGATCAAGTTTTGAGAAATGCTTAGTTAATAGTGCTGAATATTGTACATAATCTATGACTGGTGCTAATTAGTGAGTTTCTAAGAACTGTTTAGTAGAATGTTGGGAACAAAAATATGGTTATAAGAATTACAGACTATGTTGTGGTTAAGAAAAACATAGGCATTTCTTTAAAGATGTTTATAAGAGATGAAGGAAAGAGAATTAAAATGTAAGGAAATGTTTTCCTTTTCTTTACTGGAAACCTGAGCATACCTGCCAAAAAAAAGTTACAGCTGAGGAATGGAATACTTAAGGCATTGATTATATGTGAGAAAAAGAAAGTAACCTTATTCAGCAAAACTGCAAAGAGTTGGGATCAAGAAACTAAGTGGAAAACAGCTGTGGCAAAGAAGGATCACATAACCTGAAAGGATAGGATGGACGAACAAAAGATATTTTGAAGAGAAGTGAAAGGCGATGATGCTTGTTTTGGATTTGTCTGTGTGCTTCCTTAAAACAAGTAAAGACAGGTATCAGTGAAAGTGAGTGAAGGAGTTCAAGAACAGATTAAGCTTGGAGTAGCTATTCTTACTGTGTTGTTAGCTGGTTCAGTGATCTGGGTCAAAGAGAATGAATAAGAGAGAAATGAGTAAAAAGGAAGCTGAGAAATACTTGAGATGTGCTGTGGATCCTGTTGAAATAAGCTAGTCTTAGCTCTACCATGTCTGTATTATAATTGTCAATAAACTTGTTTGCATACCAATAAGATTATGAATTACACAAGAACAGAAAATGTTGACCTTATTCACCACTGTACCTCCATGTGCATAGAACAATCAGCAAATACTTCACAAATGAATGAATATGTGATGGACGTAACTCCACACTGCTAAAAAATCCCTCAGTGGTACTGCTTAATATATATTATGACTGAGAAGTTAAAAAATGTCCTTGGCTGATACTCAAGCTATTTTCCTATTTTCCTAGACTACAAAAGATACCAAGATTGACCTCTTAGGTCAAAGATAGAATCTGTTCAATAAATTAAGATGGTTTCAGGGACAAAATTCATTATCTTACAAAAATGTACCAAGTAGGTGTTTCAGTTAGACCATTAAACTACATCAGTAAGAATTAATTTCTCTTGGGGCTGGGGATGCAGCTCAGTGGCACAGCACTTGCTCTGCACACATAAGGCTCTGAGGTCCTCAGTAATTTAAAAAGTTAATTTATCTTAAGTTTGTGGGAAATGAAATAGTCTATAAAAATGAAGCTACTAGACATCTGAAACCTCATTCTACCACTAAGAATTACGCTTTTTAAAAATTATTTTGGATGGAAATCTTTAAAAAGTGCATTTAGCATTTCTTGGCATCTAAAACAGAGCTGAATGAACATGATTTGGCCTTTTTAAATACACAGAACACTATCCTAACAATTATTATAGCTCTTAAACCTGCGGAGGGTAGAATTTTACGGGAGCTACAAATTTCTATTCGGAAAAAACCTAAATGTCTGTATGTTTAAATTCTTTTAAGGTGACCCTGTTTGCTATTATTAAAGCACTATCCACCTTTTAATTTGTTACTCTAATGTGAAGCAGGCAGAGAAACATGCTTGTTAAAATTGTTTTTAGTAAACTTACTACTGAATAATTACCTCCTATTTAGACTTACAACTGTGTACGAATGTTATTTTTATTAAAGAGGGAGGAGAGAGAAGTGAGTTGTGTGTGTGTGTGTATGACAGAAATAAAAGACTTGGAGTGAGAATGTACAGATTATCTTCTACAAGGAAGGAAGCAAGGAAAGAAAAAGATTAATCAAAGTACCAATTTTAACTACTATTTTAATAGAATGAAAGAGAATGAGTTGCTGGGTGCAGGTGGCTCATGCTTGTAATCCTAGCTACATGGGAGGCTGAGATCAGGAGGATCATGGTTTGAGGCCAGCCCAGGCAAACAGTTTGTAAGACCCTCATCTCCAAAATAACCAGAGCAAAATGAACTGGAAGTGTGACTCAAGTGGTAGAGCACCTACTTTGCAAATGTAAAGCCTTAAGTTCAAACCCCAGTCTTGTATTTCCCCCCAAAAAAAGAGAACGAGTGAAGGTAAATGAAAGTTATTATAATAATTACTATCACCATTACAGTTGGCATTTTTATAATGTACTTGATGGATATTAAAAAATTATCTATGAACAGAAATCAATGAAGCATTATTTCAAACAAATCTTTTCATTGGATACAATGGGGCTGCTATTTTCAATATGACATTATTTCTTTTGCAAATCCCTACTAGTCTGCATAAGTAGAGATATCAAATCGTGATTCAGAAAAAAGAAACATTTAAAAATACTTATAGTATTCCTAAATAGAAATTCTGGCACAAGTCTACCTGACTGCTAAGTAATGTCTGTTTTCATCTAGAATTCTGAGTATTTTTCTAAAACATTGAATTCTAAGTTAAAAAAAAATACCAAATAAAATTTGAAGTTCTCAGTAGAACTGAAATGAAGTATATATTTTCCAATAACTTTCAACACAAGCTAAGGAATATAAAAAAATTCCAAACAACAACAACAACAAAAGGGCACAGATGCCATCAGTAATCTAGAAGTAACTGAATAACTAAAAACTATGAGTGATCTATGATGATCTTTTAAATGGAAATAGAGTTCCAATACAACGAGCCTTACACTTTAGAAAAAACATAAATAGCATAACTGTTAAGATTTATACATAACTTTCTGAAATAAGGTAAAAATGTACTTTCATTACATATTGTGTACTTTCCCCAACGTAAAATTGGTAGGGAAAAAAAAGTTGCTAAAGAACCAAATCTCAAACTTAGAAGCTGTTTAAAAATGAGCAGTGACAAAGTTTCTGTTAAAACCTATGTATACACATACAATTCAGATCTTACTGTGCTCTTCTATATAAGGTTGTGACCACAGCAAATTAATTTTGCTCCACAGCAAAAGCTGGATAAGAATCTTGTTCCACTGTTAGAAATTAGAACTGTGTCAGTCGTTATGAGTAAGGGGATAGAATCTTCACAACATAAAAATTCCAAAATCTCTAGATTTTGGAACTGCCAGACTAAATCTCAAAAGAAACTATCGTAAGCTAAAATAACAGAATTTATTATTGTCCCTTCAAATATTAAAGAGAGCTCTTAAGAATATAACTTGAATAATGGTCATGAACTGGTTTGACACACTTAATTGGTGGTTTATGCTATAAACCACCTGCTGCTATAGTCTAAAATGAATGTATCGAAGAGGAAATAACCTTGTTGGCATGTGTACAGCTATACGACACACGTTTGTTTCACTGCTTGCAAACGCCAGTGCTAGAGGCTCAGAATAAGTGAACAGGAGGAGGATTTCAGTCACAGCAGTAAGTGGGTCCACTGAACAGATATGAGGACAGCATGCTTGGGAAAGTCACAAACAAATGAGAGGTAAGCATTCAGCAGACAGATAGTTAATCTAAAGGGATTTTGTTTTTGTTTTTTTTAATATTCAAGAACTCTGCTTCTGTAATTTCTTATTTTAAAATTTACAAATGTTAAAGGGGAGATTTTTAACATGGGATTTGTAAATTTAGTGAAAACAATGGTTTAATCTTACTCTTAGCTTCTAGTTCCCAAGGGAACTGGGAATATTAAGGAGAAAAAAATGGTACTTAAAAAAAAAAAAAAGTAAGAAATCCTTATAGAAACATACTAAGACAGATGAAACTACTAAAAACTATTATTTGGATCTAGTAATATTTTTTTTCTTTCCTTTCTCTCAAGCTAAAGAAATTTAGAATGCATTGTAAAAATGGAATTTAACTTAACACTAAGATAAACCTAATCCGACAAATGACTACATCTAAGGATTCCTAGCTGGTAAATAATGTATTTAAATCTCAGGAGGGCTTGGAGTTTTCCTAGGTGGGAGGCCAAGTATATAATGAAAGTTCTATTCAAAACTACTTAGTGCTTTGAGCTTTCTATTCTTTGGCACATTTTCTAAAATAAAGGTAAAACCACATTTAAGGATCAGGAAACACCTAGCATTTTATTATAATCACTGAAAAATTGATGTGTCTCCTCCTCTAGTTAATTTTGAGGTAAATCAGGTAAAATTTCATAACATAAAAATATTATATTCTCATAGGAATAGGCTGAATTATCACAAACATACATCAGACCTATAGAGAACGGTCACTAAGTTCAAGTGTTTTCATCACTTTTTTGAAGTAAATAATGCACTCTACATAACTGTATCTAGGGGGAACTCCTGGCATTCAAGTTCAAACTCAACTACAAGTACAGCATAAGAGAATCTAATAGTTTATTTTTTCCCACATACTGCTTTTCTTCACTAAGCTTTCTGAAATCTAAACCTCTAGAAAATACTAAAAACTTTGGAGGTCTTATCTACAAACACATAAAGATGTGCGTATACTCTCAGAGACTTTAATTTTTTTTTTTAAAGGAAGGAGTCAACTTTGGCTTTGGTGTTTGGCATGGCTACAATGCCTTAAAAAAGCAGATGATCAACTTAGCTTCTGACCATGCTGACCACTGTCTGGAATTGGATTGAATCACAGAAAAACAGCAAATGGCTCTCTCTTATAGAATGTCTGAACAAAGCACAATTCCTGAGCACATTTTCCAGAGTACATTTGATCACTTGAAGTCTTCTAACTGGTCTGGATTACAGACAGAATCAATACCAGAGGAAATGAAAGAGATTGATGAGGAACAGGGAAATAAACTGCACTGGGCAGCTCTTCTGATCCTCATGGTGATAATACCCACAATTGGTGGAAACATCCTCGTTATTCTGGCTGTGTCACTGGAGAAAAAGCTGCAGTACGCTACTAATTACTTTCTCATGTCCTTGGCGGTGGCTGATTTACTGGTTGGATTGTTTGTGATGCCGATTGCCCTCTTGACAATAATGTTTGGTAAGTATTTCCCTTTGTTCTTGCCATCAAGTCACTGAACTACGATATACTATTAGAGAAAACTGGCTAATCATTTGATCTTTATTTTCTTTGAAATAAAAGATGGACTTGGATTAAAGATACAGCAGATAATAGTCCCTCAATTATTTTTATATGGTTTTCTATGGCTGATAATCAATTTAAAAGACCAAAAAATAACTTCTTGGCATCAATTTTACTCCCTGCTCAGCCTCAGATCGCTTAAGAGATCTAATAAAATCATTTAAAAAGTTATTCAAGTTAGCAATACTCAGAAATTCTGTATACATTATCTAGAAATTGTAGTGAATAGAATGATACCTTAACTTTTCTATCATTCTTCCCTGTAAACAAAGTGATCAATAACTAGGACACTTTTGGAACAGGTATGTGCTGGGTTAATTAGTAATAATAAGGTCTTTAAATCACTAAATATCACTAAACTTCTGTTTAAATTTGGTATTATTCTAAAAATTCTTGTTACATTCTTTATAATTTTTATACTTTAAACTTCAACACAATTACTACATATGTGTCATGTTCAGAAAAAATGTTTAGTTGCTCAATGAACTGATCTGGTTCAGAGTCCCGAGAGATGATCCATCTGTCTGATTTTTATAATATCTGACCATTTGAGTTCTTGATAGACCTTGAATAATAAAAAAAAAATGTAGTTGGATACTGACATCTTTGTTATTACAGGAAAGATAATGCTATTAAAATAGGCATAAGTAACTTCTGATTTATGCATATTCTCTCTAGTTATAAAATTCATGTAAACAATTCTGTTAATGAATTATGAGGGTTCCTACCTCAAAGTCAGCATTAAAAGGATATTTAATCTAGTTAATGCTTGGTATAAATTGATATTCCATTCATAAGTCACTTAAGAAAAATCTGTAGCAGATATAGTTTCTAAGAATTACACTTCTATGTTGAGAATAAACACTTCAAGTTACAGAAGTAAAATTTATTAAGCTAACATGCACTAACTTGTTAAATTAGAAAAACTGCTATTCTAATTATTTTTATAAGTAACAATGAAAAGATACCTGAAATTAAGTATTTGTTCCCCTAAAAATAGTAGGATGGAGAGGGGTTTAAGTTTCCTATTATAAATCAATATTTACCCAGGCTTTAAGTAAATCAAGAAAATTCTGTGACAGGACAAAAAGTAATGAATAAGATCTACACTTTAAGCAGATTCTGTAATAATCAGTACTGTCTATCTACCACCTGTTCCTTTAAAAAATTTGTAATCTTTTGAGCCATGGAAAGTAACTAAGAAATTGTACTCCAACACAGAACCTATACAACCTTAATTCTAAAAAGTTTAAACGAAATAAAGTAAGCACAGGTTACATAGCAGCACTGGTGTACTGGGTAAAGACTGTAGAGGCCTAAGATTCAAGTGCTCATCTCCATACTCACAATAGTAGCTTAAAGTAAAAATGCATACTCTACAAACAGCATACAGAAAAATGTCAAAATGCTTAACTCACAGTACCTCAAAATCCAACTGATATGTTATGAATAAATAATTGAATGACATACAGACTTGGACTTTAAAATCCTTGAGTCCAATAATATCAAACACCTACTATATGCAAAGTACTGTGGTAAGCACTTAAATAATCAGCTAAACAGTTAAGAAATCTTAAAAGACAAATTGCAGTCTTACAAATTACCGTATTAAAGTAAGCTGACAAATAAAATTAAAAAAATATGACAAAGATAATTCCATGTTTTCTACAGGAAAACAGTAGGTATTCTAGTAGCTAAAAAGTTTACATTTATATTTAAAAATTTGTTACCTAAAATATTCTTATCTGGATGCTGGTGGCTCATACCTGTAATCCTAGCTAATCATGAGGCACAGATCAGGAGGATGGTGGTTCAAAGTCAGCCCTGGGCAAATAGTTTGTGAAACCCTATCTCAAAATACCCAACCCAAAAAAGGGCTGGTGGAGTGGCTCAAGTGTGCCTGCCTAGCAAGTGCGAGGCTGTAAGTTCAAACTCCAGTTCTACCAAAAAATATATATGCATGTATTCTTAGCAGTAAGTTAGTAGAAAACCAAACATTTGAACAGAAAATATGTGGAATGTCTGTCTTAAATTATGCTATATATTTCAACATTATTTCAAATATTTGTTTTTTTAATTATAAAATAAAATCTTTATAGTCCCCAAAACTTTTTTGCTATCAGTAACTATCAGTGAGTGGGATTAGTAGGTTGTTTTTTTTTTTTCAAATGGTATTGGGGTTTGAACTCAGGGCCTCACGCTTGCTAGACAGTCACTACTACTTGAGCCACTTCTACCAGCCTTTTTGTGTGTTTGTGTTGGATATTTTTGAGATAGGGTCTAGGTTTTTTTGTCTGGGCTGGTCTTGAATCTCAATTCTCCTGATCTCTACCTACTGAGGACCCAGGATTACAAACATGACCACCAGCACCCGGCTAGAGTTTTTTTTTTTTAATGAACTAACCTTATTTTAACCCCTACTTAAAACATTCTGGTGGCTCACATCTATAATCCTAGCTAGTTGGGAGACTGAGACCTGAGGCATTGCAGTTAGAGACCAGACCAGAGAAATAATTCCAAAGATCCCATCCCCCCAAAAATAAACAGAGCAGGGAGTGTGGATAAACTGGTAAAGTGCCTGCTTTGCAAGCATGAAGCCCTGAGTTCAAACCCAGACCTAACACACATACACACACACACACACACACACACACACAGAATTCAAGCTGGGTGCAGTGGCTCATGTCTGTAATTCTAGCTATTTTGGAGGCTAAGATCAGGAGAATCTTGATTCAAGGCCAGCCTGGGCAAACAGTTCATGGGACCCCATCTCCAAAATAGCCAGAGCAAAATGGACTGGAGGTGTGGCTCAAGCAGCAGAGAGCCCGCTTTGCAAGTGTAAAGCTCTAAATTCAAACCCCAGTCCCACAGAAAGAAAAAAAAAAAAAAAAGAATTGTTGAGCTAGGGATAGGGCCTGGTATACATGAGGCTGAGTTCAATCCACAGTACAATTAAAAGAAAAAAAAAGACAGGATATTCACTTCTCAAAACATTTCCTTCTCTCATCAAGTAAGTGATTACAAATGTGAAAAGGAAAAATACGGTACCTGGTCATTCACTACTTATATATAACTTGTTTTAATCCATGCCTCATGATCTATAAGTTGAAACAGTATCTGTGGACAGTTAAAAAAGTGTGTAAAATGACTGAAAGATGAAGTCTTTAAAGCCAGATAGCCCACAGTTTAAATCTTGCTCTGGCTGAGGCGAGTTGTTAATATCTCAGAATTGTATCAACTTACCTATAAGATGGGTGTGCTGCATCTTCAGCTGTGAATGAGACTGTCATTAACAATTGGTATGTACTAGTAGAGATATACATTAGACGTCATTCAGTTGACATGTGAGTCTAACTAGCAATGGAAGATTCATAGCAAGTAAATAAGAAAGTCAGTTATTTACAGTGAAATGCTACTCTATCTAGTTCCGAAATGGGAGAGCAAAGCAATAGAAAGCATTTCTTTTTGAAAAGTGGAAATTTAAAAGGCCAAGGAAAATTTTTTATAAGTTTTAAGTAACTGAAAACATTCAAAACAGTATCATATTAAATATGTAATCCCATGATACCTCATGTTCTCAGAGGCAGTAGAAAAACAACAAAAAAACAAAACAGAAGTTTTATAACAACAATAAGCACTGAAGATAAAGAGAGAAGCATCAGAATTTCTGAAATTAAAAAAAAAATGTGTATTTGAAAACTTTGTCCTTTTTAAACATAAAAGCTATTTACAATTTGTCCTGCTCCAGTAAGTTCATAAACTTCGTAGCTCTGTGAACTCTGCAAGCACAGCCCTCTTGGAATGGGTTTAAGAATAGTCTTTTAAATCCTCAAATGGGAAATATTTCATGCCCTAGATTTACAGATTGATGTTAACTATTTTCTGAACAAATAACTTGGCTTTCCAAACTAAAACCTTGACCAAAGGGTAGACAGTTTTCAGATAAAATTAGCCTATATCATCAAGACATGGAGTCTCTGGTTTAAAAAAAATCACTTTTTTAATTAATAGAAAAGAAAGCAAACATTACTTCCCTCTCAAAACAAAACAAAAAACCAGGCATGACCCAATTGCAATAAATATAGGCTATTTACATTTCTGTGTCATAATAAAAAGCAGTTAAAATTCAACTTTAACAAAAGACATTTTCATAGTCAATTCAAAATTAAAGTCATCTTGTTCCCTAGACCCTGTGGCCTGCCTCGATGGTGCAGTTTTAAATGTAACCAGATTCATTGCATTCTTGCTATAGCACACAGAAAGACAAGTACACTTATTTTATACTGATGACTTAGCTTGTTTCTGAGGATTTTAATGGTTAGTTAGTTGACAGTTTCTGTCAAATAATGGTAATAACTGACATTTACTGAGTGTTTTCTCTATGCCACACATGTTCCAAATACCTCACATGCATTAGTTTATTAGATCATCAACACTATAAACACTATACAGCAATGCTATAAAAACAGGTATTACTAGCCTCACTTTAGAGATGATATAGAACAGAGGGATAACTGATTTGTCCAAGATTACAAAATAAGAAGCTAAGATATGATATGAAAGTAGGAGAACTGACTCTAGAATTCAGACTTTCAACCTCTATTTTTCTGTTTTCTCAAATATACATGAGAAATTCTACCACATGAAACTATCATATTTGGCATACAGGGTCAACATTTATATGGTAACTCCATCTAATAAGAGTTAGATTATTTATTTATTTATTTATTTATTTATTTTTGCAGGGACAAGGCAGAACTCAAGATTTTTTCAGTTAGAGTTACTTTATTTCATATTGAGGTATAGAATACTAGGATCTCAACCAGTACTTATATAAATCCTTGAGAAAACTGCCTGATCTCTTTTCTGAGGAAGGTATCAGACCTAGGCTTGTGCCTACAGTCGTTGAATCCTGTCTGTGAGACATACAGAAATTGACAGAACTGAAAAACAATTTATCACTCCTTATGCATATTATTTAAAGCATATAGTTTTCACTTCAAATAACAAAATATTTGTAATATTTGTGCTACTAATATTAGTTAACAGAGTAATTAACTGTCAATAAATCTAAGACCCACCTAAGACTTGCTTTGATCATGTAATATTTGTTCCTATAACAGTCAGCCTATAATTAAATCAGCACCCATAAAAATGCTATCATTTAAACATTATTGAAGTTAATTTCACTGAGTTTAATTGGGAAGCAGATAGAAGAAAAAGTTACAAAATGGAGTTTGTGACTCAGTTTTAGAACACTTGCCTATCATCTGCCAGGATCTGGGATTAATCCCCAACACTAGGGGAAAAAAAGGGACTTGTTTCTTTCAGAAAAATTTTTACATGCTTTCATTTTGTGGGACAACAAATATCACAATTTAGATGTTTTCTCCTTTCTGTCCTAGTTTTTATGAAAGTCAAATTTATAGTCCCAGAATTAGCCAGGTGCCAGTGGCTCATGGCTGCAATTCTAGCTCCTCAAGAAGCAGAGAACAGAAGGATTGTGGTTCGAGGCCAGCTGTGTCGAATAGTTTACGAGACCCTAACACAAAAAAACCCATCATAAAAAATAAAGGGCTGGTGGAGTGGCTCAAGGTGTAGGTCCTGAGTTCAAATCCCAGTACCACAAAAATAAAACAAAACAAAAAAAACCCAACCAACCAAAAAAACTGAAGTGCAATATTTGGTCCACATACGTTGAGAGCTTATTTAGATACATTTTTTCTTAGATTTAGATACATTTTCTTTTTTAAAATTTAAATCTGTGGCTGTTTCACTTGATTATCTAAAACTTAAATAATGTCCAAGTTCTTTTGGAAGCTGGCTGGACAAAAATTAATAGATTACAACAAATAAATGTACTTATAGAAACTTTTCTGATCTTGAGCCTACCAATTAATGCTAACTGAAAATATCTGAACTAGGAAAAGGTCTGTTTATAAAATAATAATGTCTAGAACTGTATTTAATTTCTATAATCCACAGAGTACCTAAATTTATTGTAGTAGGCAATTATAAAAGCTTGCTTTCTTTTTTTTGTGGCTTTGCACATGCTAGGCAAGTGCTCCACCACTGAATTACATCTCCTAGCCTCTTTTTTGCTTTCATTTATTTTTTTGAGACCGTCTCACTATGTAACCAAGGCTGACCCTGAACTCCCAATCATCCTTACCTCAGTTTCCAAAATGCTGGGATTATAGGCATAAGCCACCAAGCCCGCTTCTTTTTTGCTTTTGACAAAAAGGTTCCTATGAACTTAGTGTTACTTTTACGTTAGTATTTCATGAAACTTGGAATTTTAAGATCCACCTCTCTTAGTCTTAATAACCCTCATACATCTCATTCTTTCTTAAAGAAAATTCTGAGGGGAGGAGGGGGAGGTGGCCAACAGTGTAAAAACACGTATACACTTCCATTTTACATGTAAGTACACATGCAAAAACGATAAAATGAAAGAAAATTCTGTCACATCTCAATATTTCTGTTGACTGAAATAAGAATATTTTAATGATCTGCATTAATTTTAATTCCCATTTTCTGTCCCCAAACTGAAGTTCATAAATAAACTCATTTTGTTGGAAAGTAAGGCTAACAAGGCTTCATAGGCTTAATTAAATCAGCAGTGACAGGCTTTTCCTCTTAGCTCAGAATTAGGAATCCGTGGTCAGACAGTAAAATTCCGAAGACACGCACTTTTTATGTAAGAGTTCTCATATGACTCCCTGCACAGGGCTACAAGATTTATGAGTAGAATTTTCCAGACCTTAATTTTTAAAAGCATAATCCATGATTAGAATAGCTAAATAGTTAAGATTAAATTAAGAGCAAACCATTTTGAAAGATGCCATAGAGACAGTGTGGACTTAAAAGATACAACACCCTGCCAGGTGCTGGTGGCCCATGCCTATGATCTTGGCTCTTCAGGAGGCAGATATCAGGAGGATCATGGTTAAAAGCCAGCCCCCTCTCTCAAAAAAACCCATCACAAAACAGGGCTGGTGGAGTGGTTCAAGTGAGAGAGTACCTGCCTAAGCAAGTGTAAGGCCCTGAGTTCAAACCCCAGTGCAGCCAAAAAAACCAAAAACAACACACTACTTGTTTTCCTTTTTAATCCTTAACTATGTCAGTATCTCTGAATACAGCTCAAGACTTGAATATATGGGTTGAGGGTATAGCTCACTGGTAGAGCATTTGGTAAGCATGTGTGGGGCCCTGACTTTGATCCCTAATAACACACACACACAAAACCTTAAGTATTTTTCTTTTTTTTGAGATAGGGTCTTACTTTGTAGCCCAGGCTGGACATGAACTCCTGGTCTCAACTGATCTTCCCATTTCAGCTTCCCCAGTGGCTTAGACTACAGGCCCATACCACTGTGCCTGTTCCTGACTTAAGTAATTTTTCTGTTTCCCTACTCAGAATCCAAACTCTAGAACTTTGGGTCAGTTTAGAGTGCAGCCTCAATCATAGGCAATTCTTTTTTTTGGTGGTGGTGGTGGGAGGGGGGCTGGTACCTGGGTTTGAACTCAGGGCTTCCTGCATTGTTCGGAAGGCACGCTACCGCTTGAGCCATGCCTTGAGCCCCTAGTAGGTGATTCTTTTCACTCAGGCTGTTAGCTTGCTTTTAAGCTTAGGTTGAAGAATGCACTGCTGCCTTTGTCGAAGGTCTTTTTCCACTACTGACAGAAAATCTGAATGCTACAGTGAAGAAAATTCAATTACTTAATTCTTTCTAAACACAGGTTTCTCTGCTATATTTTGAGAGGTCTCCTGTATGTTCCTTTTTCGTGTTCGAGAAAGTCTTTTACTTCACTGTTTATTTATTTTTTCAGTGCTGGCAATACTGAGCTATATCACCACCCACCTGCACCATTTTTTGAAAGATAATTTCACAAGACATAGGATTCCTGCACCCAACACTAAATATTTTATTCCTCTCTCTTCTTGCTTGCATGATTTCTGAGAAGTCTGATGCTACTTTTATCCTTACTTGAGTAAAGATTCAGGCTGCCTGCCATTGGAAGGGCCAATACTTGGGAGATGAGATTTGGTAGGCAGGCATCTGGTTTATTCAACGTGTTGCAATCTTCAGAAGATAGAAGGGCTATAGGCTCAAAATTCCATCTCAAAGAACTTGAGCTCAAAGGGCTTTTTTTTTTTTTTTTTTTTTTGGTGGTACTGGGGTTTGAACCCAGGGCTTTGTGGTAGGCACTTTACCGATTGAGCCATGCCTCCAGCCCTCTTTGCTCTGACTAATGGGATGGCAGGTGCACACCATAATGCCCTGCTTTTTTCCATTGAGATGGGAGTCTCACAAACTTTGTGAAAATTCTTTTTTCTTTTTGACAGCACTGGGCCTCCTGCTTCCTAGGCAGGTGCTCTTACTGCTTGAGCCACTCTGCCAGCTCACAAACATTTTTGCCTGGGCTACCCTGGACCTGCAATCTTTTTCAGCCTTCTGCATAGCTTGGGATGACAGATGCCATCTATTGGTTGAGATGGCGTCTCATGAACTCCTTACCCTGGTTGGCTTTCACCTTGATCCTCCTGATCTCAGTCTCCCAAGTAGTTAGGAGTACAGGTATGAGCCATAGCTAGATTACATACAGGTGGAAGCCAAGTGCCTACCACCTAGGGCAAAGTACTCCAAAGCTAAATTTTTACATCATAATTTGCAAACAAATCACTTGGGGATCTAGTTTAACTGCAGAGTCTGATGCAGTAGGCCTGGGCTGAGACACAAGAGCCTTCACTTTCAGTAAGTTCACAAGTAAGGTCCAACTTCATTCACTGATCTGACATTCTGACTAGTAAGGTTCTAAAGAATATTTTCAATTAACATTTAAGTTTTGATAAATAAATACCCTCCTTCACACACCCATACTCAAAGACTTAAGTGCACCCGAATTCACTCATATGCAAAATCAGTGACATATCAAAAGTCACTTTGGGGTGCAATGAATTTATAACCTATCACCTCCATTTCTGCCCCTCCTCCCCAATTCAATAGGTGAAGCAGGCAAAGTTTATTTACTTACAAAGTATGAGTGACTCCACTACCTGATGCTTTAATCTCTCTCTCTCTCTCTCTCCTTTTTTTTCCTTTTGGCGGTACTGGGGTTTGAACTCACGGCCTTATGCTTGCTAGGAAGGTGCTCTACCACTTGAGCCACTCCACAAATCCTTAATCTCTTTTTAAGAAACTGCTGAACATGGAACCAAGTACTAAGCAATCATTTATTCTTTTTGAATAAAATTTCACACTGTTATTTTGTCCATAGGAAGAAAGGTTTTAATATTCCTATGAAAAAATACCACATACCATCTCTGGAAATAGAATGAACCAAAAACTAGATTTGTTAGTCTTGCTATCCTATAAAGTGTCCATATATTTTTCACTGAAATCCTCCTTGACTCTTGAAAGTATCATATTCAAATCTATCTAAAAACTATCCCTTAATCATGGACTAGGTTTCCACAATTGGGTGCCCTGCAATTCTGAGATGGTTCTCTTGATCTTCCATCAATGAACTCAATCACTTCCTCCATCAAAGTCATACATTAACAATAGACAGAAGAAAAATAGTTTAGATTTTATCAGTACACATATGTAACAATCAAGCCATGAAAACAAACATAATCTAAGATGCATGATATTTGTTCTCTAAACTAAAATTTATAGATATGTATGTATGTGTATTTTTGTAAAATGGATTCTACCTGAAATATTTCAGGGGAAATCCTAACATAAATTTTGTTTTGAAACTGGAAACACATACAAATATGTATATTTATAAAATGTATTAGTATGTATATATAAAATATATTAAGTACAAAAGTATATAGACACTGTGTAAGTAAATTTATTGAAAAGCTCTGTAAAATATTCAGTATCACATTCAAACCTAATTTTAAAAGTTTCTAAAGTACTTACAACTACACTACAGTGTTTATTATAGTTTGTTAAATAAATTTACTATGTACTATGTCTAATCCTTTTAAAATCTTAAGTTTGTGCTGATTATTACATCTCTGATACTTAGAGTAAATGATGAAATATGAAAGGATAACAATCTACTTTCTTCAGGATAATCTGAAGCCAATCCTTTGCAATCTTTATCTAAGAACTAATTCTGTCAAAAAGAAAAGAAATCACTTCACTTAATTATTTCACCAAATGAGAGTTTGCTGTAAGGAACATGATGCAAGTTACTGCTAGAAGTGAGCCAAAAAGCTAGGCCTTACAGAGACTCACATTCTAGTATGCTTTTTGGACATACATTTCTTCCTCTAATAGCAAAATGCAACTTAAAAATAAAATTTTATTTGAATAGCAAAGTTAAGTTCCAGCTAGAATTGAAAAAAACCAAAGGTCAAAAATGCCAAATTGCTAACTTAGAAAAAGGTTTGTAATTATTACACAAAATAGAAAATACATTTAAAAGATACTATCTATAGAAATACTGTAGTTAATATTTTTGTCACCATGGCAATAATAAAGTTAAACATTATCTTTTAGATGAGTAAATGAAAAAGGTTAAAAAATATGCATCACTTAACAAAAAGAAAGCTAAACTGAAGGTCGCCACTTTACAAGAGAAAAATGTGTTTGTTTTCTTTCTTTCAGAGGCTATGTGGCCCCTCCCACTTGTTCTGTGTCCTGCCTGGTTATTTCTTGATGTTCTGTTTTCAACTGCATCCATCATGCACCTCTGTGCCATTTCAGTGGATCGTTACATAGCTATCAAAAAGCCGATCCAGGCCAATCAATATAACTCCCGAGCTACCACATTCATCAAGATTACAGTGGTGTGGTTAATTTCAATAGGTATGTGGGGAATGCCATGGTGTGGGTAGAGTACATAGCCTTTGGTTCCATTTGGTGAGGAGAATGCCAGGTCTGTAGGCCAGGAAACTCAGGAGGAGAGGTCAAGAAAGTCTACTGATACAGCAACACAAGGTACTTATGTCACAACATTCGTCATATAGCTTCTAAACCACACTGTTAGTAAAAATTGTAAAGAAATAGTTCATGTCTTTAGAACCAACTTCAGTGTTTATTGAGATATCATCTCACTTTGATTTTAATATGCAGGAAGGCTAAGTCAAAAAACAGTTTTCATATCTATCAATTGATCATTAAGGTCTAGCTAGCATGAGGAATCCTGCAGATACATTAACGAAACAACAAGATGCATCTTTAGTCACATCTAAGAAGATAAATAGGAAAAGAAAAAACCAAATCAAAACTTTTGTAAGCAGGTATCAAAGATCATAAATCCATGTAGGAAGTTAACTTTCCAATATGTGTACAGATGAAAGGCATTTAAATGTCTATGTTGTGTCTCAAAGGTTCAAAAGTTTTAAGATAGATGCAAAGAAAGTGTTGAACTGATGTTCAGAAATGATTTATAGAAAGAAATCAATCCCACTTCTTGTAAACTGTTTTATGTCCCCATTCTTATCTTTAGTGCTCAATGACAGCTGCTGGAAGGGCTCCTTGTCATGAGTACATCATATGTTACTCAAAGCTCTTACAAGTTAATACCACAGAATCAAGCACATTTGCAACAAATACAGTGATCTGACCAGCAAATTCACTTCTTCCTAGCAGAAAAAACTCAAAGAGGAAAAAATGAAGAGACCTGAAGTACTAAAAGGCAAGAAAAAGATGTTATTTCTCTTATCAGAGTAAGCGTATAGTTAAAAAAAAGAAGAAAGTAAGAGAAATTGACCACTGAATTTGTGAAATAATGCTACTGAAGGTAAAAGCAAGGCATGCTAGTACTCTAACGTGGTAAGAAACTAGGGTTAAGGAAAACTCTATTCAGAACGGAGAGATTTATAGCCATGAATAAAAGGCCAATTTAAAGGATGGGCTGACTGACACAGAACAGTACCCTTCCCCAAAACAAGAGAGTGGGAGACAATGGTGATAATAAAATTTGAAGTTGAGTGGAAAATAAATCTAGAGTCATTCATTCCAACTGACTCTTTGTTTTTTGTAAGCTCACTGCAATGAGGGAGAGAAAAAGTATGATGAGGTGTGTGAGTGTTGGGTTGTGGTGGGAATAGGGCAGAGGTAGGGAAAAAGGGGAAATGGATCCTTAAATAGAATTAAAATGTTTGAAACTATGAAATATGATCAAGCCAATGTGGTAAACAGCTTGTTGGTTAAAAGTGGTATGTAAATTAAGGCAGGATAAAATGAACTTATAAATGGATCAAATTCTTAGTGGTAGGTACTAAATTCTTAGTGCTAGGTACTAAGAATACATGGACTGGGAAAAAAAAAGACTCTTTGCCCTCAATGAAAGCAGATATACAAACAAATTACACTAATAGAAAGCGATAATATATAATGTATTAAAAGGAACTCTAAATTTTGAAAATAAATCTCACAACTTATACTCTCAAATTAGGTAGCATTTTTTAAAATAATAATGAGTCCTTTAGTTTTCCCTAAAAGTTAGGATTAAAAGACATTCACAAATATCAAGATAAAACCATCTGTTAAATGAAACTGTATAATCTCAAAGATAATAAATGAAAAAGGTATCTACTGAGAAGTAACATACTGAATGACTATACCCTGAAGTCTCTAGATCAACAATACTTCTGAATTCCTTTTCCTTAACCTGGGATAGACCGAAAATCAAAAAGATTAAGAAACACAGAACAGATGAAGGCACTGGCTACTCTATCACAGACAGATATCTTTAGGGAAGCTTTAACCATAAATTTGAACTCACTAATCAAGCTCTTTGTTTAACAACAGATTTGCTAATTTATGTTCTATTTGTCAAAGACTTCATTGATAAGTGCCTCAACAGATTCTACTACTGTGGGTCCCAAAAATTACAATGCACTAATCAGTATAAAGTTACAAGGATAAATCTGAGAGGAACTAATCTAAGAGTGACAGGTCATAATAATGACTCAATTTATCTTGTTCTCTCTTCTTCAGGCATTGCAATTCCAGTCCCCATTAAAGGGATAGAGACTAATGTGCTTAACCCAAACAACATCACTTGTGAACTAAGAAAGGAACGGTTTGGCAATTTCATGCTCTTTGGCTCATTGGCTGCCTTCTTTACACCTCTTGCAATCATGATTGTCACCTACTTTCTCACTATCCATGCGTTACAGAAGAAAGCTTACTTGGCCAAAACCAAGCCACCTCAACGCTTAACATGGCTGTCTGTGTCCACAGTTTTCCAAAGGGAGGAAACACCTTGCTCATCACCTGAAAAGGTGGCAATGCTAGATGGTTCTCGCAAGGACAAAACTCTATCCAGTTCAAGTGATGAAACACTTATGAGAAGAATGTCTTCTATTGGGAAAAAGTCAGCGCAAACCATTTCCAATGAACAGAGAGCCTCAAAGGTTCTTGGAATTGTGTTTTTCCTCTTTTTGCTTATGTGGTGCCCCTTTTTTATTACAAATATAACTTTAGCTTTATGTGATTCCTGTAACCAGACTACTCTGAAAATGCTCCTAGAGATATTTGTGTGGATAGGTTACATCTCCTCAGGGGTTAATCCTTTGGTCTATACCCTCTTTAATAAGACATTTCGGGATGCATTCAGCCGATACATCACCTGCAATTACCAGGCCACTAAATCAGCAAAAACTCTTAGAAAATGCTCCAGTAAGATCTACTTTAGGAACCCAATGGCAGAGAACTCTACATTTTTCATGAAACATGGAATTCGAAATGGGATTAATCCTGCCATGTACCAGAGCCCAATAAGGCTCCGAAGTTCAACCATTCAGTCTTCATCAATCATTCTACTAGATACACTTCTACTCACTGAAAATGAAGGAGACAAAACTGAAGAACAAGTTAGTTATGTATAGCAGAACCTGCACGGTTTCATCTAAACGTAATGATGATAACAAACAAGATTAAGTGTGCATCAAGAATTATGTAAAGAAGAATTTTATGTCATATATCAAATCATCTCCTTTGAAATGAAGAGTTAAGTGTTAAAATTATCCAATTTTCCTTATATGGACAAAATTACTCCATGAAAAAAGTAATTTTCTATGGCTACAAGCAAAAGCAAGCCAGCACTATGTTTAAATATTAGTTTTCAAATGAAATGAGATTATAAATAAATTTCAGCTTTAAAAAAAAATCAATGTTATAAAACTTATTTAGTTCCTAATTTTATCCAAAGTTGTGTTAACAGTAAAATAAAGCCAAACAAATAAGCATTAGCCCTATCTTCAAGGCCTTAAAAGATAGGAAAAAAAGTGACAGAAATGAGCACTAAAAATGAATGAATAAAACAATGATCATATCTGGATGTGAGTTAAGAGTACCTGTATTAGTCTGGTTTAGTTAAATGCAGTAATAATTTTCCTTCAAAATTATGTGTTGATAGAAGGGATAGGAAAAACAGTAGTCAGATATCATACAAAGTAACAAGATCTTAAACTAGAGCTATTTGTTAAATGGCTATTATTAGGCATCTAATTCAGCAGAAAGAAATGAAAGCAATGAAATCCCTCTGTGTACCTGAACAATATTATATTCCTTAAGGTATAAATGAATGTGCTCAAGCTGGAAGTATATATAGATCTCAATCTGGGGATCTAAACAGTAAGTGATCTCAAGAACTGAGACATGGCTGCTTGTGTCAGCCCAGTGATTAGGTTGAACTTACAGCACGAAATTTTTCAGTTACCCTGTATTTCATTTTGTATTGCTAAATATGGGAATAGGCCAACCTGTGCCACTTACTGCATTGGTGACTGAATTTTTTATGTTTTTTTTTAATACTACTATAAATGGTAGGCCAAGAGGGCTGGCAGCGGAGACAGCCCATGACAGCTTTTCCATCTAATGTTGAACCCTATTTATGCCTTAAGCTATTGCTCTGTCACTGACCCTATGCAAGGCAACTCAATTTAGGATAATAGCCTAATGAAATGTGGAGAATCTGAATGTAAGTAAACCAGACATCTATGCTTCCAGTGGTAGAATATATTGCTAGCACATGGATCTAATACATAGAGCCCAACCTATAACCTTTACTTATAGGCTCTATATTATCTTCCAAGCAAATTATATCTTACAAATTTAACTCTTAAATCATCAAAGCTTTAGGTACTTTTCCCTAATGGTTTAAGATTTCTCAGTACTATTAACGGTGTTATCTCAAATAAGAGACAAAACAATTTACATTTCTATTAAAAAAAAGAAAAAGCACACACACAAAAATCACTGTTTTGGTTCTCAGCTCTATTATGAGTTTGACATATATTAAGATTTATATTATTGCCAAGGTCCATAAGATGTTTTTTTTCCCAGCTGGGTGCCAGTGGCTCATGCCTCTAATCCTAGCTAACTTGGGAGGCTAAAATTAGGAGGATCAAGGTTCAAGGCCAGCCCATGTAACTAGTTCATAAGACCCCCATCTCCAAAAGAACTAGAGCAAATGGACTGGAGACATGGCTCAAGCAGTAGTGCCTGCTTCATAAGCATGAAGCCCTGAGTTCAAATCCCATCCCACCAAAAAAAGAAAGGAAGGAAGGAAAGGAAGGAGGAACAATTTTTTTTTTCTCCAGTGCTGGGGATCAAATCCAGGGCCTCACAAATGCTAGGCAGGGGCTTTACCACTGAACCAAGTCCTCAAGCCCTAACAAGATTGTAAAGTTTTCAGATATCACAATGACAGCATGCATTTAAAGGGATACATAATTGTTTCAGAAAATCTAAATACTAGAGTTGGCAATAACACTGCCCAACCTCTTCCCATGTACAATCTAGATCAGAAGAACTATCTTTCCACATGCTCTGTACTACTTCCAAATTTGTGTATGTGTTTAAATATATGTGCACCTATACAACCAGCTATAATACCTGTAAACTGTTTAGCTTCAAATTCTAAAAAAAACTTCCTTGCTTACAATAAAAGATGTTTCTATAGTTAAGAAGTCTAGTATTTCCAGAATAGTCTACAAAATGAAAGACAACTCAAATATAAACTATTTGTGAAAAAGGTAGAACATAGTTCCAAATTTTTACCACCTCAAAACCTATTTCCATTTTACAAATATTTTAAAGAAATCTATAATTTGAGAGCAAATTTAGCAATTAAACATCCCTAATTCTATTTAGTAGCCTTACTTTTAAAGCAAAAGAACAGACTGTCATTATTTACAATAATTTTGAAAAAATCTTTTCATTCTAGTCTATTATTGCTAATTAATCAGAGGGGAAAACAAAGGTGTAGGAAAAAAGCATGAAAAAGACAAAAGTAAAGTAAGGAAGTCACAGCACACATACCATAAACACAAAGATACTGAGGCAAAAGAAGAGAACAGCAAACAGTGAATTTATGTCAAACTGATAGAAAATTATGAATGGAGGGGTTGAGGAACGTACTTCAGTGGTAGAGTTCTTGCCTAACACAAACAAGGCTTTGGATTTTATCCCCAGGAAGGCAAACAAACAAACGAAGTGAATAGAGATGTTGTAAAGATGAATCATGGATAAACTTGATTGCTAGAGTTTCTTTAAATTATAAGCATCATAATGATGCAAAATTTTTAAGTCAAGGAATCATTGTGCAGTCCAAAAAATTTATCTGCACCAAGAATTCTTCACTCATCTTTCAAGACCCATATATTTAAGATATATAACTATATACACCAAGAAATATTTAATTTCTTATTGTAACAGCCTAAGTCATAGCAACCAGGAAGCTCTAAGATTATCTAATTTTAAGAAATATTCTAATTAGATTATCAACTTGTTCACCATTATAGCAACTTAATTTCAATAAGTATATAAAGACCAATGTTTCTTTTGATTTATTTTCCTTTCCAGTGTCAAGTTAAAACAATTTAGATTCATTTCTAAGTGAATTTCAGTTATAATATCAAGTATGGAGTTGTTCTAGTAAGATCTATTGACTAGACAGATAACAAAGAGCCAATAATCATATATTTAGTATTCTACTAGAGGTCATTTAGATTAAAATTAAAGAATTATATTAATTTCAATTTAGCAAGACCAGTTTTAAGTTTAATTTTCTACTTTTTAAAAGTTTTTTGCAGTACTGGGTTGAACTCAGGGTCTTGTGCTTACAAGTGGGGGTGCAGTCTACTGCGTAAGCCATGTGCCTCTACCCCATTTTGCTTTCATTATTTTGGGGACAGGGTCTTCAAAAAGAAGGCTTCAGACCCCTAAGTGCTGGGATTACAGGTGTACATCATCATATTAGCAATTTTTTACTTTCATCATATCATTTTGGAGAAATAATTCACAAATATCTGGAGAAAGGAATGGTAACAATACTACAACTCCATGGATTGTCTTGTGAATAAAGAAAATAATATACAGGAGAATTTTACTTGAAGACAATTTCATCTTAGTTGATGAAGGACAAGTAAATGTTTACTAAGGTTTTCAGTATTTATGGCCAATATCATAACTAAAAAGAAGTTCTAAAAAAATTAAGAGAGCTGTAGGCTCAAATGGTAGAGCACTGGCCTACCAAGTGCAAGCCTCTGAGTTGAAACCCCAGTACCACAAAAAGAGAAGGAAATTCTTAAAATAAGGCCAAATGTCTGCAAGGTCATTTGAAAGTAACATCTAGATGCCAGGCACAGTGGCACATACTTGTCATCCTAGCACCTGGGAGGCTGAGTGAGGGAGGATCCTGAGCTCAAGGCCAGCCTGGGCTACCAGTCATAGTGTCTCACACCTGTAATCTCAACAACTGGGGAGGTAGAGATTGGGAGGATTACAGCTCAAGGCCAGCCCAGAGAAAAAGCTAGAGAGGACATGCTTGAAAGTAAATGATGTCCCACCAGAAAAATGTAGTAAGTCTTAGAAGACAGGACTCTCAATATTAAAGTTAGTAAGAAAACTTAAGAATAAAAATGTTCTATCAGAGCTGTTTCAGGATGACAGAACTCTGATTCAAAAGCATAGTGAAGAAAGCACAGATCTATCTATCATGGGACTGTTCAGATCTCAGTTCTATCATCTAGCTCCACAACAATGGGAGCTTTCTTAACTCTTTTGGAATTCAATTTCATTATTTTCATATGTATATGTGTATTATGATTTCTGTTTCTTTCAACTTTAAAACTCCTCACTCTAGGGAAATGGCATTAAACTAAAATTTAGAGGACCTGGTTTTAACACCAGCACCTTAAACAAATTGGTTGCTTAATTTTCTTCCTCTATGAAAGAAGTTTTAGTGCTGGAGTCGTAGCTTAACCGGTTAGAGCACCTGCCTAGCAAATGCAAAGCCAGCACTGCAAAATATAAATAAGTTGTTTTAGACAAGATTATCTCAAAATATTTTCCAGTTCCTACCACTTAAACAACCATACTATAGAAAATGAACACAGATCCCTTAGTTAAGTCAGGCAATGATAGTGCACACCTATAATCCTAGCAACTTGGGAAGCTGAGACAGGAGGATCAATCGAGTCCGGGAGTTCAGGATCAGCCTGGGCAACATGTGAGTCCCTGTCTCCAAATAAGAAAGAAAGCAAGAAAGTGACAGAAAAGACAGAAAAAGGCAGGAAGGGAGGAGGGGGAGAGAGAGACAGACAGACAGAGACAGAGAAATAGAAAGAAAGAGGGGTTTCTTAGAAGTAGTAAGCACATAAACAACTCATTGCCTCGATCCAACTATAGTATGAAGTAGAGAGCTATTAGCAAAACCAAGAAACAGTTCACGTGAGACATCTGCTGCTGGAACTGGGAAATGTAGCTCATGCATGAGTGACAGGAAACACAAGGGCACAGAAATGAACTCTGATATCAGAGAGAAGAACTGCCAGGCTAACAGTGAAGAAAAAGCTTCATAATGTCCACTAACCGCCTGTGTGGCAGGATATACCCACCAGGCCACTGACTTACAGTGACATGAAATATAATAAAACAATGTATGAGACAAATTTGAGTAGAATTCTTCATACAGCCCAAAAGCAACTAAGGATACATCTGGAAAAATATACTTGCTGTATTAAAACTAGTAAGTTCCTCAGTAAGAATTTAAAAAATCAAAACAAAACATAAGGGTTGGGGATCTAGCTTAGTAGACGAGTGTACAAGGCCGAGTTAAATCTCCAGCTCTGCAAAAACAAGCAACGAAACCAAACAAACAAAAAGCTCACTCTACGTGGCAGTGACAAGCCACCACTCTTGTTGTTTTTCATTGTGTCTAGACTGTATCAAGAATGGGAAAAGGTTAGTGTTACAGTTTGGCTGGATGATATACTAAAAACAACAGGAGAGAAAAAGAACTACTCAACTTCTGCTTGGCTTCCATCTTTTCTCTCACGAGAATAATTTTTACACTAAAAGGATAAAAAAACTAATGAAAATGCAAAACAGGTGAAGAGACCTTAGATTTCCATCTCAAAGTAATGAATTGACTTTCTGAAATAAGAACTCTACTGGCAAATCCTGGTAGAAAAATGGGAAAGGCAGCACGGGTCAGGCCTGGTGATGTACAGCTATCTATAATCGCAGCTAGTCAGGAGGTAGAGACTGAGAGGACCACAGCTCAAGGCTGGGCTACGCAAACAGCTAGCAAGACTCCCATTTTGACAGATAAAATAGGGGCGGTGATCTTGTGCAGTAACTGCAAGACCACAGCTGGGACCACTGTTGTTCAAGGCCAGCCTGGCAAAACTTAGTGAGACCTCATCTTAACACAGAAGCTGGGTATGGTAGCTGACACCTGTGACTCAGCTATGCAGGAGGCATATTAAGGAGGATCACGGTCTGAGGCCCCAGTCAAAAACATGAGACCTGACTTGAGGTCAGGGGTGCTCACACTCCCCAGTCCTTTTTGCTTAAGTTATTTATTTATTTTGCCTGGGCTGGCCTTGAACCTCAATCCTCCTGATCTTTGCCTCCTGAGTAGTTAGGATTATAGGCATGGACCATCAGGCCTGCTTTATTGAACAGTTTTGTCTACAACAGGAATAAAACATTTTACAGCTTACAGTAAATGGAGGGCTACTTATCTGGGTGATTACAGAAAGAAACTTGTAACTAGTTCACAGTGGATTTTCAAGAAGCATATGCTGGAATTACATTACATCTTTACAACAAAGCTTCAATCTCAGGGGACCTGAGACAGAAAACCTCTCCCAGAGATTAAAAGGGCATGAGACACTTGGCTTACCTAATGTGTACCTAAGGAACTGATTTTACTGTGTAATTTCATCACAAATAAGCTGTAGGGGAGTGTCCTAATAGTGCCAGGTGAGCACTTTTAACCAGCCTTCATTGTATTTTAACACTGAGTAACTTACTCAAAGTACTCAGCTAATAAGAGCCCAAAGTCAACCTAGATAGACTGCTTTAGAGTATGGCTCCTTAAACACAACTATACTGTATAGCCAAGGCCATCTCTACATCTGAAGTTCAAAATAATTTTTTAATGTCTAAAATTTTCCTGAGTTTGCTTTTAAGCAATGCCTGTTACTTTTTTAATTACATGAAAGAGCTTTATAAGCTTGTCTAACAGATAACATCCTAACCGAATTACCAATACACATGAAAGGATAGTACTGGGGGTGTTATTTGGAATTAAGAAAATTAAGCAGAATGTTATGGCAAATGCATAGAAATATTCTCAAAAACCCATAACACTATTCATTTTCAGATGAACTAATCTTATTGTTAAATGGCTCGTACTCTGAACCTAGATAATATTCCTCAAGTACTTGATTATTCTTCAGTTGACTACAGAAAAGAAATGGAAAATGAATAGAATCAGAATCAGAAATTATTACCTGAATAGAATGAACCCAAGTGATTCTACTGCTGCCCTCCTGACATCATCATTAACATCACTTACCTAGGAGGAAAAGTTTAAGATGATTATACTAGACTATTAATTGTATTACTAGACTACACAGGTATGAGGCCTGCATCATTCAAGTGCAAACTAGACATTATTAACATTCCTTCAGTATGTCTTCTCCTCACTATGTATAGCTAACATCATGTTGCATTCCTTAAATATATACAATAAATTTTAAAAATAAAGACATATTTTTTAAAAAAGGATTTCCCAATTTAGGGGGAAAAAATCATAGAATTTAAAGGCTTACAAGCCTTTACAGCTTTATCAAGTTTAAGATTCAGGGAAACTTTTTTTTTTGTTTTGCAGTACTGGGGTTTGAACTCAGGGCCTCATGCTTGCTAGGCAGGTGCTCTACCACTTGAGCCACTCTGCCAGCCCTCAGGGCAACTTCTTAAGATTATTTTAGGCTATTTTACAGCTTCTATGTTATAATGAAAATTAACTATTCCTTCAATGTTGTTTTAAAAAAAAATATGTCCTATGCTCAAATAAAATAAGAGTATTTAGAGCATAACACATACTATGCTGTTAAAGTTTAAGTTACTAATATTGTGGGATATGAGTATCTCTGGAAAGAGGGAATTAAACCTTTCTACATGGGAAGATAATCTTGGGTTTACCTTTTCCCAGCACCATGATAATAGAAATCCACAAAGTTAAGATATACATGGAATAGTCACTGTGTGACCAGGCAATATTATTTATTATTGATAACCTACAACCAAATTGAGAGGACTATAGAAAAGCCTGTTGTGAAACACGGACAATGGCTTCCCTGTGCAGTGTCTTAAGAAGTGGTATCTTGTCTTTAGATTTCCCTGTCCTAGGATGATGGAACATTTTCACATGGTCTTGTTTTGTATAAATGAGGGTGCCCCTTGGAGTAGGGTTTTGGAAATTACACTTGAATGGCTTTAAAGACTTCTGGTCAGATTGACATACTATTTATTACTTGTCCTATTTCCTTTTAAAAACCTAGGTGAACCTAATGTTGGGTTGTGGCTCACTATGTCTAGTGAATGAGAATCTGAACTTGAGATTACGGATGGTGGTCATGTGGTATGTGAGCTGCAGTCACCCAGACACTGTCCATCTGCAAACTTTCTCTTCTACTTCATTGCCTAGAAAGGTCACAGCACTTACAGCAACATGTAGCAGGCGTCGAATAGCTTTGTTGTTACCAGAGCCACAATAAGCCATCGCTACAGTATACATTCCAGACCTTCGAAGAATTGGATCCTAGGAAAGAATAATTCAACATTAATCTTTAACTTATTTCGAATAGTAACTGCTAGTGGGCATGATGAATCAAGCCTACAGCCCCAGCTATTTGAGAGGCTGATGCAGGAAGATCACTTGAGTCTAGGAGTTAAGAGGCCAGTCTGAGAAGCACCGTAAGACCCCTTTCAAAAACAAACAGGGCTGGTGGTATGGCTCAAGCAGTAGAGAACCTGCCTAACAAGTCCTGAGTTCAAACTCCAGTACTACCACCATCAAAAAAAAAAAAAAAAAAAAAGAAAAAAGAAAGAAAACAACAAAAACAGTAATGACTACAATTTAACAGGCTTAGTGGCATTTACTAGGTTAAACTGGTTTTATGTAGGAAACCATGAATTCAAGAGAATTCTTCTGTGGTTGGTAGTTTTCTAAATGAATGGGGAAAGTAAATCTAATACAGGAGGAATTGTTCTTAATTTTCAATATTCTGTGCAGTATGTCTAACCTGCATTATACTAGCTAAGAAGCATAAACTCAAGTTAATTGTAAGACAGCTGTATGGTGGTCAATCTCCATTTATCAGACAAACAACAAAGAAGCTGGGTTCAAACTCCATACTCTAACTCATTTTTACGTTATCTAATTCCTGGGCATGGAGCAGTAAGTGAAAGAGAGATATGCAGTCTGATAGTTGAACAAATAAATTAGTACCTTTATCAATAGCAGTTCTTTTTTAATCAGAAAAGATAGTGGACAGTATTAACTTACTACTATCTATCACATGCAATACCAGTGTAAAAATAAAAGGCAACAGAAAAAAAACCTTACCCAGATAGAAACAGAGACTGTCACTATTTTCTGAACCATGAAAACATGTATCTTTTTAAAGTATCGTTTGTATCTTATTAAAGTATTATGAAATCATTCAAAAAAATCTTACTTCCAAAAGAAGTTAACTTGCAAATCCCTAAAAAACTTTTTTGGATCTGCTCATCTGAAAATCACTGATTTGGAGCCATGGCTAAATTCAAGATCCTCAAATTACTTCCATTCACTACTTCTAATCAGTGCTTTTCTTTCTTAAATTTTATTATAATTTATCTTCCTTGCAAGAAGTTTTATGAACAAATATACCTAGGTGTTCTGATGGGAACAGAGATAATTTCCAAGGAATATTAGTATTCTTTATATGCTGGCAAGAAGCAGAGAGTGCAGGATGCAGGTGAAAAGAAGATAAATGGGATCTCACCTTATCACGACAGAGAGATTCAATGAGAGCATCAGCCTCTTCCATCCTCCCATACATCACTAATGCAATGCCAACTGCAAGACCACGCAGAATCTTCTCATGTTGAGTTTCTTGTGCATAGCCAACCATGTCCTCAATAGCCTGGGCATTTTTAGAGCCCAACATAACCAAACCTAGAGCCAGGCCAGCTGCTTCTCCTAGAGAATAAAGAGTAAAACAATAATGAGGAAAAATTGTATTCATAAAGTCAATACAACACATCCAATTGAAAGTAGCACTTCTTTTCATCGATTATCAAAACAACCATTAGATTCTGATAGCATTTTTTCCAACCAACTGATAAAAAAGGAGATACTTTATTTTGAAGTACATCTATACATTTACAGCTGTTTTCCTTTTATTTTATTTTGGTAGTACTGGGGTTGAACTCATGGCCTCACACTTGCTTGGCAGGTACTATACCACCAGAGCCACATTCCCAGCTGTGTTTACCTTTTAAACCTTGACATTATGACAACATTTTTTCCACAATTTCACCAAGCACCATAGAATATCCTAAGGATACAAACAGATCACTCTAATAACGTCCTATTTGCAAAGTCAGTTCTATAAGGACTCATGAGGAATGTTATTTTAGAAAGCCTGTATATCACAAAACATGGCTTTATAAGATAAATTTGTCAAATGGGACAAAATCCATTCCCTCTTCAAGAAACGAAATCCAACAGATTTTTAAAAGGCTACCAAAAAAATAATTGTGTTAGTTAATACTAAATTTGGTTGTCTTTAAAAACAAATGCGTACCTGTCACTGCATCATCCTGGTAAAGGTTTGTTTTCAACAAATCATACACATCCTGGCGTGCGGTTCCCATGGCAGCCAAACCAAGGCCCAGACTGCCTCCATGTCGAACGATCTAGGGAAAAAGCATTGGCTCCATCAATCTGGTGCATGGTACTTAAAATACAGCTTTTATTCAAGCCTCAAAAAGTATTTTAATATTAAACATGTGGGAGCTGGCTCAGTGAGAATGACCAAAGGATCTAATAATCAGAAGCCTAATGGTAAAGTAACCTCAGCAACTTCGGTTTCAACAGACTAATGCTTGCTGATGTAAATTAATAGTTAAGTTGGTAAGTGAAAGGGATGAAAGAAAATAGACAGAGATAATACAATTCTCTTTCAATAAAGTTACATAAGAAGGAGTGGAGACACACTGAGCAAGAACTAAGATGCAAGTGTTAGGGAAAAGGTTTTGGGGAGAATAGGTGAAATCTGAGCATTCTTAGGGGGAGAGGCAAAGAAGACAGTACAGAAGGAGAAGCTAAAGACAGAAGAAAAAGATATTTAACAGAACATGGTTGTGAAGAAAGTGGGAAAAAATGGGGTCAAAGCCAAAGCTGCTCTTCATTTGAAAAAGGAGACATTAGTGGTTATGCACTAATGGTTATGCCATTTTAAAATGCACAGTTTCCTTTTGTTGATGAAAACACTCCAACCTTGCCTTAGGAATAACCTCCTCCATTGGTTAGTGCTGGTGGAACTGTCATTTAAGAAGCTCCCACCTGAGTCGGGGGGAGGGGGTAGGGGCAGGGAGGAGAAATGACCCAGGCATTGTATGCACATATGAATAATAAAAAATAAAAATAAATAAATAAATAAATTATTCACAGCATGGCCTAAAAAAAAAGAATTCAAGGCCAGCCTGGGCTACATAAGGAGACTCTCTCAAAAAATCCAAAAAGAAAATGAAAAAAAGAAATGTGCAAAACTGCTCTCCATAAAAGTAGCCATTTATATTCCCAATGGTGCTTACTTCCCTGCCCCCTCACCAGTATTCATAAAAATCTGTTAGTCTGATAAATAAAAAATGGTTTCTTGCTTTAAAAAAAAAAAAAGAAGTTCCCACCTTGCCCTAGGCAACATGTGGGCCTTGATCCAAGGCAGACCAATGGGACCTTCATTCTCTGGAATTTTAACCTTTCCCAAGTACAAAAATGTTTCAAATTCATTCATCCTGACATCAGGGCCCCAAAGTAACTACTCCATTAACTCCTATTAGACAGATTCCTAGAGTTCCTGGCTCCTTATGGAAAGCTGGCTCATCAGTTTTTCCATTAATTATATAAGCTTCTTCAATAAACTCCTTATTTAAGTTAGCCAGAAAAGGTTTCTACTACTGTCTCTTGCTGTTCTTTGTAACCATGAACCCTATCTGAAAGGAAATGATGTAAAGACATAGGTACACCCAGAAATGATTTGTGGATGAGGGGCTTATTAGCCGAGACAAACCATCCTATGGGCTGACTCTTTTCACTAAAATTGAGGATAAGGTGTTCTGGTTCACTTAACCAATCTCCTCAGTCTTCTAGAAGAGTCCACTTAAATGTAAAAGCTAAAAATCTAAAGACCTATTTCAGGATTCCTTAAAATAACAGAACTGCTTAATTTTTTTTCCAAAAAAATGAAATTACATTTTAAAATATTATCAATGGGGCTGGTGAAGTGATTCAAGTGGTAGAGCACCTGTCTAGCAAGCACAAGGCCCTGAGTTCAAACCACAGTGCTGAAAAAAAGAAATCAATGTTTGGTAATAAGGATTCTTTTTTCTTTCTTTATGTGACATTTACTTATAACAAAGTTTCATTCTTCATCCAGCTCCTAAATGCTTACAAAGTAGCACCACCATGTCAATATATTGAATAGTCTTGTAGAAACATGTTGGCACTTAATGCAAGTTAAGTAATCAAAATTATGGGAAAAAATTTTGATAAACATGATCTCATATTTGAAATCTGTTGAGAAAGTTAAAAAAAAAATCCAGTTTTCAAAACAAGCAAGAATTCTCATTTCTGAGAGAGTATGTGCAAAATGGGGGAAGGCTTAGTTTCCTTTAAAATGACCTGGATAGAAGTGTGAGAACCAACTTACATTTTACAAATACCTGGTACTTTTGCTTGTCACAAAAAGGGTTTTAAAAAACTCAGAAGCACAATTTTAACTTATCAAAAAAAAAAGGAAATTACCTTAAAAACAAAACAAAACATAAACAGGTTGTGATGGTGGCACATGCCTGTAACTCCAGCACTCAAGAGGCTGAGGCAGGAGGATTGCGAGTTCAAAGCCAACTTCAGGCTACATATTGAAGCTCTGACTCAAAAAAAAAAAAAAACCCCAAAACTATTTTTTATGGGAATAGTATAGTGTTGAGTATTCCCAAATCAATAATTTGCTGAATATAATTTCCTAGAATCTTAAGCAATGGAAGTTTAATACTTTAATACTTATAACATTCCACTTAATACTTACATCATTGCTGGCATTCTTGAGCTGATTAAGCAGATAGTCAATTATGTCACCACCATGATTGGCATGAATGAGACCCAATGCATAAAGACCTCCACCTTCCTGATAGGCTGATCCTGGAGAAGTGTCTTTGGGAAGGTATGTTGCCATTAACTGTAATGCTTCCTTCTCGTGACCCTATAAATTTGAGTCACAAAGCTATCACTAAAGAAAGGGATAGGAAAACACATACAATATATTCTGGGATTCTTGCCTTTCCCCCACAATGTTCACTTGCTGAAGGAGAAGGGGTTAGCAAAGCAAGCTGTCTCTCATAAACTTTATCTCTCAAATGAGAACAACCTTTGTGAGATGCAGTCACACCATGGTCAGAAAGCAATGTGAATGCTGCAATTTTTTTGTTTTATAACATTTTCCCAAATTCATCTTAGACTACACAAATAACATTTCAATTCATCCTTTGCAAAATGGCTTATGCAGTCTTCATAGAAAAAAGATTTCTACCTTTTATTTAAAAGAAACAAAAACATATTTTAGTATCTTACCTACTTCATCCTTACCTGTAAAATTACTGATTTGGCTTAACAAAATATACCTGACAATCAATGAATTATAGTAAGATTTCTTTTCTTAACCCCCCAAATTGCTCCTGTTCTGACACCTATTCACACTGAACAACATACGTTACCTTATGAATTACACCCAAACTGGCTGTAGCAGTAAATTTTGCCCAGTTAGTGGCTCTGGCCAACCATTCCAAGTTATCTCTGTAAGAATACAAAACTTAGCATTACTGCTAATTCTAGGGGTTTTGTTTAATTTAGTTTGTTTTTTTTTTTTTTTTTTTTTGCAGTACTAAGGTTTGAACTAAGGGCTTCACACCCTGCTAAGGCAGGTGCTCTACCACTTGAGCCATGCCCTCAGCCCAGGTTTATTTTTGGAGGCAGAGTTTCACTACATACCCTAGGCTGATCCTGAATTCTTGATCCTCCTGCCTAAGCCTCCCAGGTTCTGGGTTTATAGGCATATGCCACCATACCCAGGCTCTAAGTTCTTCTTAATATTTTGAGGGTCTTAAAAAATTTGATATATAATTCTACTATGAATAAAAGTAAAATTATATTAAGCTTTCAAATAATATATCTCCTTCAAAAGCTTGTTATCAAGTCAATAAAGGGAACTAATTTTATCTTAAAATATGTAAACACATGAAATAAGATATATGTTTATAGTACATTATGCATATATATGTAAAATAGAAAATAATTAATTTAGAATTTAGGACTGGTTGGCAAGAAAGCTTAATGTCAACATAGTTTCAGCTAAAGACAATTTCAAACCCAAGTGGCATTCTCCAAGCATATTTACCTAAGAAACTGGTCGCTGGTAGTTCCACAGTGCATAAAAGAGTTTGCTATAACAGTTGCTGTGTGACATACAGAATTTCGTACTGCATCCTACAAAAACAAATAGAGATTTCTTCTTTTTTATCACTGGCAAAGTATTTATACATAAACAAGCTCATACACACACTCAGAAGCTCTATTTATTTGAAGGTAAAAACAGGAACAAATTGAACTGAGATTTAAAATATGGACCTTGGGCATTTCTTTATAAAAACTAAATAGCTAGTTTATAAAAATAAGAAAGTAAATACAGTTTTATTTGCAGCCTTAATGTGAGGTTAACAGCAGATTTTCTATTCCTTGGTTTGAGAATAAATCAAATTTCTATTTCTGTTGAGCATCTTGCCTAAATTCTCCAAGGTGTTGGGGCAATGTAAGGAGTGGTGCTATAAATCTTCTAGCCTGCACCTCTAGCAGTCTCTAAAGTTACTTTATTTTTAGTAAAATTACATTAAAAAGACTACCTTCAAATAAATGCCATAAATGCAAATTACATTATTCTGTATCTTTTTGCCATTTGTAAAACTTGTAAAAAAAAGAAAAAGGTTTTAAAATGCACTATTACAAATGCTTCAATAAAATAAGTGCTGAAACATTGGTTATAAAAAAAAAGTATATGGTAATAATAAAAACAGAATAAATGTCTTTGGAAAGCGAGAGTGGTTAAATAAAGGAGAAGGGGAAAGATTTCCTTATGCTATATATCTTTTTATATAATAACATTTTAAATCAAATGCATACATTAAAAATTCAAAAATTAAAAATAATTGTTGAAAATGTCATAAAGAAACCTTAAAAATGTACAAATAAAATATTGTTAGGATTAGTGTCTCAGCAAAGTTGTAACAAGGTAGGAATTTCTACTTTCAAGAAGCAAATGGTCAGTGGGAAACACACATAAACTATGTAAGTATCCTGACTGTGCTATTAAGTCTATTACATGTGCACGTTCATTAAGATAAAAATGGTTTTTAAATGAAAACAAAAATTCACTTGTCTCTGGTTAGACTAGCACAAAAACATGAGCTCAATTATTGCTGATTACCTTCCCTTTCCAGTAAGTAAAAGAATCTCAACTACCCACTGATTTTGCTGTTGTTGCTGGGGTGAGCCCAGCGCCTCATTTAAACATGCTGAGTAAGAGCACTCCAAGCCCCACTCATTGTTTAATTTTACAAAAACTTAAATGCTGATTTCCTTGATTAGGTATAAAATACAACAAAGCATTCGATAAGAGAAAAATACCATCTATTATGCATTTCCCACCTTTGTGTTTTTTAGAATCATGAGGTCTGTATTATTATTTCGTATTAGGAACTGCAGATGTAACTCAATAGCCATTTCACCGCTTAAAATTTTAATCATTTTCAAAGTCTGGTCCTTGGGTTCTGGACTCTGCCAAAACAAGAATGAAAATTCATATATTAGTGAAATTCACAAAGCCAACTTTATTTCATCAGCCCTAAACCAATGAAATTAAAGTCTAAACACACACTCACTCATATTTTAATGGTAGGATATAGAAAATTCAATTGTCACTATTTGAAAGAAAGAAAATTTTATTTTCATATTAGATGCCACTGAGATATGTTACTAGTTCGATGAAGGAATGCAATTCACTCAAAGCTACCTCTCAAGGTAAAATAGTTTAATATTAAAAAAAAAAAAAGTGGGAGGGATTTAGCTCAGGGGTAGAGAACTTGCCTAGCAAGCTTGAGGCCTAGTTCTCAGCAAAGAAAGAAAAGGAATAAGAGGATGAATGGGAGGAAGGAAAGAAGGAAGGGAAGGAAGGGGAGGGAGGAAAGAAGGAAGGGAGAGAGGGAGGGAGGGAAAAAGAATGAAAGAGAGAGAGAGAAAAAGAAAGGAAAAAAAGGAGGGAGGGTGGGAGGGAGCCAGTCAGCCAGCCAGCCAGCCTCAAATAAGAGAAGCACAGTTCAGGCTAGCCTGGGCAAAAAGGGTCAGAGGCATGGCTCAAGCAGTAGAGTGCTTGCTGTGCAAATGAGAAGCCTTGAGTTCAAACCGATATACCATGCGAATAGAATAAATGTCAAATAGCAGCCTCAACTTCAAGAGGTGTACTCACCACATCGGGGGTTTTTCCTACCAGTGCATTGCCTGTCTTATCTTCTGTTTCCATTGAGTCACTAAAATGAAGAGAACCAACAACTAGTAATTTGATAAATCTTTTCTAAATAGAATATGCAGGTAATTTGTTTATACCATAGATCAGAAGCATGTCCAAATTAAACATTTTATAAGAAAATAACATTTACTTTGAGCATCATTGATGAGAAATAAGAAAAGATTCTAGGTATCTCTAAGATGGAGGAACCCAGCTACTCAATTTTCTCCAAATAAATTCATTAAAAAAACCCACAAAAAGCAGTACAGTCAGAAAAATTCCTGAACAATAAATACAACAAAAAATAGGGAACAAAGTATCTTTCCTCATTTCCAAATCAGTCAGGTGGACATGAACTACCAATAGCTACAAAACCAACTTGAAGTAAAGCACTTGGGACCCCAATAACTATTAAAACTAAATAGTCATTACCTCTTCCTAGGTCAAAAGAATAAAACTGTCAGCAGAGCATGGTGGCTTAAGTCTGTAATCCTAGCTACTCAGGAAGAGATCAAGAGGATTGTGGTTCAAGGTCAGCCTGGGCAAAAAATTCACAGATGAGAAAGCATGAACTGAAAACTTATCTCAAAAGTTCCCACTATGAAAAAGGGCTGGTAGAGTAGCTCAAGTGGAAGAGCACCTGCCTAGCAAGTTTGAACTTGATGTCCCAAGTTCAAACCCTAGTATGGAAAAGAAAAAATAATAATATTGAGGAGAAAATGCTGGGAGGAGAAAAAGAAACAAGCCATGGTTGTTTAACTCTTCATAAACACAGCAGAAGAGAAGTTTTAGAGAGCAGAAGTTACAAAAACTGCCCTAAACAAATCTCCCTTATAAAAGTTTCAGAAAACTAATTCAGTAAAAATAAGCCACAGGAATAAAGGAAAATCCTATACAAAATTTTATGGAAAAAAAAAAGCTTCAAAATAAGTAATAGGCATTAAGAAAATTATACAAGATTAAAAAGAAAATTAGAATTAGGAAAGCCAGAAATTAAAATGGAACTAGTAAAAATCAGAAAGAGAAAAAAATTATCATTTCAGATATGAAGATTAACTTAGAAAGAACAGGACAGCAAATAACAACACATAATGCCTTAAAAAAAAGAAGGCAAGAAGAAAAGTTTTCAATAAAAAAGAAATAAACCAGTCAGGTGTGGTGGCTCATGCCTATAAACCTGGCTACTCAGAGGAGTTGGAAATCAGGAAGATCAAGGTTCAAGGCCAGCCAGGGCAAAAATTTCACTAGATCTCATCTTATCCAATAAAAATCTGGGCATGCTGGCATGCACCTATCATCCCAGGTACACAGAATCAAGGTTCAGGCTGGCCCAGGGATTAAAACAAGACCTTATTCAAAAAATAACTAAAGCAGAGATGCTGGGGGGCATAGCTCAAGTGGTAGAGTGCTTGCCTACTAAGTATGAGGAGCTAGGTTCAATTCCTAGTACTCCCCTCAAGAAAAACCTAAAGCAGAAAGGTGCTGGGGAGTTGGCTCAAGTGCAGAAAAACCAGGTGGGAGTAAGGTTTAAAGATTAGATTGGGAGAAGTAAAGTGGTCTCTATTTGCAGCTGACATGACTCTTATATAGAAAATTCTGCAAATGGTCCTATTTCTTAAAATTTTCTAAAGCTGAAGAGTGATTTTACAAGATTCAATGTTAATATACTAAAATCACTTGTATTTCCACATAGTAGCAACAACAACAAAAAAACTAGAAATGGAAATTTAAAAATACCCCTTACAACAGCATCAAAGAGCATAATATATTCAAGAATACAAGGAATTTAAGTAAAGATATACAAGATCTTTGCACTGATACCTACAAAATGCTGCTGAGAAAATTAAAGAAAACCTAAATAAATGAGGATGAGTGCCATGTTCATGGATTCCAGGCTCAGCACTGTCAGGATTTCAATGTGCTCCAAATTTGAGAGACTCAACCTGAATCCAAATGGAATTACCAGAGACTCAGAAATGTGAAAGAACTACAATACCCACAGCAATCTTGAAAAAAAATTATAACTGTAGGTCTGAGGGCTGGGAATGTAGATCAGTGGTAGAGTGTTTGCCTAGAATGCATGGCATTCCCAGCATGGGGAAAAAAGTCTTATAACATGATTTTTTTTTTTTTTTGACAGCACTGAGGTTTGAACTTAGGACCTCACGCTTACTAAGCAGGCACTCTTTCCACTTGGGCCACTCCACCAGGCCTTTTGTGATGGGTTTTCACGAACTAAATAGGCAGTCCAGGCTGGCTTTGAACCATGATCCTCTTGATCTCTTCCTCCTGAGTAGCTAAGATTACAGGTGTGAGCCACTGGTGCCCGGCCCATTATCTGATTTCAAGATTTGCCATAATCTTTATTAATAAAGTAAGTAGTACTGATATAAGGAAAGAAAAATAGATCAATACAAAGAACAACAACAAAAATCTAACAACACATATACATTGTACACTGACTTGCGTCAAAGATTCCAAGGCAATACAACAGGGAAAGGATAGTCTTTTAAACAAATGGTGATGGAACAATTAGATATTTATATGGAAAAAAAATACATAAATCATGTATTCTACCTCATACCATATACAAGATCTAAATATAAAACCTAATGTTATATACTTTCTAAAAGAAAGCACAGCAGTATTTATCTGCAACCATTTGAGTCTAGCAAAGAACTCTTAAATGGGATTCCAAAATGGAAAAATGGACCCCCAAAATAAAAATTTCTGCAAAGCATTGTGGCATACACCTGTAATCCCAGCGCTTCAGAGGCTGAGGAAGAAGGATGGTAAGTTTGAGGCAGCCTGAGCTAACTAGTATGGCCATGTCTCAAAACACAAAAATTAAAAAACAAACAAGCAAGCAAAAGAAAAAGAAAACAAGCCAAAAACTGGGAGAATATTCATGACACATTTGTCTTAACAAGTGATTTCTATTAAAATCACAAAGAAACAACGAACTGAAGGAGTAATATTTAAAAGATCAGTAGCACTAATAGCAAAGATGCAGAACGACTGGAATGCTCAGACACTGCAGATGGGAAGGTAAAATGGTACAGCCACACTGGAAAAGTTTGGCAGTTTCTTACTAAGTTAAACACATACCCTATTATTTTGCTATTCCACTCCCAGGTATATACCTGAGAGAAATCAAAGCATCTGTCCACAAAGAAACCTTATAAAGAATGTTCTCAACAGCTTTGTTCATAACAGCTAAACAACCAGAAATGACCCTAAGGTCCATCAGAAGAATGGATAAACTATGGTATACTCATACAATGAAATTCTACTCAGTGAAAAAGAATCAGTTACTAATTCATCCCAAAACTTAGCTCACAAACATTATGTTGAGTGAAAAAAGCCAGAAACAAAGGAATACATGCTACATGATCCCATTTTTATGACTTTTAATAATTGATAAAACTAATCTTCAGTGATAGAAATCAAAACAATAATATCCTTGGGGACAGTGGATTAAGTTCAAAGGGCACAAAGTTCCCAGGATGGTAGAGAAGTGTTGGTTACATGGGTGTTTATAATGTCAAATTACACTGAACTTATTAAGATATGTGCATCTTACTGTATTTAAATTATCAGTCAATTAAAAGAAAAAAAATTGAAACAGAAACCAAGTCAAAAGACAGAAATTGAGCTGATAGAGATATCAGACATCCTGTAACAGGAGCCCCCCCCCCAAAAGAAGAATAAAAATAAAGGGAAAAAATAATAAAAACTGAAACTCAAAGCCTTACTGAGGTTGAAATATTTTTGGTGTCTTTGAGGACCAGCAAGAAGCACTGTGAGTTTTAAGGCAGTCAGTGAAGAAGAAAGAGAAGAAGTAAAGCACACAGAGACCAGATCAGGTACAGTAGTCTCATTATCCACAGGGGACTGGTTCCGAACCTATGGAGACATCAAATCTGTGGATTCTCAGACCCTTACATAAATGGCATAGTCACTGTATATAACTAAGTTACATCCTCCTCCAGTATACTTTAAATCATCTTTAGACTACTTATACTTAATTACTTATTACTGAATATAATGTAAATGCTATGCAAATAGCTGCTACACTGTATTGTCTAGGGAATGACAAAAAAGAAAAGTCTATATGTATCTAGTACAGATGTAACTATTTTTCCCCAAATATTTTCAATTCACAGTTGGCTCAATCCATAGATGCAGAACCTGTGGCTACAGAGGGACTACTAAATAGACTTCCAGGACATTTTTAGGACTTAGAACTTTGTTTGAAGGTATTATAGTTAAGAGGAAAAGTGACATCTTATTTAGCTTTCCATTCTTTTCAGAAGAATGACGCTTGCTGCTGTGTGGACAACTCTGGAAGGAAAATAAGCAGGTATAAATAAGACATAAGCATTTTCGATGGTGGTCTAAATGTATAAGGAAATAAAGAAAAATAAAACTGAATATTGTATTATGATAAGAACATAAGTAAGATATTTATGTTCTTAGTTTTAATAGAAGCACAAAAAGGAAAATGCTTCTTACTTTCCAAATACCTAGCCCAGATCCAGCTAACAGTTAGCTCACCTACCCCACCTAAAATTTTTAATATATTGGATTAAGTACTACACATGCTATCTACCAAGCATTTTCTATCAGATAATCCCTTCTTTATTTCCTAGAAGGGTCCATTTCTTTGGTTTTCCTTCCTGTGCCTAGCTTAGTAGAAAACAGACCAAAATGTAAGGCATAAAACCTTACAATCTATAAGAGCTAATGGTTAAATTTATTTATTTCTAGAATGTGCTATCCAAATTAACATACCTATTCCCAAAATGAAATAAAGATTGTTCAGTTAATTCTGATTCAGAAAAAGATACTGATACCTGTCTTTCTCTGATCCTGGAACAGTACCCGTATTGGTGGATCCAGGCACAGAAGCAATAGGAGTCCCAACAGTTCGAAGATTCTGGATTACAGATGACAAAAATTGCTGGCTAGCACTTTCATATAAATCAAAACAAATCTGATAAGCCATCAGAAGGTTGTCTTCCTTCACCAGTTTTTCTAAGATATCACTCACGGCCTGAGGATCATCTAAGAAAATTAAGCACTGAAATGGAAATAAAGAACAAGCACACAATAACTAAAACCTTTATCTGCAAGGTACTTAGAACATGACAAACAGCCCACAATACAGGACACCTTAAAACACAGGCAAAGAGAAGGAGACTATTTAAACTGCAATCCTTTGTATTTGTATACAAATAGATTGTATAGCAATCTATTTCTGAAACCAATACCAGGTGAAATTTTCCTGAAAATAGCATCTGCTTTCCACAAAAAAAATTTTTTTAAATCCATACTAATTATATACACAGGTCCTACAATTGTGCCTTGTAATTAGCAGTATTGAATACTACTTGCTGAATGAATCCTCCCTTTTTTAAGGGAAGCCTTATCCATAATTCATACCCAAATATTCCTTGCCTTGTATTTCTGTATTACATACATTGTAGGACTCATTCATTCATTGAAAATAAGTTGCATTTTAAATATGTTGTATTTTCAATATGTTGCTGGGCCAGGACAAGTGAGATCAACATTACCATTTTGAAGCATTTTTCTTCCTACTCTTATAAATCTGCCATGTGTCTTAATACAATTATCCTCTCATAAAGTTATGATTTTTCTTTTAAGAACTAAATTTAAGTTTTCTTGTTTCCTTAAGTAACAAGTAACTCAACTTCAAGATAAACATATAATCAAAGTTATTACAAATTAAGAATGAGAAAAAATGGAAATAAAGTAAGTGACCAGTAATAGGGGAATGCTTAAGTAAGGCACTGGCAGAGTAGCTCAAGTGGTAGAGTGCCTGCCTAGCAAGTGTGAGACCCTGAATTTGAACTCCAGTACCAACAACAATAAAAAAATACAAAGTAAGGCAAAGTACATACACTGAATAATCAATCAAGAAAAAGTTCAACAAGAGTCTGTGAGGAGTTAGAACAAGGAAAAATGTTAAGCTGAAGACTGTATGGATACTGCTTGCCTCCATAGCTTAAGAAAAGGAAAAGGAAGACTTTTCCCCGTACAGTCTATGGTCCTTTTTGATTTTTAAATTATGTGAATGTGTTGCCTATATTTTTTAAAAGGTCCATTTTTAAAATATATGATAAAATTTTAAAAAGTTATACAAGGAAAACAAAAGAAATGAAATTGCTGCTAGACACAGGTGGTTCACTTGTATAATCCTAGCTACTCAGGAGGCAGAGATCAGAAGGATTGTGGTTCAAAGCCAACCCAGGCAAATAGTTCTCAAGACCCTAATCTTGAAAGTGCCCATCACAAAAAAAAGAGCTGGTGGAGTGGCTCAAGGTGTCGGTCCTGAGTTCAAGTCCCAGTACCCTCCCCCGCCACAAAAACCCAAAAAGAAAAATCAGAATGAACTGAAACTCTGAAACACAGAGAAGAAAAGGGCAAGAGGGCTAAGAGTGTGGTTCAACTACAGGTTTTCAAAAAAATTATTTTAAAACTACTAAAAATCATTTCAAAACAAAACTACAAAATCCTATATAAAGAAAGCTAAAAGGAAATACAAGGTTAAATCATAAATTGAGTGGGGGTGATACAGCCATTGAAAAGAATGCAATAGGTCTACATGTGCCAATAAGGTGGGAAAAACAGTTACTCATCTTTGGAGTGACCCAGGTGAAGGGAAAGGGAAAAACTGAAGTTTTTTTCTATACAAGCAAATCGTACATGAAGAGAGACAAAATATATCTAAATGATTTGGTTGTGTCTGAGTAATGAACCCATAGCTAATTTCTACCCTTCATAGTTCTTTTGAGAATAACACAGTATGGCGTAAGTACTGTTTGTATCATCTACCTTTTTTTTAAATCTTGTTTCCAAAAGTTCCTTAAATGCTTGGACTATTTTCAAAATGAAAAGAGAATACATATAAAGAATGTATTATAACAAGATAGATTTTTAGTGCTCTCAGATTCCATTTCTTTTGAATAAGAAAGAATATAAACCACATACCTTATTTTTCACAGCAATGGTTGAAGATCAACAGAGATACATGTATGAGGGTATTATAGTAAGGTAGACTAATAAAGCGCAATGTAACATGGAGTAATGTGGCATGGCACTCTATGGAAAAATGTAATATAATACAATGTAATTACCTGACAAACATTGATGAAATCAGGTTTCTCCAAGTTCATGTATATTTTAACCAGAACTCTTAGTACTTTATTCCGAAACTGTTTATTCTGCATTAAAGACATGCAGAGCTTGAGGCTATACGCTAGCATTCCTGGGACATCATTCTGAAAGAGATAATTTTAAAATACATCACTATCTAGTTACTGAAGTATTATACTTATTTAGAAACTTAAACATTTTAATCCACCTTCTTTAGTCATTCAGGGCAGCCAATGATTTCAACTCCTTAAACAATAAAAACCTAGGATCCAGCACAGTGGATGACACCTGTAATGACAACTACTCGGGAGGCAGAGATCGGGAGGTGGTCAAGGTCAGCCCAGGTACCAAGTTGGGAAGACGCCACCTCAACCAACAAGGTGGGATAACACCTGTTATCCCAGCTACAGGGAAGGCACAGGTAGGAAGACCCTGGTCTGAAGCTGCCCCCTTCCTCTCCCTCCCCTGCAGTAACTGGGGAAAAATAACCAAAACAAAAGCACTGGAAGCATGGTTCAATTGGTAGAGTGCTTGCCTAGTAAGCACAAATCCCTGAGTTCAAACCCCAGTAGCAAAAAAAAAAAAAAACCCTGAAATTTTAAACCATTTTAGAGGGAAACTTTTTTTTTTTTTTGCAGTGCTAGATATCAAACTTAGGTCCTTGCACATGCTAGGCAAGTACCCCACCAGTCTTTGTTGTTTGGAAAGTGTCCCAGGCTTGCTTTGAATTTGACACCCTCCTGCCTCCACCTCCTGAGAGCTGGGATTACAGATATGCACGACCACACCTGGCTTAGAGGGAAATCTTAAAAGAAGAATTATATATTTCTGTATCTTCATGAAAAAATGGATTGAAAAATGATTTACTATTTAGTGATATCCCAGGATCAGCACTAAATGAGTACACTAAACTGCATTCATATACAGAGTAATGCTGTTAATTATAAAAAAGTATGTTCAACTGTCCATACACTACATGGCCATGCTTTGCAATTGCATGTGTTGCAGACTTTCTGCCTCCACCTTGCTCCTAGGCTCCCTCCTAACTTTACTGCCTGTATTCACTGGAAGGCCAGGAAACAGAATGTGGTAGATTTCTCTCCAGTCTGAGAGACTCAACATGGAGTACTGTTACATCTGTCTGACTCTGGACGATGAGGAAACTCTTGAGCTACCCTGTGGTTCTTATAAGCACCCCTAACATTTGAGATACTATCCTATAAAAATCCTTGACATAAATAAGCAAACATACTGAAAAACTACAGGAGTGCATCTCAAAGGCAAGTCATGACTCACTAGTGTGCAATGAAATTAACTTTATGGGTATGACTGGCAATTTTTTTAAAAAAAAATATGCAATTTAAAGATATTGTTACATCACAAATAGTAAGAATTGCTTAGTCTGCTTCATTTTTTAAAAAAAAACACCTGTTACCCTTTTAGTGATTTATTTATTTATTTTACTGGTCCAATACACTGTCTGATTTGGGCAAGAACTTTGTTGGTCTTGTTTGCCACTGTGTCTCTAATGCGCAGAGCAGCATCTGACACCAAGTGAGCATTCAGAAGGTATCTGCTGGTGGTTGGGGATGTAGTTCTGTGGTGCTTGCCTAGCATATGCAAGGCCTGAGTTCCACCCACAGCACTATGGGGGAGAAAGCATTTGTTGAATGAATGAAGGCAAATATTTTAATTTCATTCACATGAAGACAGGAGAGGCTATGACTGCACAAAAATACAACTGAGAGTGAGACAAGAACCATTCTATAGCGTGGCCACTCATTCATTTACTCATTTAAACAAATCTTACTACTGCTGCTAAGTTACAACTTAGGATTTGAGAATACAGTGACAAAAATTGCACAAAGTCTGGTAGTTTCTGGTGGAAGACAGACATTAACTACCTAATAAAAAATTAATTATAAAAGATGAACACTATGAAAAAAACATAGGGTTCCATGAATTAACAACAGAGGTAGACCTAGGCTTTGCAGTAGGGGTTCAGAAGGGTATGGGTATTGTTAGAAAGCTCTGCTAGTAACTAATAGTTGAGCTGTGCTCTGATCATGCACAGGAATGAAGCAGGTGAAGAAAGGGTATTTTTAGCAAAGAAGGGGGGTAGGACAGGGAGATGAAAAAAGTCCAAAATGGCTAAAGTACAGAGAACTAACTCATGGAGGGAGAGGTGGTGAGGCAAAGGCGGCCTGCAGAACAATGTCTACTTGACTCAGCCTTACACCTTCCTGACCACTCTGGGTGGTGTTGTCTTAATTACTGGAATCTTAAATCTGGAACCTAGTTCATAGTTTTAACCATAATAAGTACATCATAATAGTAGTTTATAAATACACTCTTCTTAAAAGGGGCAGAGTAATTAGTACAACTTCCCCATGAAATACCTCAATGGAATAAAGAAATGTGGCAAGATAAAAGCAGATGGTCTATGAACACAAAATGCAGCCAAAGATCATACATAAATGTACAATTTTTGAAAAAAAAGAGCATCTTATTTTTTCTAAACTAGGTTTTCCTTTTACTACCCACTAGTTTTTCAGTTTGAACAATCTGCTTTGTGACCCCCATCAATCATCAATAACAAGCTTTAAAATGGCAGCATCTACCTACCGACTCCAGTACGGTCTTCTCAAAGATGTCTAGTCTCCGAGTTTCCAAAGCAATGCCGACAGCCTGTTTATACTTGTGATCATCTAGACATCGCTGGAACATTTTATTCACGATGCCTTCCAATCTCTGGTCAATTTGTTTCTTTTCTCCTTCAGGCAAATCTGCATTCTCCACACACTGCTTGGTATAGTGATCAATGCATTTTGCTATGGAAAAATAAAATAACTGATTACCTTGTAAATTGGACTAAACTACCAAAAGGGACAATGTCTACATCTATAATTACATATACTTACAAGATAACCAAAAAACTTCAAAAAATGTTAGAATTTATATTTATTAAAACTATTCTTTTTATAATAGTGATAAGAAAGGACTACACACCAATTCCAGTAAGGCTTATCAGATACTGATGGCTCGCACGTGAATCCCAGCTTACTTGAGAGGCAGAGAACAAGAGGATTGTGGTTCAAGGCCAGTCTAGGCAAATAGTTCGTGAGAACACCCCAAAGCCCCATCTCCAAAATAACCAGAGCAAAATGGACTGGAGGTGTGGCTTAGTAGTAGACAGCTACTTTGCAAGTGCAATCCCACAAAAAAAAAAAAAATTTCTATCTTGTCACTCTATTTTTACCAAAATTACATTACTTTACTTGATTAAGCTGCTTGTTTATCCAAAACAGTTGGCTATAAACAGTTGCTGACTATTTTCCTTTCAAAAACCTAACACTGCCATTACTGAGGATACTTTAAAAGGCCTATTAGAGCAATTATCACATAGAAATGTTAGATTTCTTCACATTAAAGAAACTATTAGCATGTTAAAGTAAGGACTGTTTAAATCATCATAGTCTAACAGTGCCACAGGTTCAAAAGGCAATTCCAAAGATTGCCAGCAATTACTCTTCCAGCAATCGTAGCAAACCAGATGACATATTCACAGACTCATGTAAAGTAGGTGGAACCTATTTCCCCCAGGAAGGTGTCTGAAAATTCATGCAACAGTGTATGTGCTCAATCTGACTTGCCACATTTCACAATGATTTGGGTAGATGGGGAGAGCTGATTTGGGTTTGGGGAGAAACTACAATTTATTTGCAAGTTAGTTGCATTTCTTTGGAATCACACCTTAAGCTTAAAATGTACAACCAAAAAAGGGCATTTCCCCAAACCTTCTTCTACCTTTATAAGGAACATAAACAGTCACCCATGACACGTGACATATATGCTAGTTATTCTATAACTCATTGACTTGTCTCTCCCTCTTTCAAAGAAAAGAAAGGGGAGTAGGATGAAATTAATTAGTTCTAAACTACAACCCTAGAAAACAAATAATTTGAACCAGCATAGGAACTCTTGGCCCACTAGTTGGTCCATGTTCAATGAGTGTATATTTCAGGGGGAGCAGTGGATTTTTTTAAATTGGAATATGCCCCATTCAGAGTTCATAGAGGTAGAACCACAAAAATTCAGGTCCAATAAATAAAAACAAAGTAACAGTTATAGAACAGACATTAAGCAATCGTGGTTGTAGAAAATTTTCATCAGGTCCTAACGTGACTTTTCAACCAACTATAGAATTAGAACATTTAGGAAATTTTCCTTACATGATGTAAGTTTCAAGTAACATTCATATTCTCACTCACCAACTTTATATTACAACTATAGTACAGGTTTATGTTGTAACTAAAGTCTAGAATCAAGTCTCATTCCTGGTGAAAGTCTTACCATACTTGGAGAAAATTTCCCAGTAAAATGTAGTGGATGTGGTATTTATGCAATTCATTAAGATTCTAGGAAGCCTTTCAATTCTACTCTGTATACCATGTCACAAGTCTCCCTGACACTTAAAACATTCCACCCTAGAAACTAGAAAGGCGAACCCTACTTCCACTCAAAGAAAAGCAAACATAACTGGTCTCTTTATCAACAATCACCTTTCATAAGCTAAGACAATACACAGTGTTTAGAGACAGGGAAAGCATCTACTATTTCAAAGTACTTTGGTAGCAATTCAAGCACTTGCAGATCACTGCTGGAAAAAATTATAAATATTCATCAAAAAATTCATCCAATAATAGAAAAGAGATAAGTAACCCCTCACTTTTAACTTAGTGTGAAGACAGTGCTCTGGTTTCAAATATGGTTTATTCTTTAAAACTATCTCTTCTTCCTAAAAGATTCACAGATTTAAAAAATAGCTTAAATGTGAACAAAGAACCCTAGTTAGAAGCCAGGCATGGTGAGACATGCTTATAATTCCAGCTACTTGGGAGACTGAGGTAGGAAGGCTAAGTTCAAAGACAGCCTGGGCAAAATAGCAACCCCTCTGCCACTCCTACCATGTCTCAAAAAACCAAAACAAAAAAATCCTACTTAGAACTTCAAGGACATTTAAAGGAACCTCTTTTTATACCAACATTTGCTAATTTCTAAAGAGAATACCAATTTTCTCCTTTTAAGGGTTCAGATGAATAATACAGATTTCCTTTTTTTTTTTGTTTGTGGTGGGACTGCAGTTTGAACTCAGGGCTTCATGCTTGCAAAGCAGGCACTATGCCACTTGAGCCATGCCTCCAATCTGTTTTTGCTCTGGTTATTTATTTATTTATTTATTTTTGTGGTACTGGGGTTTGAACTCAGGGCCTCACGCTTGCTAGGCAGGCACTCTATCACCTGACACTCTGCCAGCCCACCCTGGTTAATTTGGAGATGGGGTCTTGCAAGCTATTTGCCTGGGCTGGCCTCAAATCTAGATCCTCCCAATCTCAGCCTCGCAAGTAGCTAGGATTACAGGTGTGTGTCACCAGTGCCTGGCCTGCAGATCTCCTCTTAATCAACAATGCAAAATACCTGTACTATACATTCTTGACAGAAAACTATCACTCCAAGCTTGATGGTCATAAAGACATGTCTGAAGGGCATGCAGCACCTTCCTTCAACTACTAGATAAGACTTCTCAAGCACTTTTTTAAAGTTACAAGATCCTTATTTGAACAAAGAAAGCCTTATGTAGTCGCTTGAATTTACAACTTTGGTTGAAATACAAAACCCCAAAGCCTAGAGAATCCAAAGCCTTGCCTGTGAGTTACTCTCTGCAACAGTTTTGGTTCAGAATGTCCCCCAAAGGCCTATGTGTTAAGGCTTTCCCCCCTAGCTTGGTGCTCTTAGTTATGTAGAGGAATATTTAAGAGACAAGACCTAGTGGGAGGTTAAGTGACTAGGGTATACCCTTGGCACTACAGCAGGAGAACCTCAGACCATTCCTCTCTCCCCGTCTCCTTTGCTGTCTAGAATAAGGTGAGTGGTTTTGCACTACTGTGTACTCCCCACCATGATGTGCTTGCTGTCTCACAGCAGGTCTAAATGATCATGGACTAAGATCTCAAAAACTGTGAGTCAAAATAAACCCTTTCTCATTACAAGTTGATTATGTCAGGTATTTGTTATAGTGAAAAAAAAACTAACAATCCCCTCCTCTCACTTCAAAAATAAACAAATGAACTGAGTGTGATGGTGCATGCCTGGTGCCCTCAGGAGGCAGGAAGCTAGCATATTTTGGGGCCAGTCTGGGCTATATAGTGAGACAATACATTAAAAAAAAACCCAAAAAGAAACAACCATATAAATCGGTATCATTTCATTTCTGTTCATCATAATAATTTGATTTAATCATTGTACCAAACTGTCCCCTGAACTAGGGATAACCATAATCACTGAGATGGCTAGCACTCAGTTAGAGGTAAATTAAAAACTTAGCCTATATAAAGCTTATGAACTTCCAATTAAAATGAAATTTGAAGTCAGGCACCTGGCTCACACCTGTAATCCTAGCTATTCAGGAGGAAGAGATCAGGAGCATCGAGGTTTGAAGCCAGCCCAGGCAAATAGTTCGAGAGACCCTATCTCGAAAAAGCCCTTCACAAGAAAGGGCTAAAAGGGCTGGTGGAGTGGCTCAAGGTGTAGGCCCTGAGTTCAAACCCCAGTACTGCAAAAAAAAAAAAAGAAAGAAAGAAAAAAAATCTGTATATACGGGGACAAGAAGGCAACCACAAGATATACCCTTATCAGATGGAAGGTCATTACCTATAATAGTCTCCACATATTCTGAGTTATCATTAACATTGAAGAGGTCACCTGCTCCCAAAGCGTAATTCAGAGACTCCTCAAAAGCCCCCAGGTGATAAAATACTTTAGATGCCACCAAGGCTGCAAACTGCCGACTCCGGAAACCTTCATCTTCATACAAAACTTCTCTGAAAGAAATCAGGAAAGACAGGCCTTGTTTAAGCTGTGGTTTCCCTTAAAAATCCCAAATCTAGGGCAGGAGGCACAGCTCAAGCAGTAGAGTGACTGCCTAGGAAATGCAAAGCCCTGAATTCGAACTACAGCACCACCACACACGCACTCACTTTCACTATTTAGGCCACAATTTAGCAGTAAATTTCTAAATGAATCATTGAGACTCACATCTATAGACAATTAAAGCTGATCTACCTTATTTGAACGTGTAGAAATAAATGTTTCTTACATTTTGTCTACAGACTCAGAAATTTCTGCCCAGAAGTCATTGACAACTGCATTCAATTTGTGTAGTGCAAATTCCTGTAAAAGACAAAACCAAAATTCTGTTTTGAGATAGACTTACCACTTCCTTAACAATGTCCAACAAATCAATGTCCAAATTCTCAGTAACTGTCACTAAAACTTTTAATCTATGACAAACAGAAATTTACCGACTAGCTTACACTTCTTTTTCTTGGATTTATACATTCCTTTCTGTTTTCATAAACATACTGTCATTCCTTATGATAATAAACCTCTCCCTTCTTTGGAGGTATAGAAGGCCTCTAGGTTGCTAGTTTGTATGTATATGAATACATGTGTCTAGATCCACTTGAGTACATTCCAAATTTTTGTCAAATGAAAGTAACTTTAAATATGTGGTACAGAGGAAACAACTTTTTGTGCTTTCTGCAGATAAACTGAAGGGTGCCAGGAGTTAGGGTTCATACATGTAATCCCAGCTACGTGGGAGGAGGCTGAGACAGAAGAATTGCAGTTTGAGGCCAGCACAAGCAAAGGTAGCAAGACCCTGGCTCAAAAACAAAATAAAAAATAGAGGCTAAGCATGGTGATGCATGTCTAATCCCAGCTACTTCAGAAGAGATCAGGAGAATCACAGTTTGAAGCCAGCACAGGCAAAAATTAAGGAGACCCTGTTTCAACCAAAGTAGGTGTGGTGGTACACACCTGTGATCCCAGTTACACATAGGTAGGATCAAAGTTCAAGGCTGGCTCTGGGCAAAAATTTGAGACCCTATCTGAAAAACACTTAAAAGCAAAAAGGACTAGGGCATGGCTCAAGTGATAAAGTGCCTGCCTAGGAAGCACAAAGCCCTGAGTTCAAATCCCAGTACTGCCAAAAGTTTTTTTTTTCAAACGGGGGGCGGGGGGAGGCCTAGAAATGTAGCTCAAATGGTAGAGCACTTGCCTAGCATGTGTGAGGCCCTGGGTTCAACTTCTAATACTGTAAGAAAGAAAAGAAAAGAGAATGGAGGGTATTCAAATGCTACTCTGAGGTTTCTTTGCCTTAGCTATGTCAAACTCAAGGAAAATCAATTACTGTTTCCAAAATACTGCCCTCTCTAGCTAGGTTCCAATGACTGGCTACAGACTATGTAGGATGGCTATTTTAAGTGAAAGAAAATGTACAGGTATCACAAATCCAAAATGTTTCATAGAATTCATTATAAGCTTAGTGAACTTTTCTTCAGCTCATACCTTAAGCTGTGGTTCTTCTTCATCCAGAAGAGAAATAATTCCAGCTATAAGACAAAAAAAATTATAAAACATGCTCAAATAGAAATTAACACGTGGTCAAAACACATGACCGTTAGATACTGGGTGTGATGGCACATGTCTATAATCTTACCACTTGGGAAACTAAGGCAGTAACATCCTGAGCTTGAGGCCAGCCTAGGCTACAAAGCAAGTTCTAGACCAGCTTGAGCTAGAACCTGTTTCAACACCCACCCCACTCCACCACCACCAAAAACCAAACAAACAAACGGGGAAAAATAAGTTCATTTTAGGGATGACTTCACTAAGAGATAAAACTGCAGAGGTTTGTATTTTGAAGCTGAAGAATTAACTATGTTATAAAACCCTCATGATATATAGTTATAGCTATCCCCCCATCCCCCTCCCTTTTGCCTAATTCAATGGTTTTCAAAGTATAGTCCCTAGGACAACAGTATTAGCATTATCTGGCAACCTGTTAAGAAATGCAAATTCTTGGTCTCCCCCCAGACCTTCTGAATCAGAAAATATGGGGTTGGGACCCAGTAATAAGGTCTCCCTGTGATTCTGTGCTCACTATATGTTTGAGAACCACTGACCTAATTTACTGAACAAAATGAGAAACTTTCCCATACAATTTTAGAATATAATTTATTCACACAAAATAAACCAATTATAAAATTGCTTAGGAATAAAAATATATTTAGTCATCCAACTCAACAGAGTAATAAAATTATTTCGAGGTTATCATTTTTTCCTCCTTTGGGGATACTGGGGTTTGAACTCAGGGCCCCACACTTGCTGTACAGGTGCTCTACCACTTGAGCCCCTCCACCAGCCCTTTTATGTGTTGAGTGTTTTCAAGATAGGGTCTCACAGAACTATTTGCCTGGGCTAGCTTTGAACCATGATCCTCCTGATCTCTGTCTCCTGAGTAGCTAGGATTACAGCTGGGAGCTATAGGCACCTCCTTCATCATAAGTAACAAGGAAGAAGATTCACTAAATGATGAGCAATCTTACTCATCCTGAACTCCATTACCCAAGCTCATTGTTCCCTATATGGCTATCTGAAAGGTCTCAAAGTGTTCGCAGTAACACAGCACAGTAAAAGAAATAACTGACCTCTCTAAAAGAATGGACTTTGAAATACAGTCATGTCAAAGGGATTATGGGAAATTTTTTCTTTTTACCATAAAGGAAACCTCATACCCTCAAATGATTCCATATAGGTTTTTTGTATTGCTTTTTCCCACGTAGGTTTTAGGATCATTCTGGAACAGAGTTGAAACTGATTTGATTATCAAGGCAATTTTAGTTAGTAAATGTAGCCATTTCTAACTGGTAAGCTATTTGATTTGTCAAATAGTTTTAACAGATTTTAGGGAGACATAAATAAAAGAGTACAAAGTCTAGCAAGCAAAACTAGAGCACACCACCATCCCAAAAGCAAACTAAGAAAGAACTTGATACTCTATATTGGCAGGACATGTCCAGAATGGAGAGGCTGAACAGGAAGCATGGAGTAGACATAAATTAAAAATGTAATCATTTTAACCATTAAATGCCAATCGACTATTAAAACATTTCCATTCTTTAAAAACAATGTAATCAGTGGAAAAATGGCAAATTATTAATGTGGAATAGATGATAGACCAGAATGGTTTATGTGACCAGAACTGATCGTAAACAGAATACTTAATAGTAAAAATGCTGATTAACTATCACTAATCAACAGAGTATTTGAATAACTTTTACCAAAAGAGGAGATGGACTTTTATACTCTTCTGTTTAGTTTCACTTGAGATTAATTTGTTCCTCTGGCTGAGGAACACAACTAAATAAAATACTCTATACTTTCTATACTAACATCCCCATTTAAAGACAAAACGGAACTCCTCTTTGGATGGGTGGAGGAATGGGAAAGGCCTAAGAATGCTAAAATAAATAAATAAATAAAATTTTATGCCATAATAGGAGCTCTGTAGCTACTGTCTAAAATTGTTGTATCAACTTATAGCAATATTTGAATATTATTTATCAATATGGAGGTATGCTCCAGAAAACAGCACTTGGAAGTTGAAATGGTTGCCTCTGGGGATCAGGAAAAGAAGAAATTATTGTTTCACAGCTTTTGTCACACTAATCCTCTGTTGCTTTTATTATGTTAAATCCAACCCGTGCAATTTCACACATCTCTCCAATAAACAAGCACCTGTCTCTCCACTCCCTTTGCTAGTCAAACCTCTTGAAAAAAATTAACAGTACCCACTAGCCTCTTGTTCAGAACTGTTTTCAGTGACTAGCAAGTGCTTAATGAATAAATGAATTAAGTGACACATCAGAACCATGACCCTGGCCTGTTTAGCACCTGGGACAGATCTCAAGTCAGTATGAGCTAGACAGGAAACAAAGTGACAAAAAGTTTGGAGCAGAAGCTGACAAGTAATCAGACACAACTTAACAAATGATAATTACAAATACGTACTATATTATCACAGGATATCAGGGTAGGACCTCAGAAACCATTAGACCTACTACCATAAGGAGGTTTGAATTCTATTATATTCTCACCAAGTGCTCTTTCGGCCTCTACTTTAAAAACTCTACGGACTAACACTGATTTGATTGGTTGGCTTATTCTTCAGTCAAAGGATATTTAGAATTTCTGCCATGTGCTCAGCAGAGTTCTAAGAACTGTGGAAACAAATTCTACCAGGGAAAGATGAGCAAGTAAACAAACAAGGTAAATGTGATGGAGAGGTGGCAGCTTGAAAGGAGAGAGTCAGCATGTCTTAACAGAGTGGCCAGTGAAGACTGATGAGTAAGAACCTAGCAGACAACTTGAGAAAGAAAAGTGTAGAAAGGGAATAGAATGTACAAGGGTCCTTAAATAGGGGATAAATTGAACTAAAAGGCCCATGTGATTTCGGTGTAGTGAAGAAGAGAGCACTACAAGTCTGGATTTTACTCTAAACATTATGGAAACAGTGGGGAATTTTAGGTAAAGAAATACCATGCGATTAAAACTTTAAAATGAAAACTAGAAGAATGGACTACCAGAAGTATTGGGAGAAAAACCAAAATCTTAAAAAGTAACCTAGGCAAGAAGGGGGTTTTGGGCCAAGAAAGAAATGAAGTGGGTCCACTGTATTCATTTAAGCATCCAGAAAACTTCTGTGTTGGGTGAAGCCCACACCTTGAAGGTAGCCATATACTGGAGCCAGAGGTAGTGCATGGATCTGAAGTAGAATGAGGCCTACATTTACAGGAGGTAAGAAATTCAGTGTTTATCTTTAGGATGCACCAACTGGAAAAAGCTCTTCCTTTTACTGACCTAAAATTCATCTCTCCATCACTTGCATCCTGTGGTGACAAAAGTGTAACTCCAGGTACAGGTGGCAGCTATTCAGTAACTATGTCTCTTAGCACCTCCACCAATTTCCTTAACCAATCCTCACAAAAATGATTTGGCGCTCCCTACCATATAGCTTAAGTGTCTTCTGGTCACCAGTTTGTTTACAGCAAGATACCTGTGGGACGAGGGCAGAGTAAAGCGGACAGGAAAGGGAAATGTACGGGGTCAATAAAGAAAAGCGCCAAGGCCCTGGACAGCTACATCCAAATCAGGCTGTGGTGGGGCGCTTCAAAACCTCCACTTAAACCTTGATCTCCATTGCTGTCCCACTCCAAACGTCACTACCAGGATCTACGTGGTAACTGTAGACGCGTGAAACGCGCTCCCTAGGTCCATCACTTCTTTCTCAAATGCAGCCTGTTTACGGAGCACCTCACCTCAGAGAGAGAAGCTGGCTATCGGCATAATGCTGTCTTCGGGGTGCTGCCTTCAGCGAACAAAGTTCTCCGGGTGCCTAACTGAGTACTTTAAATCCAGATCTGACCCATCTCAAAACTAGTTTCGGATTTCACTCTAAGGAAAATGCATCTCGGATCCAGAGCACCTATGTAGGACAGTTAGGCTGCCCGGCCAGGGGGGCTGCCTTGTCACGGAGCCCACCACAGCCACCCTCGGGGAAGGGCTGGGGTCAAACGGCCTCACACGGCAAGAGCCAGAGAACAGAAGAAAGAAAGCCCCCTCGAGGTCCCGGGCCGGCCCAGGAAGCCCCTCGGGTCCGGGCGCGGGGGTGTGGCTGCGGAAAGATGCCGAGGCGGTGGACCCGGCTCCATTCCTCCAAGCTGCAGGGACCTGCAAGTGACCGGACCAGACTCGCAGCCCCCGACCCGGCGTGGGCCTTGGGCACCGAGGGGCCGCGCAGGCCGGCGCTCCGCCCGGAGGTGCCCAGTCACCGGCCCTGACTCAGCTAAAAGCCGGCGCGGCTGCGGCTCCTTCCGTGGGGCGCCGCTCCCGGCGGCACTCACCCGCTGAGGTGATCATGGCTGAGCCCCGCACTCGCCCGTCCGCTCGCTCGCTGTCCTCGCCGCGCCGAGTATCTGTCAGATCAGGGCCTCTTCGCTCCGCCGCACCTCCTGGCTCTCCCGGTGTGCGCTCAGTCAGTCGCCTGCTCAGGCCGCCGGCTCGCTTCTGGCCTAAGACCCCGCCCGCCCCAGGGCTGCCCGCCGCTCCGCCTGTCTCCAGGCGCGAATTCTCTACCCCTCTGGGTCTTCCGCGCCGCCGCCGACTCCCTCTTCCATGATAAACAGTACAAAAAGGTGCCATTGTTTCCCACAGGCCTCTTGGAGGTCAGCGCTTCTGCAGGCTGGGTACGCTGTTCTGCACCTGGCATCAGGCTTCAGAATGGCCATTCCTGCAAAAAGAGGACCCTATCATCACCCGCCATCGCGGAGAGAAAGGGTGTAAGGAAAGCGTGAGTAGCTGCCGCAGCGCCTCCTGCTGTGTTGGCAGTCTTACTGCATCAAGTCAAGATTGGGAGATGGGGGTGTGACAGAGTGTTTTCTTAGAAAAGTGACTTTCCAGGTTGAGGCAGAAGGATCTCGAGTGAAGCCAGCCTGAGCTACATGAGACCCTATCTTAAAAGAAAAAAGAAAGGAAAGTGATTTTCCAATTCTTTTTTCTCAGAGGTACTAGGGTTTGAACTCAGGGCCTCACATTTACTAGGCAGGTGCTCTACCACTTAAGTCACACCCCAGCCTGATTTTCCAATTTTTTTTTTCCGTACTGGGGCTTGAACTCAGAGCACTCCGCCAGCCCAAATTTTTGTGGTAGGGTTTTTCTAGTTTGAGTCTGGCGAACTGTTTGCCCAGGCTGGCTTCGAACTGCGATCTTCCTGATCTCTGCCTCCTGAGTGGCTGGGATTACAGGTGTGAGCCACCGCCCAGCTGATTTTCCAGTCTTTTAAAAAACAAAGTCTGTCTTTAAAAGAAACCTCACAGAGAAATGTTTTATTATCAAAATGAATCCATCAGTAATCCGTCCATTATAAAGTTGAACAAAGATTTTTTAAATTTACTTTTGGGATAGCTAATACTGTATACTTACATGTTTCAAAAAAATCCTAAGTATAAAAAGATATATAGTGGCGCTGGAGGTGTGGCTAGCAAGTATGAAGCCCTAACCCAGTACCACCAAAAAAAAAAAAAAAAGATATATAGTGAAAAGTCTGCCAAAAAGGAAAACAATATCACCAGCTCTTTCCTTCCACTTAGCCAGTGCCTCCCTCCCCTTCTAGCAATGGATTCCTGGTTTCTAATATATTTTCATGAATTTAAAAATGACAATTTTGACTGTCACTTGCAGTCTTATACCAGCTTTAATAGCCAGATTTACTTCAATATTCACTACTGAGAAAAATCTTGACAAAGATTAGTGGCAAGCTGTTTTTTAAGACACTAGCTCTGCATCATCAAGGTACTCTTTGGATAGCAATGATTGAACATTTCTGCAGCTACCTCAAAACAGTCTAACCCTGTGGCACAAGTCAGTGTTGTGTAGCTGCCAGTGAATTCAATATGACTGGTGACACAGTCAACTGTGAATTTTTTAAAAAATTGACTATTCATAAACTATGGTTGTTAAAAACATTACATATGGTTACTAAATACTTTTGAAAGTCACTGCCCAAGGAGGTGTTCCTAAAAGACAAGCAGATTGAGCCTCTACAGAGGGTCTTTCGTGAATCCCTCATATAAACATACTTGTGTGTCCCAAACCCCTAAAGGAGTCACAAACAAGTGCCAACAGGTAATGGAGATGGGTGAAGCAAGCTCTGTGTAAGCAGACAGTAGCTCAGGGGCTGGAGTGTGGCTCAGTGGTGAAGTACTTGCCTACCATGCAAGAGGCCCTTGGTTTGATTCCCAGCACAGAGAGAGAAGGAGGAAGAGGTGGCAGAGAAACAAGATCTGGTGCTGATTGGGTGACAGGGAAGAAAAGAGTCAAGGGCATCCCAGGTTTCTGCTTCAGTGGCTGAGGGATACCCTTCACCCACACTGAGAGCAGGGAGGGAAGAGACACAAGTGTGGGTCTACAGGCAATGCTTACAGTCCTGAGGTCACTGAGTTTAAGGGAGTCTGGGAATCATCCAAGCAGAGACACCTGGTAGGTGAGGGAATCTGGGGCTCAGGAGAGGGAGCAGGGCTATAGGGGACATTTTAGGAGCTACCACCTTGTCCATACAATGGGTAGCATTGCAGTCTCACAGGGAGTCAGGGAATGAGAAGGGCGTGGATAGAAGTGAAGAATCAGGCCCCAGAGGGACAGGTTTAAGAAGCAGAATTGAGCTATGAAAAGATTGCTCTAGCTAAAGAGCGCAGAATAGAATGGAGACGGAGAAACACAGGCATGGGACAGTCATCCCTGAGGGATCGCAGTCCTGGGGGGAGCAGCCTGGTGTCTGTGGCCAAGCCACCTGCCTGTAGCCATCTCACAGGTTCAGGTTCATATAAGGCTCACAGAAGGTTGTGACAATGACAAGCACAAAACCCAAGCTGGAGACATGATGGCCACCCTCCCACACAGAAGGCCTTCTCCAGAAGAGCTGAGCGTCATACCCAGGGCCTCACTCATGCTAGTAGTATGTAGCTGAGTGGTCAAGTGCGCATGCTTGGTGGGTTTGATCCCCAACCCTGCAAAAGTAGGTATAGCCAATCACCATCTCTTCTGCTGCTGCTCCTCTTCTCCTTCCACTTCCTCCTCCAGGAAGCCTTCTTTGATCTTCCCTAGCTGTGCTCCCTCATAGCCTTTACCTCACACAGCTATAATCACATCTCCTTGCCCCTGGTTCCAACTGGACCAGGAGCTACTCCAGGGCAAATCCCCTATAGTAACTAGCGCAGTGTCAGACACGTAGTAGATAATAAATAAGCGCTCAAACGTCTGGCTTTAGCCCCTGCCCTCTCCGAGACTCTCAAATGAGCTGTAATTTTGAGGACATGGTGGAATCACAGGAAGAATTCTTACAGACTGCTCTCTGCTCACAAGCAGCTGTCTCCCTGCAAATTTTGGTGGGCCACGAAAACCATGTCAAAGACCCAAGGGGCTCAGCTGTGGGCGGATCATGACCTTGAGCAGCGTAGCTTCTCCTGCAGCGCCCCCTGGTGGTCAGCAGACTCCAAGCAGGCGGGGGACAGGGCAGGGGCTACTGCGCCCTGGACCCTCCGCCCCCGTCCCATGCACGTTTAACCCCCTGGCTCTTACAAGAGCTCATCGGGACAGCCCTTTGAGCCCAGCGTTTGGGGCAGGACAGGGCAGGCGTTGGAGCGCTGCTCTGCCCGCGAGCCGCGCTTGGGTGTCACCCAGCCCTGCAGAGCGGCCGACCCGCCTGGCCCGCCACCGCGGGGGACACCGAGCGAGCGGCGCTCAGGAAGCCGCGGATCGCACCAAACTGCACGCGCGACACACGGTTTTAGAGTAAAAGCGTTTATTTGTGGGAGCAGAAGTGTGACCGGAGCCAGTGACACGGGCCTTCCACGGGTGGGTGATTGGTCAGAGGGAATCGGTCTGGGTAGACTAAGGCACAAAAGGATCCGTGAAGCCGTGGGAGGAACTGGGTTCTCTCCCCCCAGGGAATGTCCAGGAAGGCAACTACTCCAGTCCTGGGCAGCTGGAAGGCCGCCCTGTGCCTGCTGACTGCTGGGCGCTACTGGCAGGCCCTGGCCCTTGCGGAGGTCTGCGGTGGCCAGCTAGCGCCCAGCAGGTGCCGAGTGGGAGTGGGACCAAGCACACCCCATTGTAGGTCGCCTGCGCTTCGCTGTTCCCAGGGTTGGTCATATGGTGGTGACCAGCTACAGGTGCTATGGAGCCCTTAAAATGTACTGGTGCCAATTAGGAACTGGATTGTAATTTTTACTTAAATTAATTAAAATTTAAATTTAAAAATAGAAATAGAAATTTTCATTATTTAACTTAAACAGTTGAAAATGTTGACTGAATTTTAATTAATTGCAATTTTATTTTTCAAGTATTTTTTATTATTCCCCGCCCCCTTATATGCAATTTTTGTTCATTGAAATTAAACACACTCAACTCAGTTGCTGAAAAACTTTTAAGTATATCTGGAAGATGTGAATATTTTTGCGATTGTAAATTTAAACTGATCTAAATTTGGAGAAAAATATTTCTGATGTTTTAATATCTGATAGGGCTCCAAAAGTCTCACAGGATTCAAAGACTGGGCATGCAAAACAGAATGTAAATTGCCTTATTAATAATTGGGTGCAGAGGTTCACATCTATAATCCTAGCTACTTGGGAGGCTGAAATTGGGAGGATCACAGCTCAAGGCCAGCCCAGGAAAATAGTTCCCAAGACCCCCATCTCCAAAATAACCAGAGAAAAATGAACTGGAGGTGTGGCTCAAGTAATAGAGCACCTGATTTGCAAGCATGAAATTCTGAGTTCAAACCCAAACCCCACCAAAAAAAAAAAAGTCCAATTCAAATAATAATATTTGAATGCAGCATGGTGATACATTTCTTTAATCCCAGCTACTGTGTGTTGGGGGGTAATAGTAAATGCCTATAATTCCAGCTGCTCGGAGGAAGAAGGATCACTGAGGCTCACTTGGGCAAAAGTGGGGAAAACTTATCTGAAAAACAAACTAAAAGCAAAAGGTCAAAAAAAGCACTGTAGTTCAAGGCCCTGAGTTCAATTCCCAGTACCACAAAATAATAATAATAGTAATGAAGTATGTGATTAAATGAGCTAAATGAAGTGTACAATTTAAAATAATCTTACCTGTTTCTTCTCTTTTCTCCAGTAGAAAGCGATATATGTGTTTATCACGTGTTAGATTTCTCTTAGACTCTTCTGTGGATCTCCCATTCAGGCCAGGCCTTTGGCCTTCTTTGTGGTCTTGCCTACTGTCTGGAGCTATTGACATGGGCCAGAGCAGAGCAGGGGGCAGTGGTTGTAGGGGAGACCCCCCTCCTGTCAGGGAGCAAGGGGCCAGGAGTGGTTGCCTTTGCTAGAAGTCATGGAGGGGACGGGGGCAGTCCACTGGGAAGCAGGTGGTCCAGGAGAGGTCAGTCTGTGATTAGGTCATGATACAAGCAACACCCCACTCTGGCCAGTCAAGAAGAGAAAGAAGTCAGAGTTACAAGACTTAGGACTTGCTTGGTCACAAGCTCTAACCACATGCAGAGCAGATGGCACAAGCCCAACTTACCATTTGGGGCAGGAGTTCCAGCTGGGGCTGAGGAGCCCAGGGAGGAAGTCACCTGTAGAGAACCCCAGCCCCACTTGGGACCAGATTACCCAACATTCCATGCACCACTCCCAGCTGCCACCACTGTGGGATTCCTGATACCCTGCGAACCATGGCATGGCCCAGGTGTCAGTCTATGTCTCCCTTCCCAATAAGGCAGCCCTAAGAATAGGGCTACCAGAGGATTCTGATTCAATGGCCAACTGTGTAAGAAGGCTGTGTGTAGAATCCTGGTCATCCACCTTGCTTTGTGACCCCCTCCCCCCCACACACACACCTGCCCCTCCAATTCCAAAGCTATGCAAGTGGCAGGCTGCCCCAGCCAAATTCCACCTGTGTCCCAATCCTTCATCCATTAATACACAAAAGCAGGTCAGAGGACTCCTGCAGCCCTCTTCCAGCCAGCTTCCTCTACCGTGCTGGCTGCGTTTGCCGTGCCAACAGGACAAAGTCCAGCAGCGTCACAGGGCTCTGCTAAAGCACAGACTGCCTTCAAGTTCAGCATGCTCATTGGCCTCCCCAGAGAGGTTTGTCCCTGAGTTCAAGTTGGGTAAGAGGCCCATTTTCATCACAGGTCTGGGGCCTCAGCACTTAGCCCTTGGCAGGCTTGCCTGGAGGTTTTGATTTGAGGGACTCTTGGTGACAAACACCTTAAGAGGAGAGAAATTGAGGTGTGACTATTACAAAGGTTTGTCTGAGACTCAGTTAAGGCCCATGTAGCTCTGGTTAAACACGTGTGTGTGCACACCCACACCCGCTATTGTGTACCACACGGAAGCTAGCTTTCAAAACCATCACCGCTTAAATATTTACTTCTGATTTCCAGCTATGAGTTTCCTAACTCCAGCCAGTAGGACTGTGGAGATGTCCCCCAGGGCTGGAGGACTTTGGCCATAGACTATTCCAGAGGCTTAGCCAGTTCTCAGATTCCCTGCTCCCAAGGCTCTTGTCAGGAACACACCGTGAGAATGAAAAAGATCCTTTCTGCTTTTGATACGGCACCAGTGAGTGAGGTGCTGTTTGTGTTACTAGGTAGAAGAAATAATCCATTCCAGTTGAAGCAGCAAAACTTCTGCCACGTTAGAGATTAGTATACGAGAGCCCAGGTGGTGGCCTGGCTGGTGCCCTTGCCCATGGCTCCTAGGGGCGAGCAACCCCATCCAGGGCCTTGGCCTCACCCAGGCCACCCCAACCTTCCTGCCTTCTGCATGTCCCTCAGGAAAGAGACCCACCCAGACCACCCCTCTGTTGCCTAACTCTTCTGTGTGCTGGGAAACAGCCTTAAGACTGTCCTTACAGAATGGCCTGTGTCCCAAGCCAGACAGATCTCAATCCTGCTTTACAAACTGGGAGGCAAAACCCAAATTTCAGTAGATAAATACCTTTTCCCTTCAATTGTTAGGAATATTGAAGGGAATAAAAAATAATGCATAACCCACTCTTTAGACCAAAGACAGCAAACTCAAATGCCACCCTGACCAGCACCAGGCAGAAGGGCAGTGAGGGTGGGGAGGGTGGAAAAGGAGCTCAAAGTGAGGAAGAGGAAGTCAGTCAGACAACTGGAGATAAAGGCATGCCCACTCTCCAACCAGGAAACTACACTTTTTTTTTTTTTTTGTGGTACTGGAGTTTGAACTCAGGGCCTACACCTAGAGCCACTCCACCAGCTCTTTTTTTGTGATGGGTATTTTTGAGATAGGGTCTCATGAACTATTTGCCCAGGGTTGGCTTCAGACTGCAATCCTCCTGATCTCTGCCTCCTGAGTAGCTAGTATTACAGGTATGAGCCACCTGAAACTAGATTTTTTTAATGTGCAATCTCCGAAGTTTTAAATATTGGTGATAAATACAAAAAATTGTTAAACCTTGTAACTTTTGCCTTAGACAAATTGCTAGCTTAAAAAAGCATCCTTCTCCCCCACCAAATAATAAAACACCAACAAATTATTACATAGAAATCAATAGAGAAATAGAAAAATACAGCAGCTTCAAAAATACCAGTCTCCCCATTTAAAAACAAAATCAGCAAAGCCAATTAGTCAAAATTCCTTAAGTTCATTCTTGTCTAAAGATGGACACCAGCTGGATCCATCTGGGGGGCATAACCCTGCATTGTTAAAATGGTGCCCGCTGCCACCCAACTCCAAGAAAGATACAAGCCATGAGGCCAGGAAGGGGTAGGATTAGGCTCCTGATACAGAGAAGAAATACAGAGAGGGAAGGGCTCCTCAGACAGAGGCCCCCGTTCTACAGTGTGGGACCATCAGAGAGAGCTCATGGTACTACTGGAAGGCATTGCCACCTCTTGGAGGCACAAGTGCACATCTGCCGTGTGAATCCTGAATGAATGAGTGAATGAATGGGAAGTATCCCTCATATAGGGCCTCCCACCATGGAAAAATCATGAACTGCCCCTGCCTTTCCAAAGCCTGGACTTCTGATGCAGGCAAGGAAGACAAGAGGGCTAATGCCAAGTCACCTCTGTGTGTGAACAGTTGGCCTTGGTGGCTGTAGGGAATATGGTCCACTCTGTCTGACTCACAGACACAGAGGAAAGGATTCACGAACCTGTGGGTTGAGTCTGCTTTGACCTTGGGCCCTGAGACCAGGCACTAGGCCTGAGCATCCTATGCCTCTAGCTTTCCTTCTGGTTGGTGCTGTGGGCAGCACCCAGTAGTCAATCTTATCCTCAAGGGACTTGGTGCAAAAAGTCAATGTCAACCTGAGAAAGACAGAGGCCCTTTCTTCTCATAGGCATGCAAGGCTATTTCTGTCCTGGCCCTGCAACACACAGACTGTCTTGGCTCTGGCCCAACAGGCACCCACTGTAACAGTGAGATCTTTATTTTGCCTAATTTTGGGAGCCAAGATCCCAGGAAGCCTGAGAGTGACTCTTCCTAGAATGACAGGGAGAATGGATTGGCCCCTCCAGTTTCTCAAAGGTGTCACAGTTGGCATTTTGAATGAATCAATTCTTTGCTGTTAGACTGTTCTGAATATTCTGAGATGCCCACTGACTGCCAGAGGCAGTCACAGTGACACCACCCCCAAACACACATATACACAAATTTCCAATGTAGCCTGAGGGGCAACCTAGCCCTTAGTTGAAACTGGTCTGGCAGTTTCCTCAATCATTTGGGAAACAGATCCCCAGAGACTGAGTGACATGTCCAAGGGCACACCCCAGATGTGATGACTTCTGATCCAGAGCTCTTTCCAGCTGTAGCCTTGTGCATGCGCCCAGAGCACTGCACACACCCTAGGGTTCCAAAGCTCTGCAAGGCCTCAGGGAAGAGAGTCACATGTCCCCCTGGCTTAGAGAAACCAAGGCACAGAGACAAAACAAGCTCACTGTGATTACAGTGAGCCAATGCTAAGTGGGGAGTAGGTCCCAGCTTCTCCTAGGTCCTGCTTGTCCTAGCAAGTCCCACTGCCTTGCTGGCTCAGTGAAGGAGGCAGGCCCCCAAGCAGGTGGAGTCTTTAGAGTCACCATCAGCTGAGGTCATCATGGAGACATGGGGGCTCAATGAGAAGGGCCAGGCCCCAGGCCATAGGTCAGAGCCAGGGACAGTCCCAGAGTCCAGCCTTCATCCTGTGCTTCCCATGGGCTCAGGGGGCATGTGGACAACTCTAGGCTCACTCCTCTGGTCTTCACAGTCTCCGTTGGGAAACATGGCTGTCAGTGCCAGCTCCTCCTCTGAGTCCTGGGAGTTCCCTGGAATACAGGAGAAGGAATGACCCAATGAGAAGACCAAGTTTATGAGTTGGTAGCAAGGACTGAAAGGGAGGATGCTGGCCCTGGTGAGTAACTACTCTAAAAGGTCAAACAAACAAAAAAAGTCAAACAAAATACAGATCAAAAACTTTCAAAAATGTATATATCTGCCAGGTCCTGGTGGCTCACACCTGTAATCCTAGCTACTCAGGAGGCAGAGATCAGGAGGATCATGGTTTGAAGCCAGCCCAGGCAAATAGTTCTGCGAGAACCTATCTCGAAAAACTCTCCACAAAATAGGGCTGGTGGAGTGGCTCAAGGTAAAGGCCCTGAGTTCAAGTTCCAGTACTGCAAAAGAAAACAAAAAGTACATCCCTTTGACCCAGCAGCTCCACTTTCAGGAATTTATCCTAAGGAAATAACCAGTGGTGCTGCTTCAGCCATCTTGTTATAGGTCTTGGGATGAAGCCAACTCTGAGGATGGCACAGCAGAGAGAGAGAAAAGACGTGAGACCTTGAGGGCATCACGGAGCTCCTGAATCAACCAACTCTGAAGTCAGCTCTGCCTATGGAATGTCTCTTCGGGAAGACAATGAACCCCCTTACAGCTTAGGCTGCTTGCAGTTATGGCTCCCCCACCTTAGCTATATGCATCCTAATGGATCTTGAGTCTATTTCCAGAGAAGGATCTGGGTGAGTAAATTATGTCCTCCCACATAAGATGGAATCCAGCATTAAAACTGATGTAGGGCCGGGGATGTGGCTCAGTGGTAGAGCCCTTGCCTCGCATGCACAAGGCCCAGGGTTTGATCTCCAGCACCCCAAAAAAGCAAAGAAAACAAAAAAAGAAGGAAAAGGAGATGGAGAAAGAGAAGAAGAAAGAAGATGCCACACAGAATTCTAAACACATGTACAAATGCATACAAGTAAAACTAGAGAAATGTGAGTATCATCCATGCCTGTCTCAACATCCATATTCTGGTTGGGATCCTGCACTGGAGTTTTGCAAAATGTCGCCATGGGAGGAGACTGGACAAAGTATACATAGTATCTCTATATTATTCCTCATAACTGCATGTTAATCTGCAATTACCTTAAAAAGATGTTGACATATAATTATTGTTGTGGAAAGACAGTCACAATATGAAGGAAGCAGATTCTAAAATAGTATGTACAAACAATATGTGAACATACTGTCCTCTTTATCATTCAGACAATAAATGCATATATATATAGGTTCAACCAACCTTGAGTTGAAAAAATTTTCATCTGTACTGAACATGTACAGATTTCTTGTCATTATTACCTAAAAAATACAGCATAACAACACTTTTCACAGCATTCACATTGTATCAGGGACTATAAAAAATCTAAAGATGATTTTAAAAAAACAGGAGACTATGCACAAGTCAAATGCAAATACTATGCTCTTTCATAGAGGGGATTTGAGTACCTGCAAAATTTTCCAGGGATCCTAGAACTAACCTCCTTTAGATTCTGAGGGACAGCTGTATATAGTCCATAGAAATAAATGCAACTTATTTTTAATACCTCCACCTCTACAAGAGATTTGCTATATTCCACAGAAAGGGAGGATACCCAAGATTTATGTAAAATTGTTGTTTTATGGCACTGGGGGGTTTGAACTCAGGACCTTGCACTTGCCTAACAAGTGCAATACCACTTGAACCATGCCTCTAGCCTTTTTTGCTTCAATTTGTTTTTCAGAATAGGTCTCAGGTTTTTGCCTGGGGTCAGTTTGGGGCCATGATCCTCCTACCTCCGCCTCCTGTGTAGCAAGATTATAGCTATGCACCACCACACCGTGCCCTTTACAATTGTGAATGATTCCTTTGCTTTATTTTTTTTTCCTTCAGCTTCTAGTTATATACAAAATAATAGTAATGACCAAGAGGTTAAAGTTAATGTTTTTGTTACTGAATAGTTTAAATACTGGCTGCATTCTGCAGATTATATAAATATTATATATAAATATTCAAATTTATATGGCACAAGGAGACAAATAGACCAGATAAATGGTCTACCCCCCAAAATTCATTGTATTTACTGTTGGATGATGGGATTAAGTTAAAGATTTTTAATATTTGTTTTCCATTTATAAAAATATTGTTTTGTTGCTATGTTGCCCAAGCTGGCCTTGAACTCACCATCCTCCTGCCCTCAGCTTCCCAAGTGCTTAGATGACAGGTATGTGCTTCCATACTTGGCTTTTTTTTTTTTTTCTGGTGGGACTAGGGTTTGAACTCAGGGCTTTGCTTGAGCCATACCTCCAGTCTGTTTTTCTCTGGTTATTTTGGAGATGGGGTCTCCTGAACTCTTTGCTCCCAAGCTGACCTCCAAGCATGATCCTCCAGATCTCAGCCTCACAAGTAGTTAGGATTACAGGTATGAGCCACTGGTGCCTGGCTTCAGCTACTTTTTTGAGCTTTCAGCTGTGACAGGCAAAATTCTAAGTGCCTAACATTCAGCTCTTTAAGTGTACTAACCCTATATAAACCCTCCCTTGGGTGTGGGTGAGCTCTGTGAATACCACTGGATAGACACTGTGAATTAGCATGCTCAGGTGACAAGGGATGGCTAGTCCCGCCTGTGGGTACCTTCTGTTCTGAGCCCCCTCTTAGACTGGTGGTCGAGGTGGTAACTATTGAAAGGGAGCCTGTGGGAGGCTGGCCTGCTGGGGTCTGCTGGAGCAGAAAATAGCACTGGCAACTGCCAGCAGGAAGTCAGGGATCTAAGAAATGTGTGTTTTAAGCCACTAAGTTTGTGGCAATTTGTTAAGCAGCAATAGAAGGTGAATATGTCAACTAATGATTGTTTTTAAAATAAGAGACACAGAGAAGCTTATTTTAAACCACTGCCTACTGTCAGTCCCTCTACTCTTTCTCACTTTCACTTATCAGCTGGATGACTGCACCCTAAAAATTACCCTTGTGAGTCGCCTCCTCTCTAGTCCCACACTGCCCTTTTCTCTCCAGGCTGCCTATATCCCTCCTGGGACTGCTGTGGTCTCCTCTAGCTGGGCTCTACCTCTGCTGTCTCTGCCCTCACAATCCACCATCTCTTTAAACATAGCCCAAATCTGGAAACCCTTGCTCAGAAGTTGCCAGTGGCCCTGCACCCCTGAAGGGCAGCCAAGGCCCCCATTTGGTCCAACTCCCTACCTGGCCTCAGCTCTCCCTGTCTTCTTCCTCAGGTGTTCCTTTTCTGAGCATAACATCTGCAAGTCAAGGTTCTTCTCTGGGTGCTATCTCTACAAACTTTCCTGTTTGCCTATGGGGAGCCCTCCATCCCCAGGTCGAATGTCACTGCCTCCATGACACTCCCCGGATTCTCAGGGGACACTGGCCCCGTGTACCCGACCATGCACAAGGTGACACCTATGCTACAGTCTTCTTCACACCTCCTTCACTAGCTGGAGACTCCTGGAGAAACAGGCACCTCTCATGTTCACTCCTGTGCCTGGCCCAGAGCAGGTGCTCTGTGGATGTTTGTTCACTGACTTTCTTTTTTTTAGCAGCACTGCAGTTTGAACTCAGGGCCTCATGCTTGCTAGGCAGGCGCTCTTACTGCTTGAGCCACTCTGCCAACCCATGGTTTACTCACTGTCTTTAAGGCACCTGTGCCCACATACTCAGCCATTAGGGACCAGGCGACTGAAGCACTTACTCTGAGCTGGGTCTCTGGAGGTAGTAGCATCTTGGTCCTTCCTCTGGCTCCAGGGACCCCAGGAAAAGCAGGACAGCAGTCCTGGTAGGCCAGGCCTCTCCCAGGCGCCTTCTGCAAAAACGAACCCAAAACCCAAGAGGCAGAGGTTAAACATTACCTCTGCTCAGAGACTCTGCTCAACAAACCAAGAGCCTCAGCAGGGTGCCAGGGGCTCATGCCTGTCACCCTAGCTACTCAGGAGGCAAAGATCAGGAGGATGGTGGCAGAGCCACTCCAGGCAAATAGTTCGCGAGATCCTATCTCAAAAAAACCCCAGCACATAAAAAGGCTGGTGGAATGGCTCAAGGTGTAGACCCTGAGTTCAAACCACAGTACTGAAGAAACAAACAAATAAAAAACCCAAGAGCCTTGATTATCAACTGCCCCAATTCCACTGGCTGAGTCTCTCACGTCACTCTCACAAAACCCATGACGTGCACCCCATGCTGGGGAAGCAATTGCGACAAAATGACGTGGAATTAATTAAAGCACCAAAGAAAACGTTTCCCTGCGTTCTTTTTTATTAGCCACATATAAAACCATTACAGTTTGAGACGATGTTGACGCCAGTTGTCTTATTAAAAGTATACCACCCCAGTTATCTTGGAGAGCATCCCAGATTCCCAACTACCTGGAGTAGAAGCAACAGGAACAATGTTTAAAAAAAAAAAAGTGGACTAGGGGTGTAGCTCAGTGGTAGAGCACTTGGCTAGTATTTGCAAGGCACTGCAAAAAGATAAAAACTCCTGACAGCAGACCCCATCCACCCACCCACCCACACAAAAATTCTGCCCACAATCTCTACTCAGTGCCTATTTACTCTTAATTCACGCTTAGTTCTCACAAGACTGGATCCTATAGGTTTTCAACAAGAGGCAGCTGGGACACAGACGGGTAAAAGGGCACTGCCACAAGCCAAACAACTCACTAAAACAAGAATCATCATCAAGCAGTCAGGCAGTGAGGAAAGAGGCTGGAAAAACTTTTGCAAAACAGAGTAACTGCTAGGAGAACCTTAGCAACATAAGCCAACCCATTTGGCACAAGGGTAATACTGCTGCCCGCTGCAAAAGCTACAAAGAAATGGATGGGAATCAGTTACAATTAAACTTGTTAATAACAGGTTTCATTTTGTTCAGTGTGTTTTTATCAAAGGAAGGAACAGTTCAACATAGTAGAGAATGATGCCTTCACAATGTGTTACAATTTCAAGTGTTAGTGTTTATTTTAAAAGAGGCAAAGATTCCTTCGCCCATTCTGCATGCCACGGCAATGCAAATGTGCTTAACTCCCAAAAGAGCAGTGACAAAACCATGTGTAAAGCACAGAAAGCCAGAGGGCAAAAGGTTCTGGGATTTCACTCAGCGATCTTGCAAACTAAGAGAGCACAAGTTTCCAAGGAGGCTTCCCGGAGGACAGGAGGGATAGACTGGCCACAGGAAGAGAAAGAGGAGGGGAGAAAAGGCTTTTCAGGCCCAGGCAAGAGCCCTGGGAACAAAACCTTAAGAGGTCAGAGCCTGAGAACCGCTGGGGAATTGGTAAGTTGTTCCGTGGGAACGGGAGAGGGTTAAGAGAGTTTTCTAGGCAGCAGCTTATTCGGATCCAGGAAATTTGTTTGAATTCCCTTCTTTCCCCCAGGGCCAGGGGGATGTGACAATCAGATGGGGTGCTGGCAGATTCAGTGCAGCCTCAACAGCCTCAACAGAAAGGGGGAGTGGCCTGGGCAGGAACCCAAGGACAGCCTCCAGCCCACAGGGAGACCGTTCGCCGGGCTGGCAGGTGCATTTAAGATATTTGTAACGTCACAGGCACCAGGTCTGAGGCCCAACACAGTCGCCTCTCTAACTCTTTAGGAGCAGGGGATGGAGGGGAGGGGACTAGGAGCTGGGGAGCGCAAAGATCTCCCAGTTTGCCGAACCCAGCTCTACTCAACGTTCACATTGGAATCCCAGACCACTATTCCTGTGAGACCTTGCGTACCAGGAGGGAGAAGATTCTGACCCTTCTGCGGATGGCCGCAGTCCCCGGGCTAGGGAAAAACCCTCACTTCCCTCTGCACTTCAGGAGGGAGTAGAGGGGAAAGACGGCCTCGGCACACCCGGGGGTGGGGGCGGAGACACCGCAGTGGGTGCACAACCTGGGTGGGAAGCCAGGAATCGCAGGGAAATGCCGTGTTCTAAGTCCCTCGCCCCTCCCCCGCACCGACAAGTCCCTGACACCTTCTCTATCTCAGCCTGTGACGCCGCGGAACTTCCACACAGTCTCCACCGCTGCTGTCCTGCAGCGCCTGACGCATTCCTGGCTGCGCTGCGCTCCAGGCACGGACAATCCCTAGTCCCAGTTCCCGGACATCAACCCCCAATTGTCCCAAACTTTTGCATACCGAGGCTTTTCCATCTTTTTCTCCAACCCCATTTCCCCAACTCCTAGATCTTTGCCCTGCGCAGTCCAGTCCTTCTCCCTACACACTTACCGGCCGACCGCTTGTCCCTTGGCTCTCCTAGGCCCCTGCGTGTCGCGTGTACTCGGGATCCTGCCAGGACAGACTCTACCCCTTGCGCAGGGTCTGCTCCCCTTGGCTGGATTCCCGATGTGGGCCTCAGTTTACCTCAGTGCACAACGTGGGGCGCCGTCCTAAGGGGGTCTAACTTGAGGGGCTTCCCCAGCCACCTCCCGCCCGCGCCCTGCCGAGCTCCGCGCAGCCTCACCTGGTCGCCCGGGTCCCGCAGCTTGCAGGGCCCGGCAGGCGGCCGCCTGGACAGCCAGGCTGGAGGCCGGGCAGCCGGGACAGTAGGCGGCAGCCTGCACGGGGCCCCCTGCCTGGCGGCCGAACACGGCGCGCAGCAGCGCCTCTAGCAACCGCAGCCCCGGTGCCACCGCGTCCTCCGGCCCCGCCTCGGCCACCAGCACCCCGACCAACGCCGCGCCGGCGGGTCGCCGGCCGCGCACATCCCGCAGCATCTCCCGCAGCCGACGCCGCGGCTCCCGGGCTGCCAGCGACGACGCGCGGCACAGCACGAACACGAGCGGCGAGCGGATGCCGCGCGCCGCCGTCGCCACCCCCGGTGACCTCTGCGGCCCGCTGGCCGCCGCGGGCCCCGCGCCCTCCGTCTCCGCGCAGCCCGGCTTGCCCGCGGCTGGCTCCGGCGGGAAGACGGCGCGGGCGAAGTCCCGCAGCAGCGCGCGGCTCTGCTCGCGCTCCCACAGCTCGCCCACCAGCAGCACCTGCCCGCGGCCGCCCGCCGCCTCCACCAGCGCCCGGAAGCGCGGCTCGGCCGGGCTCGCGGGCGCCGCCAGCGCCTCCAGCTCGCGCTCCATGCTCGCCGCCGCCGCCCCGCGCACCGCCGCCCGGGTGCACCGCTGCCCGCCTCTCGGGGCGGCGGCGCCGGGTCGCGAGGACACGCCCCCGAGGGCAGAGCCCGCAGGACCCCCGGCCTACCGGCTGGGGGAGGGGACTTCTGCCCCTGCGGTCCCCGGGGCAGACTTGGGGAAACGGAGGGTCGCTCCTTCATTGCTCTGTCCATCTACCATCTAACCTATCCATCCAGCCACCCATCCATCCACCCACCATCCACCCACCCACCCAGCCAGCCAGCAAGTACTTACTGAGCACCTGCCAAGTGCAGGCTCTAGGCAGCCGAGGATGGGGAACACAAAACTATCGTGTGACTTAATGTACTTTTGCAAAGTAAGGTCTTTTAGAGACACGGATCCTTTAGAGTCCCACATGGTTTGGGGCAGGGCCTACCTCTAACTGCGCGCCTGAGGCGTGGAGTGGAGGTGGAGCGTGTAGAGAGGGTCCGAAGGGGAGAGAAAATAGGAGGAAGCAGGGGTACCTCTGCCATCCTGTTCTCCTTTCCTAACCGGTGCAGGACTCAATTTGCTGAGCTGAGGGCACTGAGCGAGGTACTGGGGTGAGAACTAAGAGGCAGGACAGATACGGAGGTCTGTGGTGCTCCAGATCGCCTGGGCGGTTGTCAGTGACTGGCTGTGTAGGCCAGGTCAGAAGCAGAGGCAGTTCCTTCTGTTCTAGGGTCTAGGACAGCTTTGTCCAACAGGACATTCTGTGAAGCTGTAACAGGGAGGAGGATCAGAAGAAAACAGATTAGGCCTGAGTTCTAATAAAGTAGTGGGGAGGTAGAGATGGCGTTGCAGAGAGAGAAAACCTGAGGAATCTGAACGTGGAGAGGGTCACATAGCACTGGGAGGGAAAAAGTCATGTAACACTAGGGTAAAGTAGCCAATAAAATTGTATATACCCATATATGGATTAGACCTTGCTTTTTACTTCTGTAACCTGCTTGCAACGGTATATAAGGTGAGACACCTTTGTTCTCAGGGCTCAGCCTTTGGACACGAGTCCACTGGTTTTGTGTTGGCCCAGTAAAACTTTGCTTCCTTCTAAACTGCCTCAGTGTCCCAAAGCTCAGCTTGAGATTCCTGCAACAATGCTACACGTTTTATATAATCTGCGCTGTGCAATGCGGGAGCCACAAACCACATGTGCCGACTATCGAGGGCTTGAAAAGAAGCTGGTGTCGGGGGAACTGACTTTCATGCTATTGCATTTCAGTTAAATTCAAATCGCTGTTGCCTAACGCCCAAGGCTCTTTACACGTGTTACAGTAATAGACCAAAGGCTCCTGGTGTATTTGAGGGTGACCCAGTGTTCAAACAGGTTAATACCCAGCCCTCTTGCTTCTGTGGGTGTGGTCAGGGGTATAAGTCCAGGAACCTCCAGGACAAGCCCACCTGTCAGCCTACATTATTTTTTACACAACACCCATACCATCTGAAGCTGTTACTTGGTCAGCCTCTCCCTCTCCTCCGCCTCTCTCAGCACCCAGCAGAGTGTCAGCTTCAGGAGGTGAACTTGCCTGTCACAGTTGTCTCCCCAGCACTGGACACAGTGTAAGCTGCAGATGCCCAGTAAGTGATTATCGATGGCCTGGTGGAGGAACCTAACCCAGATTCCAACCAAGGGCTTCTCTCTCCAAATCTGAGGTTTTTCCCATTTGGGTCTCTGTGTGAGCATTGAGACACCCTTCCAAGGGAATTCAAATGACAATATGGAAGGGCAAAAAGCCATATTAAAGATATGGGGTCCTGCCAGGCACCAGTGGCTCACACCTGTAATCTTAGCTACTTTGGAAGCTGAGATCAGGAGGATTGAAGTTGGAGGCCAGATCAGGGGCAAATAGTTCATGAGACCCCCATCTCCAAAATAACCAGAGCAAAATGGACTGGAGGCATGGCTCAAGTGGTAGAGTGCCTGCTTTGCAAGCACAAAGCCCTGAGTTCAACCCCCCAGTCTGGCTGAAAGAAAAATAAAAAAGATAAGAGGTCCTTCTTTCAAACGCTGGCTAAAAACAGCTGCTGGACAAATAGACTTAGGCAGGGACTACATCTTGTATACTTATTATCTGAACACACAGTAGGTACTCAAGAAAGAGTTGTCTTAGGGACACACAAACACCTCCTGGGGATATGTTTTAACATAATTACAGCACTCTTGTGTTTGGTGGGATCATTGCCCACCCATCTGCACCCTACTCCACCCCCATCTTGGCACATGGAGGTGGATCTGGCAGTTGTCAGCCTGGGATGGGACCTGGCACCCTGATTCTTCAACTTCATGGGACAGGGATTCTAACCGCAGGACTCAGCACATGACAGGACATTCCATGAGAGGCACTGCTCTAGCGATGGGAGGCTGGCAGCAATTCCCATACCACCCCATCCATTGGGCTCCCTAGGAGGATAAGGTGGAGTGTAGGCTTTAGTCTCTTCCAGGGGTACTCATTGCCAGCCAAGGGAGCTGATATCCAGTGAAACATGAACTCACTAGGGAAATAACTAGATTTCTGGAAAGTATAAAACAAAACAGATTTAAGCATATATGAATTAAATTCCATTTTGTTACTAACACCCTAAGTGACAGTGGCATAAGCACAATGAAAGTGTCTTTTTTCTCTCTTGAGGATATTTGGAAGTGGCCATTTATAACTGATATAGTAGCTTTCCCTAAGTCTTTTCACTCCAGGTCACTCTTCTTTCTCCAGAATGTCATGGTCCAAGATGGCAGCTAAAGCTCCAGCCAAGCATCTTGATAACAGATAGGACTGAAGAAGGAACAAAAATCAGATTGCCCTCAGATCTCTTAACAGCAACAGTGGATTTAAGAAAAGGGTGAAAAATAGTATTAGAGTATCAAGAAAACATAACTTTGAACCCAGATTTGGATTTCTGGATAAAATATTAGGTAGATAAAGAATCTGAAAGTTTATTACTCATCGCCCCTCTATAATTGTAGAAGACGTCCTCCATCAAGAAGAAAATAAGGGCTTGGGGTTGGGGGTGTAGCACAGTGTAGCTCAGGATCTAGCATGCACAGCTCCTGGGCTCAATCAATCCCCAACATGGGCTAAATGGGGGTGGGGAGGAGAGAGAAAGAGAGAGAGAGAAAATCTGGGAGTGTTCCAAGGGGCCCTTGTTGACACTGTCCCCCAGCCACTGTTCTTTTTTTTTTTTGTCATCTTTTTTTTTTTTCATTTTTCTTTTATTATTCATATGTGCATACAAGGCTTGGTTCATTTCTCCCCACTGCCCCCGCCCCCTCCCTTACCACCCACTCCGCCCCCTCCCTCTCTCCCCAACCCCCTCAATACCCAGGAGAAACTATTTTGCCCTTATCTATAATTTTGTTGTAGAGAGAGTATAAGCCATAATAGGAAGGAACAAGGGTTTTTGCTGGTTGAGATAAGGATAGCTATACAGGGCATTGACTCACATTGATTTCCTGTGCGTGGGTGTTACCTTCTAGGTTAATTCTTTTTGATCTAACCTTTTGTCTAGTTCCTGGTCCCCTTTTCCTATTGGCCTCAGTTGCTTTAAGGTATCTGCTTTAGTTTCTCTGCGTTAAGGGCAACAAATGCTAGCTAGTTTTTTAGGTGTCTTACCTATCCTCACCCCCCCCTTGTGTGCTCTCGCTTTTATCATGTGCTCAAAGTCCAATCCCCTTGTTGTGTTTGCCCTTGATCTAATGTCCACATATGAGGGAGAACATACGATTTTTGGTTTTTTGAGCCAGGCTAACCTCACTGAGAATGATGTTCTCCAATTCCATCCATTTACCAGCGAATGATAACATTTTGTTCTTCTTCATGGCTGCATAAAATTCCATTGTGTATAGATACCACATTTTCTTAATCCATTCATCAGTGCTGGGGCATCTTGGCTGTTTCCATAACTTCCAGCCACTGTTCTTTTCATGAGCGGAGTCCTGCAGTTAGAATCCCTGGCCCATGAAGTGGGAGAAGGGGTACGAGGTCTCCTTGTGTGGGACAGCTGGGTCTGCCTCCCTGTGCTGCAGTGGGGGTGAGCAGGAATGGGTGGGCAATGATCCCCAGCAGACACAAGAGCCCACGTGTGAGGTGTTCACTCAGCCCACCCCCTCCCCTTTTTAGCACTGGAGTAGAGAATATATGGAGGTTTCTTCTGGCTTTTCATTAATTTCTCAGAATCCATCATATTAACCTCCCTCTTGCTTCTATAGGTGTGGTCAGGGGTATAAGGCCAGGAACCCGCCAACACCTTGGGGACATTGCCACCTTATCAGTGGGATAAGTTTCAAAAGTGGCAGAACCAGGCAAACCCTACCAGATGAACCTAAAGGGAGGTGACCCCATTGAGATCACCTCTTTAAGGAGCAGGGGAAGCCCCAGCAGAAGACATTTTAGCCCTTGCTGACAAGGCTAATCTGGTCAACAGCAGACTCTGCCTCATGACCTATTGACTCTCAGCCTTTCAACTTCCAGGTAACAAATTCCGAACTCTCCAGAGGTAGAATGGGGGGCAGGTCAGGGAGGGTGGTGAAATGTTAAACAAAGGTTGGAGTCCAGGGCTGGTGGCATTTATCTTTACCTGTGTTATTTACACAGCAAAGATTCTGGTATGAAATTGACAGGATATTAGAGAGAGAAAAAGCCAACAGGCAGGATGCCAAGAATATTTCTTTCTCCTCTCCATCCACACCCCAGGAAACATGATAAAGTGAGTGGGTTTCTTCTTCCTGGTGTCCATGGATGGGTAATGGGAGAGGGGATTTCAGGAATGATTTGCTTCTTGATGTCCACTTAAGCACAGCTTGGCAGGAATCAGGATTATGACACAGGGAGCAACCTTGGCCTAGCTGCTTCTTGGTGCCTTTGTTCTCTCTCTCTCTCTCTCTCTTTCTCTGGACTGGGGTTTGAACTCAGGGTTTTATGCTTGCAAAGCAGGCGCTCCACCACTGAACCACACCTCCAGTCCATTTTTCTCTGGTTACTTTGGAGATGGGGCTGGCCTTGAACCAGAATCTTCCTGATCTCAGTCTCCCAAGTAGCTAGGATTACAGGTGTGAGCCAATGCCTGGCCTTTGCTTTCTTTCATCTTGTCTTCACCTTCACTGTTTTTCTTTTCCACTGCCCTTTCTTCCTTTCTTCTTTCCTTCCTTCCTTCCTTCCTTCCTTCCTTCCTTCCTTCCTTCCTTCCTTCCTTCCTTCCATCCTTCCCTCTCTCTCCCTCTATTCTGTGTGCTTTTCCCTGAGACAATGGTGTTGGGGGCTCTGAGGAAGGTGGAAGATAGAAGATTAGGGGGTTTCCTGGGGAGTGGAAGTTGGGGAAACCCCAGGATCCCAGAGGTATGAGGCTTTGATGGGAAGGAGGGGGATGTCTCAAAACGGGGCCTCACAGGAGCTGTGGGCCATGCTGGAGTCAGCCCCATCAGGGTCAGCCCTGGGCTATGTCCTGGCTGCTGATGACCAGACCAGTTACTGTTATTAGAACTGGTGACACTCCAGGGAGGAGGCCTCCACCTGGCCCTTGGGTACCAAGTTCCTGATGTTGCAAAAAAGAATTTTAGGACACATTGGATAGAGATCAAGATAATTTATTGTAAAGAAAAACGAAGGAAGGATAGAAACCTAGTACACAACCCGACATGGGAGCAGGCACATCTGACAACAGGTGCAACGAATGCTCTAACATCGGGATATTTATGGTGAAAAAGTGGTTTGGGGGTTGACTTGAATTTACCTTAGGAAAAGTGCTCTCCTTTGTTCTGACACTTGGTATGATTAGTTGCTTTTGCTGTTACACTGTTTTATCAATGGGGCCCAAAGATTTTAAGGATGACCCTTTTTTCAAATTTGGGTCACTATGACATAGGTGTCTGAGTACCTCTTCAAACAAAGATGGGTCCTGCCAGATGCTCCCTTCAAGACAGGTGTCCATTCTTAAAACAATTATTTTCCTTTGTGGATCCTTTTTGTGCCCAGAGGAGTCATTTTCACCTAAGACCTCTTTCCAGGGATAGGGTCTTTAAGATATCCTTCCTCAGGTCTCAGAGTGCAAGTGGGCATGGTCAGAGGGAGAGAGCTGCTCTCTCTCTTTCTCTCTTTTTTGTCTTTTTAATAAATGCTACAGTTTGTTGAGGGAGTGTAAGACTTAAAGCAAGGGAAACAGTAACTGTATGTTTTTAATTGAGCTATTTATTAGTAAAATACCTATTTGTAAATTCCGGACTGCTGTTTCCATGCCTCAGTTTTCCCTGATCTACCCTGCCTCAGTACCAATGTGCAAGGACTTCTGTTCCTCATCTACCTAACTAGGGCTGGTTAGGTCCAGCACCAGGAATGCAGATCTCTGTGCCAGCTTGTGTCTGTATGTGGCAATCATTTCAATTTTACTTGAACTTTACAGTTCTGACAAAGGTATGGTAAGAAGGCTAGAGGACAGCTGGGTATGGAGGCATATCCCTGTAATCCCAGCTTCTTAGACTGGAGGCAGAAGCTTCAGGAAGATCATGAGTTTGAGACTAGCCTGGGCAAAGTTAGCAAGACCCTATCTCAAAAACGAAATAAGTGCTGGAGGTATGGCTGAAGTGGTAGAGTGCCTACCTAGCAAGCATGAGGCCCTGAGTTCAAATCCTAGTACCACTAAAAAACCCACAAAAGGTTGGGGGTGTGGCTCAAGTGGTAGAGTGCTTGCTTAGCATGCACAAGGCTCTGGGTTCAATCCCCATTATTGAAGAAGAAGAAGAAGAAGAAGAAGAAGAAGAAGAAGAAGAAGAAAAAAGCCAAAGGAAATGCTGTGAAACAGAGGCCTGGCTCAAGTAGGCCCCTATGTAATCCCTGGGGGGGCCAAAGCTAGGCAGTGGTGTCAGAGGAGGGGTGGGCAGACCCCTGGGATACACCTGTCACTGGCCAAGGAAGCTGGAGGGGACAATCCCATGTGGGCAGACACCTAGCACACAACAGCAGAGTGTGTCAGCACCTGCTCCCCCGGTGACCACAGCCTCAAGGTGACTTCATGAGGATCTGTCAGCATCTGTGGCTCCAGTAAGAGCACAAGGTAGGGGCCAGCTGACCTGTGGAGTAGTGACATTTCATGACTTCAAAGTCACTCAGCTGGGCCCCCTTTAAAATCTTCCTGACCAGATTGGGTTGGAGCCTGAGCACGTCTACCAAGTTCAGCCTCTGGGAACATGGAATTTACCAAAAGGCAACAGGGCAGTCATGGTCTCTAAATGCTGAATGAGTTGAGCCATTCAGATGGGCCCTGCTATGGTTTGACTATGCCTTCATTGTGTCCTCCCAAAGCTAGACGCTTGGCCCTCAGTGTAGTGGTGTCACACAGCCCTGAGGGTTCTCTTGCTCTGTTCAGAGCACAAGCTCTGAGCTTGTGAGTGACAATGCTTTAGAGCTGGGAGGTCCAGGGACTTCTGGCTCTAGGCTTCCAAAGCTAGAACTTGCACTTCTAGGTGCTAAAGGCCAGAGTTTATTGCTCTGAGCCTTGAGTGCAAGTAGCCCAGGCTATTCAGAGGCTTTGTGGAGCTCTTCCAGAAGCCAGCGTTTTTGGCTTCCCTGCAATCTCAGCTCTCCACAGCATTTCTGTCACTCTCTAGCTGCTTCTGGGTGTCTGGGTTGACAGTCCTGGGAGTCGACTGTTCACGCTTTCAGCCCAGCCCATTCTCCCCGTGATAGAAGACCACAAGTAGGAAATAAGAGCACTCAGAGCTGGCATTATTGGGGCCTGTGCTGCAGCACAGGGACAGTGCACAGGGGCTGGGGGATTGTCCCCCCAGCTGCTGCCCCAGGGGTGAGAGGAGCATCACGTAATGTCACTAGCTGTCATGGGTAGGGAAGGGGCTCCTCCCACGATCAGGACTGCTGTGAGAAGGTATGGAGCAGCCCTGGGCCAGGTTATCTTGAGTAACTGTAGGTGAGGTCATCTAAGGGACACCTGGAGCTGACATAGGTGAAGTGCAGCCTCCCCAGGCAAAGTCAAGGTTGGGGCTGCAGCTGTGGCAGTCATGGAGGTTCCTCTGACTGATTCCATTCCTCAGGGTGGTCCTGGCTGGTCTTAAGTCTCCTGTGGGTGTTGGTGACTGGATGGAAGGCTCTCCTTGCAGCTGGGATGGTTTTTAAACAGCCTCGATTGACCAGATGACAGCTGGAGGACCTGCCCAGGAGTGATGGGTTGCTTGATTGACTGCTTCCCGAGGCTTCTGTGAAAATGCTGGCATTGGTGTCGCTGTCATCCCAATAACCTTCAGGGGCAGGTGGCAGCAACATGCCTGACTCAGGGAAACAACAGGAGCAGCACTGGATCCTCTCAGGTCCCTGTTCAGTTTGCTCTGGCAACTATCTTTGCCAGAGGCCAGGAGGGGGTGGGTGGGAGGGTCTGACAGCTGTCAATCAAGCAGCTTGCTCCCCAGAGCTTTGTTCATTTAAAACAAAACAAAACACTGAAGCATGTTTACAACAAAGATCTATCACCAAATAAACATCCTTGACAGTTTAACTCCCAGACAATACTCTTAGGGAGCATGGATCCTCCTGATCTTTGTGGTGTTGACGTGGTCGCACAGTAAGAGGTGGGGCCTTATGGAAGGTAATTAAGTTCCGTCCTTGGAAGGGATTAATGATCGCCTCCTGGAGTGAATGGGAGTGGCTAGGATTGGGTGCTTGGCTCTCCACATGTTGACACACAGCCAAATAATGCTGACAAACACTTTTTGGACCTTTCAGCTACAAGAATTGTGGGCCAAATAAACCCCTTTACTTTTTTTTTCTTTTATTATTCATATGTGCATACAAGGCTTGGTTCATTTCTCCCCCCTGCCCCCACCCCCTCCCTTACCACCCACTCCACCCCCTCCCACTCCCCCCCTCAATACCCAGCAGAAACTATTTTGCCCTTATCTCTAATTTTGTTGAAGAGAGAGTATAAGCAATAATAGGAAGGAACAAGGGGTTTTGCTGGTTGAGATAAGGATAGCTATACAGGGCATTGACTCACATTGATTTCCTGTGCGTGGGTGTTACCTTCTAGGTTAATTCTTTTTGATCTAACCTTTTCTCTAGTACCTGTTCCCCTTTTCCTATTGGCCTCAGTTGCTTTAAGGTATCTGCTTTAGTTTCTCTGCGTTAAGGGCAACAAATGCTAGCTAGTTTTTTAGGTGTCTTACCTATCCTCACCCCTCCCTTGTGTGCTCTCGCTTTTATCATGTGCTCATAGTCCAATCCCCTTGTTGTGTTTGCCCTTGATCTAATGTCCACATATGAGGGAGAATATACGATTTTTGGTTTTTTGAGCCAGGCTAACCTCACTGAGAATGATGTTCTCCAATTCCATCCATTTACCAGCGAATGATAACATTTTGTTCTTCTTCATGGCTGCATAAAATTCCATTGTGTATAAATACCACATTTTCTTAATCCATCCGTCAGTGCTGGAAACCCCTTTACTTTATAAAGTATCCAGTTTCAGGTATTTTGTTATAGCAACACAGAACAGACTATTTCCCTCTCTAGGTCATGAGTGCGCTAGCTTCACCTAGGTTGGCACCTGAACTGCCAGGAGCCTCCAGGTTAGAGAGGTATCAAAGGGCATCTGTCATAGAGCCAACCCCATTTCTTACTCTAGACTCAGAACAGGTGCCCCTTTATACACTATCAAGTACAATGTGAGCTGTGTCCAGGGAGCTGGCCTGTGGCCAGGATGCTCCATGGACACCCTGCTCCTGTGCCTGTGTGTCTCCTGTACACTCTCTGCAGCCCCTGAGTCCCTCACTGATGAGGAAAAGGAAGTGAATTTATGTTGGGGTTAGAGCAGAGGGTGACTTCAAAATCTTCATTCCCAAGAAGCCTGATAGGGGACAAGGTGACCATTCAATATCAATCTTATGATCACCTTCTTTGCTCAGGCCAGTTCCCTTTCTGCCCAGAGTGGTGGATCAGGATTAGTCAGTGGATGGAAACGCTTCATTTGAGCCAGACCCATTTGTGATGTGACCCCACAGGTCAGGGGCTCTGTGATCAATGACTGGAGGCCGCTCAGCTCACCAATCTTAGTTGTGATGGTCAAAGGAGATAGTGATGTTGCTGCTGACATGATTTTTTTTTCTTTTATTCATATGTGCATACAATATTTGGGTCATTTCTCCCCCCTTCCCCCCGCCTCCTCTCTTACCTACTTCAACCCCTCCCTCTCCCCCCCACCCCCTCACTTCCAGGCAGAAACTATTTTGCCCTTATCTCTAATTTTGTTGTAGAGAGAGTATAAGCAATAATAGGAAGGACCAAGGGTTTTTGCTGGTTGAGATAAGGATAGCTATACGGGGAGTTGACTCACATTAATTTCCTGTGCGTGTGTGTTACCTTCTAGGTTAATTCTTTTTAATCTAACCTTTTCTCTAGTTCCTGGTCCCCTTTTCCTATTGACCTCAGTTGCTTTAAAGTATCTGCTTTAGTTTCTCTGCGTTGAGGGCAACAAATGCTATCTAGTTTTTTGGGTGTTTTACCTATCCTCACCCCTCCCTTGTGTGCTCTCGCTTTTATCATGTGCTCAAAGTCCAGTGCCCTTGTTGTGTTTGCCCTTGATCTAATGTGCTGACGTGATGTTTCCATGGCTTTGGGGGACAATGAGGCCTTCGCGCCACAGCTTAGAGATGTCTCATCACAGAGAGTGGCTTCTGGAGAGCAGTGTTTGCCAATAGAACTTTGTACAGTGAAGATGTTGTTGATGTAAAACCAACATAAACCCTCCAGCTTCACTTGTCTTAGTGCACTGGGTCACTAGATTTTGGATGTCACACAGCTGGGTGACATATTAGTTTCCTACTGGCTTTGCTATAGATAAAACCTCCACCATGTGGGTTGTGATAACAGTTGCTTAGGTTATTTTTCAGGGACTTGAAGATCACTTTTGCTGAAAACCCTATCTCTTCACATAGGCCGACAGGTGTCCATGGCTGATCAGAAGGGGATGAAAATGCTTGGCATTTGTCTTCATTTTGCTTCAGTTCTATTCACCGTCTTAACCTTTGGGCCAGATTCTACTCAATTGTGCGTGTAGACATATTGGTCATTTGAGAAGTGTTTTGTTCAAGACTGTAACACAGGGTTAACTTGACTTAGACTTGCCTAGCCTTTATCTTCCCTCTTCAAGACTAATACACTGACCAGCTGCCATGACTAAAAACACCCAATCATGAAAGGAGTAGACAGAAGTGATATTTGAGTTCCTGGACGATCTCCACCTAGTCCCAGAACAGACATGAACACTCTTGCTTTTAATAGCCTGTCTCAATCTTTCATTATTCCTGTCTTATATCTGTCACTCTCCCCTCTCCCCCAGAGTGGAGAAGCTGCTTTGCTAACATGGACTTCTTCCCTTCTCCATTCTTTGGCCACTGAATAAGTCTCTTGAACCTGATGGAAATCCATCAGGTGAGCTTCTGGGTTTGTGAAAAAGAAAGTGAGGCAGGCTAAAATTAAGGAAAGTTCGGGACTTATAGAAAAATACTACATCTCAAATTAACCTGAGCTCTGGCTCAGAGACTGCCCTCACCTGGCTGGGAACCACCCGTGTTCTCTCCACTCATTGATTATTGGATGGAAATCACCTGATTCCCCTTCCCATCGATTAGCACAAGCTTTAAAAGCACACACTCTCTGCCTGCAGATTCTACCTGCACCGACCTCTCTCCCTTTGTATTTTCCTTCCCTAACTTTTAATAAACTCCATTTACACCCTTGGGTCCTGCCATGGATTCTTCCTGGTGGGACACAAAGAATTTGGAGGTCTTCTGATCACAGACTGCACCAGCACCATTAACAAAAGTGTTCTACATCTGTGCTGTCCAGTACAGTTCAGTAAAGTACAGTAGCCATGGGTCACAGAAAGCTGTCAAGTGCTTGAAATGTGGCTCCTGTGACTGAGGAACTGTATTTAAAATTTGATTTAATTTTAAGGAATTTCAAGTTTAAATCACTACATTTAAACTTGACTACCATACCAGGAAGCAGAGACTTTTTTTTTTTTTTTTAATTTTCAGTGAATGGAATAATTTTATTTTTATTTTTATTTTTTTTTCATTTTTCTTTTATTATTCATATGTGCATACAAGGCTTGGTTCATTTCTCCCCCCTGCCCCCACCCCCTCCCTTACCACCCACTCCACCCCCTCCCGCTCCCCCCCCTCAATGCCCAGCAGAAACTATTTTGCCCTTATCTCTAATTTTGTTGTAGAGAGAGTATAAGCAATAATAGGAAGGAATAAGGGGTTTTGCTGGTTGAGATAAGGATAGCTATACAGGGCATTGACTCACATTGATTTCCTGTGCGTGGGTGTTACCTTCTAGGTTAATTCTTTTTGATCTAACCTTTTGTCTAGTTCCTGGTCCCCTTTTCCTATTGGCCTCAGTTGCTTTAAGGTATCTGCTTTAGTTTCTCTGCATTAAGGGCAACAAATGCTAGCTAGTTTTTTAGGTGTCTTACCTATCCTCACCCCTCCCTTGTGTGCTCTCGCTTTTATCATGTGCTCATAGTCCAATCCCCTTGTTGTGTTTGCCCTTGATCTAATGTCCACATATGAGGGAGAACATACGATTTCTGGTCTTTTGGGCCAGGCTAACCTCACTCAGAATGATGTTCTCCAATTCCATCCATTTACCAGCGAATGATAACATTTCGTTCTTCTTCATGGCTGCATAAAATTCCATTGTGTATAGATACCACATTTTCTTAATCCATTCGTCAGTGCTGGGGCATCTTGGCTGTTTCCATAACTTGGCTATTGTGAATAGTGCCGCAATAAACATGGATGTGCAGGTGCCTCTGGAGTAACAGTCTTTTGGGTATATCCCCAAGAGTGGTATTGCTGGATCAAATGGTAGATCGATGTCCAGCTTTTTAAGTAGCCTCCAAATTTTTTTCCAGAGTGGTTGTACTAGTCTACATTCCCACCAACAGTGTAAGAGGGTTCCTTTTTCCCCGCATCCTCGCCAACACCTGTTGTTGGTGGTGTTGCTGATGATGGCTATTCTAACAGGGGTGAGGTGGAATCTTAGTGTGGTTTTAATTTGCATTTCCTTTATTGCTAGAGATGGTGAGCATTTTTTCATGTGTTTTCTGGCCATTTGAATTTCTTCTTTTGAGAAAGTTCTGTTTAGTTCACATGCCCATTTCTTTATTGGTTCATTAGTTTTGGGAGAATTTAGTTTTTTAAGTTCCCTGTATATTCTGGTTATCAGTCCTTTGTCTGATGTATAATTGGCAAATATTTTCTCCCACTCTGTGGGTGTTCTCTTCAGTTTAGAGACCATTTCTTTTGATGAACAGAAGCTTTTTAGTTTTATGAGGTCCCATTTATCTATGCTATCTCTTAGTTGCTGTGCTGCTGGGGTTTCATTGAGAAAGTTCTTACCTATACCTACTAACTCCAGAGTATTTCCTACTCTTTCTTGTATCAACTTAAGAGTTTGGGGTCTGATATTAAGATCCTTGATCCATTTTGAGTTAATCTTGGTATAGGGTGATATACATGGATCTAGTTTCAGTTTTTTGCAGACTGCTAACCAGTTTTCCCAGCAGTTTTTGTTGAAGAGGCTGCTATTTCTCCATCGTATATTTTTAGCTCCTTTGTCAAAGATAAGTTGCTCATAGTTGTGTGGCTTCATATCTGGATCCTCTATTCTGTTCCACTGGTCTTCATGTCTGTTTTTGTGCCAGTACCATGCTGTTTTTGTTGTTATTGCTTTGTAATATAGTTTGAAGTCAGGTATTGTGATACCTCCAGCATTGTTCTTTTGACTGAGTATTGCCTTGGCTATTCGTGGCCTCTTGTGTTTCCATATAAATTTCACAGTAGATTTTTCAATCTCTTTAATGAATGTCATTGGAATTTTGATGGGAATTGCATTAAACATGTAGATTACTTTGGGGAGTATCGACATTTTTACTATGTTGATTCTACCAATCCATGAGCATGGGAGATCTCTCCACTTTCTATAGTCTTCCTCAGTCTCTTTCTTCAGAAGTGTATAGTTTTCCTTGTAGAGGTCTTTCACATCTTTTGTTAGGTTTACACCTAGGTATTTGATTTTGTTTGAGGCTATTGTAAATGGAATTGTTTTCATACATTCTTTTTCCGTTTGCTCATTGTTAGTGTATAGAAATGCTAATGATTTTTCTATGTTGATTTTATATCCTGGTACTTTGCTATAGCTGTTGATGATGTCTAGAAGCTTCTGAGTAGAGTTTTTTGGGTCTTTAAGGTATAGGATCATGTCGTCTGCAAATAGGGATATTTTGACAGTTTCTTTACCTATTTGTATTCCTTTTATTCCTTCTTCTTGCCTAATTGCTCTGGCTAGGAATTCCAGTACTATGTTGAATAGGAGTGGAGATAGTGGGCATCCTTGTCTGGTTCCTGATTCTAGAGAGAATGGTTTTAATTTTTCTCCGTTAAGTATAATGCTGGCTGTAGGTTTGTCATATATAGCTTTTATAATGTTGAGGAACTTTCCTTCTATTCCTAGTTTTCTTAGAGCTTTTATCATGAAATAATGTTGGATCTTATCAAAGGCTTTTTCTGCATCTATTGAGATGATCAAGTGGTTTTTGTCTTTGCTTCTGTTAATGTGGTTTATTACGTTTATTGATTTTCGTATGTTGAACCACCCCTGGAAGCAGAGATCTTGAAGATTTGCTGTCATCATTCTCTTCCAAGGGTGATTTCCCTGGCTTGGTTGGTTACTGGCTGCAGCACTCACTGTTGGCTCTCCACCCACTGGCCACTCATGGTTATTGAGCCCTGATTTTGTTATGGACCCAATTTCATGAATTGGATCATTGAGTAAATCAACTTTGATTTTTCTATTCTTATTTCCCAGTGATTGGTTGTGGGATGGGTGTTGGCTCAATTCTAGTCAAAACAATGCAATGAAACTTGACCTCCTGGAATGAGCTCCTATATTTATTTAAACAGACACATTACATGTCCACAAATTCAACCTCATAGCAGCTTATATGCTCTGTGCTGCACAGAAGGAAAGAATAAGGAAAGGCATTATAATTCAGGGGTTTAGTGGAGGGTCCCCAGGTGTTCTGGGTTCTGAAAAAGTAAAGAAACTATTTGGAAGTCAGCACCTTTTTTATCTTGAGGGTACTGGGGTTTGAACTCAGGGCCTTGTGCTTGCTAGGCAGGTACTCTCCCACTGGAGTCACACCTCCAGCCCAGGAGTTAACATCTTAACCACTTAGGTGAGCTTCTTAGAATTTGCAGTGCTGAACAGGAGGATGTAACCTAGCAAAGAACATCTTAAAAACACTGACTCCTTCAATTTTGTTTGTTTTTTGGGGGTACTGGGGTTTGAACTCAGGGCTTTGTGCTTGCAAGGCTGGTGCTCTACCTCTTAGCCCCACCTCCAGGCCTTATTTGGGGTTTTCATGAGCTTCTGTTATGTGGACATAATTGATTAAGTCATTGGCCATTGGTGATTGACAGACTTTCCAGTCCCCTCCCTTCCCTGGAGAAGGGAGTGGCAATCACATGGTGGTTCCTCTGGTGAACAGCCCCTTCCTCAAAGGATGGCATCATTAGCATAGACTGGTAGAGTTGAAGGAGCTTATTGTGATGCTCAAACACCACTCTTCTCACCCCATCGCCTGAAATCCCAAGGGTTTTAGGAGACCTGGCTAAGAACCTGAGATGAAGAACAGATATGTATTTCTTAATATATCACAATGTCACAGTCACTCATTCATACATGAGAGCTCCAGTTCTCACTAGCATTTTGTTTTGAGAATTGAATCAACCTCCAGCACTCATTGTTTTACTTATTTATTTATTTGGCGGCACTGGGGTTTGAACTCAGGGCCTCTTGCTTACTAGGCAGGTGCTCTTGCCACTTGAGTCACTCCACCATTGTTGTTTTTGTGATGGGTTTCTCCCCCCTCCTCCCAGATAGGGTCTCAGTGAACTATTTGCTCTGGGCTGGCTTCAAACTGTGATCTTTCTGATCTTTGCCTCCTGAGTAGCTAGGATTACAGGTGTGAGCCACTGATTCCAAGCTGTTTTATTTTTTGTAAGAATATTTTAAATGCCTTGCTCACTACATGAAGTCTCCTGTGTCATGTAAAACTATAATTTAATAAATGTGTAAATGTGTTGTGTTTTATGTTGATACTCCATCATCCCCCCCGCCCCCCCATGCCCCCCCTACTGGGGGTTGAACCCAGAGCCTTGTACATGCTGGGCAAACACTCAACCACTTGAGCTCCATCCCCAGCTTGCTACCCCATCTTTTGTTGTAAGAGTGTTATGGGTAAAGAAAAAAACTCACACCTCTATCCCTGCACAGCCATCTTATAACCACGAGATGAACTGATCCCACCAAAGGCAAAGGAAGGAATGGGGTGGATTAAGCCCACCCCAAAGTCTGCTCTAGCTGTGGATTTTGCGGTTGTGCGAGCCAATAAATCCCCTTACTGTGTAAGTCAGATGCACCTGGTTTCCCCTTCCCTCTAAAGGAGTCCAGTATCACAAGCAGAGTTCACTGAGCAGTGCACACCCTCGGTCCATTATGAAACAGAAGCTGAATGACCATGCAGCTGACCACGGGGCATGGAAAGAGTCTCTTGAAAAGACAATTCCACAGGACTGGAATCCTGTGGGGTCGGGAATGTCTATTTCAACCAAATTCTTGGTGGGAGGATGCGGGGGAGGTATGGGGAGAGAAGGAATCTGTTTTCTCCAGTTATCTCAGCTCCAGTGAATCCTACCTGATGCCTGAGAGGACATGTCTTGCCCCAGGGGAGTAGGGGAGGGACTCCTCAGGAGATTGCTGGGGTTTGAGCCAGAAGGTGGGAAGAGCTTGCTTTCGAGATGTCAGGGAGAGGGCACAGACAGCAATGTCCCATGCTTATTGATACACTAGTCATACCAGTGGAGGGGCTGAACCCAGAGCCTCCTGGTTCTTGGGGACTGGAGGGAACAGGCAGCATCACCCCTCTACCACCCCAGAAAGAGGTTGGCTTATTTATAGACTTATCCAGCTCACTTGATTTGGCCTTCTGAAGGTGGGCAACAACTCTATCTTTTTGAGTCTCCAGTCACCCAGGACTCATGTGGCACCCGAATGAAAGGCCAGAGATGGCAAGGCCGAAGTAGGGGCAGGGCAGAGTCCTCTGAGGCTGGAGGCTTCTCACCTGCCCGTCCCCAAAGGGGGTGAGCCTCCTGTCTTCTACTGTCCCTCTTGGCTGGCTAGTTCTAAGTTCTGCTTCCTTTAAATGCGAACACTATTTCTTAAGGGCTCCCTTCCTGGGAAAGCCCAGGTCTGCTTACCAGCTCTCAGTGGGAACTTGCAACTTTAAAGTAGTTGAGAAGAAGAATCCACTTCTGAGAAATTTGCATTTTCCAAAAGCTTTCAATAGAGGCTTGTGAATGCGGTCTTTCTGGGTCTGCTGCTCCCATGAACAGAGTGGGGAGAGAAGAGAAAGAGCATCCCCTAGCAGCTGCAGGCTGGGGAGGCAAAGCGCCTTTGCCAAGAACCAAGGATGCTGGGATGTGTGTGTGTGTGTGTGTGTGTGTGTGTGATCATTTCTCCCCTCGAGGTTACCAGGGAGCAGCTCTGAGCGAGGTAAACCCGCAGCCTAGTTCCCAATGCCAAGAGCCTCTCTTTCCAGCTCTGTCCCTCCTGATCTGCTCAAGGATGTGGCTGGGCTGCCTCAAAGGGGCAGAGCCTGGCTACTCCTGCTTGAGTGTGGTTCAGCCCCACACTCACTTGGGCTTCCTTCCATCCCTTCTCTTCTCAGGACTCACCTGTGTGGTGCTTAATGCTGCCTCTGGCCCTATCCCCAGACACCTTTCCCATCAAGATGAGGGGACAGCCTGGAGAAGGAGGGTGCTGAAACACCTGACCCCAAGAATCCACCATAGGCATTGGCCCCCAGTACAGGGTCGCCTGCTGTAAATCCTTTGCACACTCCAGGGTGCCACCCCAGGAGACCACAGAGAAAGACAGGTGTTTGGCCAGCACCCCTCCTCTAGTCCTGTTGACTCCACCCACCTTGGTTCCCCTCCCCCATCTCCTGTGGCTGTGTTCAGTTTGTCAGGGTGTCCTCTTGGAGGGACAAAGATTTAACAGAGTACTCAAGGACTCCATGAGGTCACTGTCCCAACTCTTGCTTCAGGTATACTCTGAGTCTGCGGTTACTGTTCTGGGGGGTCCAGATGTGCAGCTTCACACCTCCCTCCTAAGAATGCCTCTCAAAGCCACCTGACATGCATGGGACATCATTGCAGGTGAGTTTATTCTAAGACCAACCTATCCCCTAGGGCAAGAAAATATCCTTGATTTTAAGTCTGGTGGTAATTAATGAAACAGTAATAAAATGGATAGCACATTAGCTAAAATAAAGCACCAGTAGGATGAAAAATCCCTCCAAATAGTGCCTCCTTTTTCTGAAGAGCATTGCATTATACTCTACTCTTTCTCCTCCCCTTCCTCCCTTCTTCCCTCTTCTCTTCCTCCCTCCTTCCCTTCAATCCAAGACTTCTGTCTATATCCAGGAACTATTCTAGGAGCCAGTGCAAAGGCCCAGTGTGGGAGGGAGGGTGCCTGGCACAGGCAGCAAGAAACAGCAGGAGGCCTGTGCAGCTAAAGCAGGAATGGGGTGAGGGTGGGCTGTCCCAGGAGAGAAGAGGCCTTGTGAGGATTCTGGTTCTGCTGAGTGAGCTGGGGAACCATTGGAGAATTTTTTTTGTGGGGGCTGGAATTTGAACTCAGGACTTCACACTTGCAAAGCAGATGCTCTACCACTTGAGCCACACCTCTAGTCCATTTTGCTTTGGTTATTTTGGAGATGGGGTCTCCTGAACTATTTGTCTGGACTGACTTCCAACCTTGAGCCTCCTGATCTCAGCCTCCCAAGTAGCTAGGATTAAAGGCCTGAACCATGGGCGCCCAGCTCATTGGAGAATTTTAACAACTCTTTTTTTATAGGATGTTTTGAGAGTACAGGAAAGTAGCATAGGGAGTTCTCTTAGTCCATTTGGGCTGCTATAACAAAAATACCATAAATTGGTGTGATATGATGAGATATATATTTTTTATTTTTGTCCATAGTTCCTGACTCAGAATTCCCTCCTCAAGGCAGGCCCTAGAAACTAGAATTTCTTCTCCACTAAGGTGGGTGAAATTTTTCTTCTGCAAAGTGAGTCACAGAAACTAATCTTCCCTCACCTTTCTGCCTTGGAGCTGACTGTAAAGCAGTTTTCTGACCTACCCTGTTCTGTCATTAGACCCATCTCATTCCAGAGGCACCCTGCCCTATACCCTGGAGGGAGGAATGCTGCACAGAGAGGCTGAGAAGTACCTTGTTAAGATCTGCACTGAGTTTGCTAGCACTGGATCACACTCTTTTCATCCAATCACATTCTGTGCAATTAAGTCTCCATGAAAACCCAGGTCAGGGTTGGGGAGCTTCTAGACAGCTGAACACGTGGAAGTTCCTGGAGGGGTAGCATACCAGGAGAGGACATGGGAGCCCCACATCCCTCCCCCCATGCCCTGTCCTGTGCATCTGTTCATTTGTAAAGTAGTAAACGTGTGCCCTGAGCCCTGAGAGCTGCTCTAACAAATTAATTGAACCAACAGAGGTGTTGTGGGGCCCCTGATTTATAGCCAGTCAGTTAGAAGCGCAGGTAAGGGCTTGACACTGGCATCTGAAGTGTGGGGCAGTCTTGGGGACTGAACTCTCAACCTGTGGGATCTGATGGTACCTCCAGGTAGACAGGGTCAGAACTCGACTGGATTAGAGGCCACCAGCTGGTGTCTGCCATCGCAGCATTGCTTGCTAGCTGGTGGGGAGAAGTCCCCATCTGCTTCATGGGTCACAAAGTCTTCAGAGTTAATGCTGAAGTGTGAGAGCAGAGGAGAAACAGACACTTTGTTTTTTCTTGACTCAGAACTGGTGGTTTATAAGCAACTGAACTTTGTCTCTCTCAGTCCCAGAGGGAGTCCAAGATCAAGGCATATTCGGTACCTGGTGAGAGCTCTCTGCTCTTAGATGGTACCTTCTCATTCCCCCAGTGGAAGGAGTAAACCAGATCTCTGGAGCCTCTTTTATAAGTCCCACTCACAAGGGCCCCTCCCTTATGAACTAATCCTCTCCCAAAGCCCCTGCCTTCTAATACTATCGTATTGGGGATTGACTCAGATTTCAACATATGAATTTGGGTGGAGGGACACACAAACATTCCGACCTAGCAAGGAGGAGAAAGCCATTTTCCTTTACGCACTTTGGTTCTGTTGGCTGTCCCCTGCAAATTCAACCGATAAAAGCCAGATTAACAGGAGAAAGTGGATATATTCATATGTGCAAACCACATACACAGAGGAGGCTCAGTGTGGAGCACTGTAACTTACCTAGCATCTCAGCAAACGTTAAAAATTTTGTAGAGAAGTGACAAGGCAAAAGGCCTGACAATGTATGGTGGCCAAGTGTGGGAGGGCACATAGGCAGTAAGTTTTGTTTGTGTGGACTCTTCCTTTCCATCCCCTCTCTGGGGATGAGGTTGTTCACCCTTCCTGGTGTGAAAGAGAGAGGAGGGCGCCTCCTGGTGGTCAGCTTGTCCTGTGTCTACTATTTCTCAATGGCTTCTGCTTAGCAATTCTAAGCCAGAGTGGCTTTTCTGGGTTGGCGCCCTGAACCCTTCAGTAAGGATGACCGAGCACAGCATGCACCTATCACCCGGCTTCCATACTGAACCATGGCCGTCTGCCTCCTCTGATTCCCACCTCTGCCTCCCGACATCCTGGCATTCCATCTACATGCATTTCCACACATATCTCTAAAGGATGAAGATGCTTTTAAGCCTGGCCATAAAATCACTTTTACGCCTAAAATTTAATATAATCAAATATCCAGTTATTAGGGGAGTAGAGTTGTGTGTGTGCGTGTGTATGGTTTATTTTTTAAAATTTAGGCCAGACTGTGTGCACACCCTCCTCCCCAACCTCATCAGGCTCTGGTGGGGAGGGTCAGCTGGTGCAACCACAGCACAGCGCTGTCCACCAAGTTACATGAGTTAAACGTAAGTCTGTCTTATGACCCAGCAGTATCATTCCTAGCTATTTAGCCAAAAGAAACAAAAACTTCATTTTTCTTTTTTTTAGGACTGGGGTTTGAGCTCGGGGATTTGCATTTGCAAAGCAGGCACTCCACCACCTGGGTCACACCTCCTGTCCATTTTGCTCTGGTTATTTTGGGGATGGGGGTCCCTCGGAAAATTTGCCTGGGCTGGTTTCGAACCCATTAAAAGTTTTCCTACCACATCCACAGAATCTGGTGACATCAGGTGAAACAGCAGAATCCCATTGTCATCCTCGGCAGACTGCAATCCAAACACCACTAGCCTGGACACTCAGACTCCCAAGAACAAGGTGCAAACACTGTACATGGATGGCGAGGGCAGCCAAGACAAGGGAAGGAAAATGGAGGGAAGAAGAGGAAAGAGGTGCAAAGGAAACACAGTCCTGGGAGCTCAGTTTGGTCATGGAGCTGGTCAATCACACCCTTGGTCCTGAGTCTTATCTATTTTACAGACTCCTTAATGGTGACCCATCAACACAGACTGCAGCAGGATTCTTCTTTACCTCTGAGCCCTCCTGGAGGAGACTGAGACTGAATCCCTGCTCAACCTTGTGACTGGGACCAACTGGCCCTCTTCCTTGGTCACTTTCTTCCTTGGTAGATGCTACGTGGTCCTGGCAAAGAATTGCCTCCAAAGGCTCCTGAGTCCTTGGCCAGCACATGGCTTTCACTTGGCTTTGGCCAGGAATGCATCTTGGGACACTAACAAGGGCACTGTGCTATTTCAGATCTCTGCTGTGACCTTCTGTGACTGGCTGTATGAGGTGGATGATATAGAAGGAGCTGTGTGGGGACAGTGGGTCTTCCTGAGAAACAGTGAAGCCAGACCCGGTAACAGCAGCAATCCTACTCGGATGGGTTATGGGTGCCTGCAGGCCTGGTTTCCTGCCCTGTTCAACCCCAACTCAGTACTAGGCCTGGGGTCTCGGCAAGAGATGAGAACCCTCAGGCGTTCCCCCAGGGTCTTGACTCTGTGTGGCAGATCAGTTCCCTAAATCCTGGCTACTCCACTCCTCTGTCACTCATAGGTGGCCTGTGTAAGCTTCATAGCCAGTAGGAGGGTGGCTGTCCCTTAGGGTATGAGTGGGAGGGATGGAGAACACAGTTGTATCTGAAAGACCCATGAACTTTTGGATGGTCCCATGCCCCTGGCACAGTGAGCTGGGGGACCACATAGGCAGCTGTAGAAAGAGGCGGCTTCCTACTCCTGGTTCTGCCCTTTTCTCTTTGTACCCTCCCACCCTTGGATCCCTGCAGTGAGACAGACCTGACCAATCTGTGATTTTTTTTTTTTTTCTTCTGGTGCTGGGGACCTTGCGTAGGGCCTCAGGCATGCTAGGTCGATGCTGTGCCACTGAGCTACTTCCTCAGCCCAGTCTGTGGTCTCCAGACCACAGGCCAGGTATGAGCTCAGCTTGGTGAAGACTCTAAACTCACAGGTCCAACCTCCACCAAGCTGCCTCCAGCCCACAGCTACAGCAGCCTTGGTTATTGAACAGTGTTAGAAACAAACCTGGTTACTTTTCTTTCCAGTACTAATCCGGGTTGCTGATTGAGATTAGTGGTGATTAAAATAATTCAATGATCATTTATAAACCACCATGAAGGCAACGGCCTTCCCAAATCTCAGTTTATCTAAAACGGTCTCAAGGGTGACAGGCTTATTCAATCCTGAGGTCCTCTTCTGTGCTGGGAAGGATGAGAGGGATAGCCTTGGCCTCTGCTGCCAGGGCCTAAAAGAGGGGAGGGAGAAGTGCCCTGTGAACTGTGAGAAGGAAGAGGGAAACTGCTGGTGTACAGACATGTGGCAGGCCTGGACAAGCCATGCAAGCCCCATGGAAGGCCAGTGAGGCGGTGTCCCCAGCTGGGTCTGACGGCAGCGGTCACGAGTGAGGATGCGCTTAGCATCTACAGTACTGTGTGCGCTCTCCTGTGGATTATATTCTTGGACATCACAGCTGATGGCCCACCGTGGTTGTGCCAGGTGTAAGTTCTTGCTCCTGGCCACAGCAGGCCTTCATGCAGTGCTGGAGAAGCCAAGCCCCCTGGGATGGGCTCTGCTGGCTCGCTGCCCAGCATCTGTTCCTACTTCTTTTAGAAACAGATCACTCTCAGTGCTGTTCGGCAACAGTTTCCTTCCCTGCTCTCAGCCGTCCTTTCTGTCGAGATTATGCTCACTTTTTTTCAGTATCAGAGTAAGCCTAAGGCCTCACACATGCTAGGCAAGCACTCTCCCATTGACCACATCCTCAGCCCTTAAATTTTACTTTAAAAAATGGTGGTATTGAACTCTGCTACACTCCTAACCCTTTTGTTTTAGTTTGTTTTTGAAATAGAGTCTCACACTTTTTCCCAGGCTGGCCTCACACCTTGATCCTTCTGTCCGCATTGCTTGAGTAGCTGGGATTATAGATGTGCATCACTACATCTGGCCCTTAAATCATCTGAGACAGTCTCAATTGCTCAAGCTGGCCTCAAACTTGCCAGCTTCTCAAATAGCTGGGTTACAGGCATGGACCACCACACCCCACTGTTTAGAACTATTCTCAGTTCTAAAGGTGGCCAATGTATGCTACATTCCTGAGGAGACGGATGAGTTTCAGGAGGGACCCAGGATCTAATCAGTTGTGATGACTCTTGCTGCCAGGAGATGGCTGGCTCACCTGCCCTGCTAGGCTTGACCTTTGGAGGCAGCTAGAATGGAACCAGCTCTGCAAAAGCAGAGAGAGAAACAGGCCCTGGAGACTCGGTGTGCACCCTGGAGCCAGCCACATCTGAAGCAGAACTCTCCTTACTAGTACAGGAGTCACTACATTCCCATTTTGCCCTCGACAGTTTGGATTAGGTTGTCATTTACAGCAAAAGGAGACCTAATTATTATGCCGGGGAAAGGTGTGTCTTTAGTCACAGGAGCTGCACTGCACACAAGCAGCAGCATTGGGTCTTGAGACTCTGATGTCTACAGGTCCTTTCGTCCTGATCTGCAGGACAGGACAGGAAACACCCTTCCTTCTTTAGGAGCCTGGCTTCTCAGAGAAGGCTCCTGTCAACCCAGGGGTATCCCTCCTAACTCACCAGTGCCTGCTCAGGAAATTCTGGGCTGGGGAGGGGGTAGACCTGGGGCTCCTGGTAGCCAGCCTGGCCCATCCCGTCCAATCCCACCTGTGTGGTTGCAGGTAGACCAGCCCCTCTTCCCTCGGGGTGGCCCCAGCTGGGTCCCCGTTGACCAATTCTTAGACATACAGCAGGTCCCCTGTGCATAGCTCTGTGGATCATCTCTCTTTTTTTGGTGACACTGGGGTTTGAACTAGGGCTTCACACCTGCTGGGCAGGCACCCTTACCACTTGATCCACATCCTTGGTCCTTTTTGCTTTGCTTATTTTTGAGATAGTTCTTTTACCCAGGTCAACCTAGACCATGAAACTCTTATTTACGCTTCCCATGGTAGCTGGAATGACAGGTATGTACCACCATGCTAAGCTATTGGTTGAGGTGGGGTCTCCTGAACTATTTGCCCAGGCCGGCTGCTAACTGCAATCCTTCTGCTCTCAGCTTCCTGAGTAGATGGGATTACAGGCATGAGCTACCATGCCTGACTGACTCTGGATCTCTTGCATGCCTTCAGAGTTGCTGGTAGCCCATCTCGACACCTCCCCTTGGCTAAGAATGTCAGTTGGCACCTGCATTTCTTTGCCTGAGAGCTTCCTCTCCAGAGGTGGACAGAGTGCAGAGGGTCTTCCATCTCCCTGCAGGTTGTCTTCATCCAGGGCTGACAGGAGTGAGCGCGCTGTACCCAGCCTTCCCCCTGGGCAGGATTACACTTTGGTGTGTTCTATCGTCTTTCAGGGTGGTCCCTGCAGGATCAGGCTTTAGTTACCCTCAGTGGACACTGCACCTAGTATCGACTCTTCTCCCCTCCTTGTGTGACACCCTCTTTTCCTGGTGGTGTTTTCTGGGATCACCTTGAACTGGGACTTCTAGGTGACTGTTGATCTAGATGTGAAAGTCCAACACGCACCAGCTGGGTCTAGCCACAGGATGCAGGTCAGACTGTCGCCTTGTAAGAGAGGCCATTTCCTAGACACACGGTGTTGCGGGGTCCAGGGCTGCTGCCCTCTGATGTGCAGGTCTCAGAGCCAGCATATTCCTCCTGCTCCTGCTACCTGGGATGACCACTGGCCCAAAGTCCGGTTGAGTAGTTTTGTTAGGTATTGAATTAGCCTGCTTTCAGAGTTGGAAAATCTAAAGCTTTGTCCTGTTGAGCGTGTAGCGTGGTTCCCCGTGATGTTGAGTGTGAGTGGTTCCACATGGGTCTGTGGCCCAGAATAGGAATGACAGGCTTCCACTCTGGGTTACCTGTGGCTCAAAAAGTTCCCAAGACCCCTGCACTTACCTCCCTGCCCATTTGCCAGGTCCAACTGCTGTGTTCCTGAGTAAAACACACTAAAGAAAAGGGATACTAGCTGGGCCTGGTGCGTGTGCCTATAATCCCAAAAAGATTGCAAGTTCAATGCTAGCTTAGGTAGAAAGGAAAGAAAGAAAAAAAAAGGAAGGAAGGAAGTTCTGAAGAAAGAACGGAAGAGAAAAGAAGGAAGGAAGGAAGGAAGAAAGGAAGGAAGGAAGGAAGGAAGGAAGGAAGGAAGGAAGGAAGGAAGGAAGGATTTTTTTTTTTTTTTGCTTTATTTGGGTGACAAGTGAGATCCTTTGATGGGAACCAGATCTGTAAGAAAAAAAAAATGACAGCACCATTAACTTAAACAATTTCTTGTGACCCAAAACTAGTGTTTTTCAGTTTTACAGACTGACCCATGAGGGCTTAACAGCTAAAATCCTTTTTTGGAAAAATAATTTATAATTCAAATTCCTCTCCTGTCTTTTTTTTTTTTTTCTTGCCGTGCTGGGGCTTGAACCCAGGGCCTCGGGCATTCTAGGCAACCACTCTTATCCTAGCACTATCATTTTCCATTCTTCATGTCCACGCTTTCAGCCAATCTCAGCCACATGGAGACTGCTTTCTCCCCGATGCTGTGACACCCTTTGCAAAGTGCCTTGCATCTGCTTGGCTCGGCCCCTGTCAGCACCTCCCTGTTCCCTTCTCCCTCCCTCAGGAACCCCTGCAGCTGAGAGGGGCCACCCTCTTCAAGAGCCAGGCCAGGGTGGTGAGTCTGACCACATCTAGCACCTCAAAGGGGCACAAAAGAACTCCTTTGCTTTTAGTGCCTCCTGGGAGATGCCAAGGAAGAGGTTCACAGAGCTTTAGGAAAGAAAGTTCTGGAAACACCTTTCCCTAAAGAGGAGACAGCTTCCCCACTGTCATCGCATTGTTCTTCACTCTTTGGACAGAGGACGACACCAAATTACCTCCACAGGGACTGAGAGCTGAGCCTCAGAGCTCAGTAGGACTCAGTGTACCCCACCGTGTAGCCACAACGCCCTGTCCCACACATCATGCTGTCACTTTCATTGGCTAAAGCATTTTCCCAGCTTCTTAGCCAGCAAGGCCTGGTCATTCATGTCCATCCTATTATATTGCCTTCTAAAAACACTCTGGTGTAGGTAATGGGAGTTTCAGCCCCTCCCTGCCATCTCACTACTTCCTGGTGGCAGGAGCTTCTTCTGGTTTGGACCCATACACACTTGGCCTGGCTGGAGGGAAGCACCCCAGTCCCAGCTCTGGGAGGGGTGGGGAGATCCAGACTGGTTTGATCTGTCCATGTTAACTCAACCTTCCAGGCTCTCAGAAAGGCCACCCCTGACCCTTGCTGCTTTCATTGGCCCTTAAGCCCACAGCACCATGGACTGGCACAAGGCGATGACTTCACAGCCTCCATGGCAAGATGACTCTGGAAGACCCTGGGACCTGCTAAGTTCAATTAAGACATGTCTCAAAACCAGGAACGGTGGCTGTATGCCTGTAATCCCTTTACTTGGAAATTGAGGCGGGTTGAATGTGTGAAGTCAGCCTGGGCTACATAGCAAGATCCTGTCTCAAAAACCAAAACCAAACCAACCAACCAAAAAACATATCTCACAGCCGGATGCTTCCATTGATCCCTACACTGGTTTCCTGTCACTGGACAGGTGGCAGGTCATGTGAGGAAAGGTCATCTCATCAGAGCCACTAGACATAGGCTGCAGGGGTTGGAATCAACCCTGTCTCAGGTGACTGGCAAGAGGCAGGTTGGTAGCACCATCTTCTTCCCTCTCTGGTTGCACCAGGGAGGTTTAAGAGGACGGCAACAGTCCCCCTGGGTGGTTGGGTGGTTTCATCTGGCCTCTAGAGACCTGCACCCTAACTTTGCCTCCAGGGAAGTAGTCAGAGGCCAACCCCTGGGTGGGCCAAGAGAGTCACCCTAAAGAAGAGATGGAGCAGTGTGAGGCTGTGACACTGCCTAGCTGATGCAGTGATATTCCCAACCTGAGCCCACGGAATCACCTGACTGTCCCCCCAACACACACACACACACACTCACAGTTTTGGGATGTAGTGAGAATGTATTCAGTGGGAAGGCTGGGTGACTTTTTTGTCACCAGTGCAGACTTTAGTCATAGTGGAGGTGGGGAGGGTAGAAAACCAGACTCTAGCTGACTGAATCCAAGCCCAGGGCTCACTTCTGCTCACTTCCTTTGTACTCCCTTCCTCCCATGCCCTGCTTCACCTTCCCTCCTCTCCAGCAACCACTCCCCCACTCCTCCTCTGCTCCTCCCTGCCATGCACCCACCCCAGGGCCCAGGGATATGCCAACCCCACCATGGGTGGCATGAGACCCCTGGTGGACACTGAGATGCCTAGACGACTAGGCGCTAGATCTTTCTGGAGCACAGAGTAACAACGCCCCAGTTGAGGTCAGGGAGGGAGCCTCAGTTGTAGCTGCCCCCTCCTTTAAAAAAATATTTTATTTAATTTTTTATTAGTAATACAAGGAGATTTCATTGTGATAATTCCATACATGTGTACAGGTACCTTGAACAAGTTCACCCCGTCCATTATATTTCCACTGAGACATTCCCTCTGAATCCAACACTTGTCCAACACCTTTTGGACAAAGGTGTTCGGGGCTATCCGCTAGAGTTAGTTCCATGACTTTTTGTTTTCAGAGAATTTGGATTCACTGTAGTCTTTTTATGACAAGCAGTAGATTTTTCTATTCACGGTCAGCCTAACTGTCTTTTTAAAAATAGATGCATTTAAGCTAAAAAGCTAATCTGAAGGAAAATATGAAGTGATTTTACAAGTGTTGAAAGTTAGGAACGTTTGGGGAACATTGAGTTAAGGGAAGATGACAGTGATGACAATGGTGAAGCTGACGTTATGTTGAATGCTTACCCTATGCCAGGCACTGTGTTCTGTGTTCTACTGGGGTTTTTATACTCAGTCTCCCCAACAACCCAGTGAGAGATGTGCTATTATTATTTCGATTTAATGAGAAGAAAACAAGCTGTCAGGAGTTAAGGACCCTGCCCCTGGCCCCAGGAATACTAGATGCTCAAGGGGTCATGTGACCCCCCAAGTGCGCTCACTAGAAGCCAGCAATACTGCAAGGAGTCTTGAAGACCAAATGACTAGTGCAGGCATGTTCTTCACCCTGCCAGGGCCACCATCAGCCCTACCCTGGCAGCAGCCCTGCACGGGAACCTCTCTGCACATCCTTCATTGAATCCTCGTGACCGTCGCCCTTGGAGGAGGCTGTTATTCTTCCCACTAGAGATGACACCAGCTGTCAGAGAAGTTAAGAATGTATCTCTAACACCCTGTTTTCAGGTGGCCAGAACCTGCCAGTTATAACCCCAAGGCCACTCCTTTCCAGGCACCACAGAGATAGAGGACCAAGACCTGCCAGCCACCAGCTCTGTCCTGAAAACCCCTCATCACTCTCAACCAGCCCAAGAGAAGGTCACTCCTCCTTTCCCTAGCCACCGATGAGGAAACTGAGGCTCTTAACTGCTGTGGTACTTCTTGAAGGTCAAGGTGCCTCTAATACTATTCTACCTATGGCCCTTGAACGGACAGTAAGAGCCCTGCAAGGACACTGAGCCTTCATTGGAGTTATTTTCTGGGCTGGCTTTTGAGATATTGTGAGCATCAACTGCCACCCAGCACGATGCTTGACTGTGGTCATTCTCTGTCCACTTCCTGAGCAGGGGAGGTCTGGAGGCAGGCAGAAAAGCCTCCCACGAACCCCACAGCCCGCCCCCATTGCTTAGTAAGCACCCATTGAACATGAATCTGGCAGTGAGATAACTGTGGCTGCTCTTGTGCCCCACCCAGTCCCCCTTCCTGGGCTGGTGCATGGCTCCTGTGGATTGGGAAATTTGGTTGCTGACAGTCAGTGCAGAGTTGTCCCCTTCCCCAAGGTTTGCCCTCAGCAGAAGATGTGGACTGACATAGTGAAGTGACTCTGGCCGTGGAAGGGCGAGCCTCATACTCAGGGGAGAGCAGCTTTGTGTTGCAAGTCTGTGCTCCAGGGTCCCATAGGATCAGGCAGGAATCTTATCCTCCCTGCTGGGCCCCCTTCTCTCTCTCCCTTTCTCCTGAGAGCACCCAGCCCTTGCCTCAGGTTCTGCGGCTAGGGAGCCCAGCTGAGACTGGGAGGATCTTGTAATATAGTTGGAAATGCAGGTCACTCGCATACTAAAGAGTCCTCCAAAACACAGCATGGACCTGGCTGGAGGAGGAGATGATGGAGAAAATGGAGTCGGGGTGGTGGGGTGGGCGCTAGGTCATCAAGGATAGACAGGATTGAAAATGGAAAAGACTCACTTTCGAGGAAGTTCTGAGGAAAGGCCCCGGAGATGGGGAGGGACCTCTGTCCTGACACCTCCCATTTCCCTCCTGTCCACTATTCATGAATAAGGAAGCCATGGGGGGGGAGGGCAAGGGAGCAGGTAGGGTCCTCTCAGTGAGTCTTGCATTGTCTGAGAGCATCCAAGGCTGCCTGACAGCCATGCCAGCCCACCCTGAGCCAGGAGTAAGTCACTGGACTCTCGGCTTTCCCTGAAAGGCTGGGGTTTTGGTCTACCTGCAAAGACACCAGAGAAGGGACAGGGGTTCCTCGTACCTGCCGGACCTGGGCCTGGGACCTCATTCACAAGGATTCAGCGATGTAGTAGGCAGCTCCCAGAGCTCCGAGGGCCACAGCAACAGTCCTGAGGATCTGGAGCACGTGAGTTACTAGTAGTGGAGGGTTTCCTTGAAGGTTTTCTGCAAAGCAGAGAGAAGGCAGAGGTTGGGAAGTAGGCTTTAGCACCCGTCCACAGGCAGGAGGAAGCAGATGGGTAGATTTCCCCTCTGGGAAAATATGGGATTCTCTCTTCCTCTTCCTCTCAAGAGAACACCCATTGCCCCACCTCTTCCAACAAATCCCTACTGCAAGACCTCCAAGACAAGAGAATTAGCTGGTTTCGGACACAGCAGCCCTTGGGGTACTAGATGCCAGGCCTTGTGCTAGACATCTCATACCCACTGTCATCTTCAAGCCTCATGACAACCCTCTGAGGTAGGTCCTATCATTTAACTCCATCTTAGACATGAGGAACCTCAGGAAATAGCGATCACAGCCACCACAGGTGCACTAATAAACGCAAGCAAGGCATTAACAATGCAAGATCTATTTCGATAAAAGCCTGTTAAATAGGAACTCTTTTTAACGTGAATGTGAACAGTAAGCCGAAAGCCAACATTACATTTCATGGAGAATGCAAAGGTTGTGGAAGTATGTGGTGTCAAATGTGACACCACATTTGAACAGAATTCAGAATACATATCTCACCCTGCCCAGACTGGGTCCTTGCCTCTTCCTCCTCACTTTCCTGATTCTGAACCTTGTTTTTGCCTTTCCCTCTGCCTGGAACACCCTCCTTTCTCATTTGAAGCTACAGAGGATCCCAGGGTCCTTTTAGATTCAGCTCACATTTTGGGGACACTACACTGACCACCTTGACCCCAACAGAGGCACAGCACTGTCCTGCTCTGAAATTCCTGCAACCCCTCCTGGACACAGTGCTTCCCTCCTCGTGTCCTAGTTTCTATGTGCTCACCAGGCAGACAGAACACATTTTAAGGTAAAGACCCTGTTCCAGCTTCCATCAAAGCACTGAGAAGCCTATGCAGAGTGGGTTTCCCTTGGTAACACATGCTGGCTTTTTAACCCACATGATCCCATGACACTATCTGGCTGGAGGTGGAGGGACACAGCAAGTGTCTGGTGGTCCAGAAAGGGCCTGGATGGGACTTACTAGGCTGGAGAACATTCTTGGCTCCCTGCATGTCTCCCCACACCCTCTATCTGTTTGCTTCTCTTCATAGGTGGGAGAGATGGAGCAGGAGAGGGGCTGGGTAGGGGAGGGGCTGGGAGGAGGATCAGGTGAGCATGGGGACGGTGGGCTGTGCTCCTGGGATAGAGGTGTGAGACCCCCTCAAGTGGAGGGCCTCTTGCATGGGGATTCGTAAGTGGGACTGCTCCCTTGGGGCACAGAGGCCTCTCTTCCAGCCCATACCCTTGAGCTAGCAGCACTTTGAATGGGACATCTTCAACCTACTCCCCACATGGACAGGTGTCTTCTGGGGAGAGGTAGGACAGGCATGGTTGCTTCGTGGAAGAGGAACTTCAGGGCAGAGACTGTGGGTGACTGTGTGGGGGAATGAGCGGCCCAGGGACACATGACCCTGGGGGGCTACCCTGGTGCACTGAAGGGTTCTTGCTACTACCCGGAAGGGGATGCGTTTTTAATCACTAAATTCCAGGGGAAATTCAAATGCAGGTGAAGAAGCTGAAGGTCCCATCTGTGGCATGGGCTGTGGAAAGAGGTTACTGGCTACCCACTGTTTAATTGCAAGGTGACATGGGATTCAGGAAGGCTGTGAGGGAGGGTGCTCTGAGGAACAGGGGCTCCTATGGAGAAAAGAACAAAAACACCTGAGAAGAACTTTCCAGAAAGGAAGGAAACCAGTGCCCCTCTGTGCAGATGTGTGGGTACCACAGAGGGGAGCAGAAAGGGAACCCCTGCCAAACTCCTGGAAGTGACCACTCATAGGGGCAGGCTTTCCTTTTGGCCTGTGACTCCCAGAGGGAGTCGCTCATGATCACCCACAAGGCCTGAGGCTAGAGCCTGGCACTGGGAACTGTATGCCTGAGGCTCCAGCCCCCCATGCACTCGCTCTGGAACCTGTAGAAGGTGAGTAGGCCTGGTAATCCTCTCCCTGTCATGGCTGGACAGTTCCGAGGCAGAAGGACGTCGAAGATGCGGCTGTGGCACAGCCCCAGACGGCGCCAGCAAGTAGAGCTGCCAGGGCAGGTGGCACAGGTGACACAGGAGCAGGAGAGGGGGCTCATGTGGATCAAAGGGCCTGGTGGACAAAGAAGGAGAGAGTTGAGGGGCTCACTTGCTTCCTGGGGTCAGGGGGCTGCCTGGAGGACAGTTCTAGAAGGCCAAGCCGTCGGCTTTTTAAAGACATCATTAAGGTTGCAGGACTGAAGGAAGGCGTAGCGTGATGTCTTCCCAACACTGGAGGAGACTAGCTTCATGGGGGAAGGGGTGTGTCTCGGGCCGGTGCTACCTTTGAGTGATAAAAATGGAGATAGTGCAGGGCATAGCTCAATGGTGGAGCGCTTGCCTAGAGAGTGCAAGGGCCTGGGTTCAACCACCACCGTAAACGAGAAAATATGTCAACGCGACATATGTATGGTGTCCCCTGTCTCCGTGCTTATCCTTCTCATCCGATTGTCACAGCAATCCTGTGAAGTGGAATACTATTTATCTTATTTCACAAATAAGGAAACTGAGGCTCAAAGAATATAAGGGATGTGCCACGAGAGCAAGTAGACTGCAGAAGTGAACTTCAACTTGACATTTGTAACTTTCACTGAAAACCCTTGCCATGAAATTGACAGGAAGTGACCCAGGCAGGTACTGTCCACTCGCACGAGATGCCGTGCAGATCCACTCAGAAGACAACCAAGGCTGGTTTACAGTCCTGAAATCCTTTCCCAGTGGAGTCTCCCATTGCAACCCTCCTCTAGATGGGATCCCAGCAGAGCTTGGAGATGGCGCCCTCTGTTGCTGGGCAAGGGAATTCCCTACCAGATAATTTTCTCTTCCAACCAGGTTTGACAGAGCTGCAGATTCTTCCAGTCCTAAGCTCCTGTGGTCAATCAGCAAACTCAGTATACTTCCTGCTTAGATCGCCCACAACACATACTTTTCTTGGAATGGGGAGGAAGGGATTCTAAAGACAAGACTTTATTGTTATTATTATTTAGTTAAAAAATGAAAACAGAAGCTGGGCATGGTGGTGTATGCTTGTAATCCAAGCTACTTGGCAGGTGGTGGCAGGAGGATTGTGAGTTTGAGGCCAGTCTGGACAAAGGTAGCAGTGCGACCCTGTCTCAAAACCAAAATAAAACCAAAAGGGCTGGGGTTGTAACTCAAGTGGTAATGTGCTTGCCTAGAATGTGCAAAGTCCTAGGCTCCACCCCAGTACTGCAAAAAACAAACAAAAAAATAATAAAATCGAGATATAATTTCCAGGCTATAAAATTCACCCTCAGTGTTTTTTAATAATATATTCATAAAACTGTGTGACCATCACTTCTATGTAATTTCAGCACATTTTCATCAGGAAAAGAGACCCCATCTCCTTTAACAGTCACTCTCCATCTTCTCCTCTCTCAGTCCCTGGCAACAGAGGTTTGCCTGTTCTCAGCATTTCCTACAATCTGTGTGTTGGGGGGGATTGCTTCTTTCACTTGGCCTCATGTGTTAAGCTTCTTCCACGTTGTAGCACGTTAGCAGTACATCATGTCTTCTTATTGCCTGCTAAGTAGCATTTGATCATATTTGTCCCATTGTGGCATTTTGTGCCACATTCTGTTTATCTACTCATCAGCGGAGTGACACTGGGTTGTTTCTACTTTTAGTTATTATGGATAATGCTGTTATAAACATTCACATATAGGTTTTTACATGGATGTGTGCCTTTAATTTTCTTGTGTCTATACTTAGGAATGGAATAGCTGGCTGATGTGGTAACTCCATGTTCTTCTGAGAAACTGCCAGACCATTTTCTACAGCTAAACCATCTTAGTTCGTTTTGAATGTTTTTGGCAGTACTGGGGTTTGAACTCAGGGCTTCAGCCTTGCAAGGGGCAGATGCTCTATTGTGCAGCCATACCTGCAGCCCTGCACCATTTTACATTCTCACCAGTGGTGTAGGAGGGTTCCAGCTTCTCCGCATCCTCAACAACACAAGTTATTGTCCATCTCGTGGATTCCAGCCATCCTAACAAGGGCCTGTACTGCACTGAGCTACAATATTTTGCATATAGAAGGGTGTGATTTTAGAAACTGACATCCTGTAATTCAGGGCCTCCATCCCTTATCTCCAACATTCCTTCCCACTCCGGCTCAAAAGGAAGTGGTTCCTTGGGAAGAAAGCAAAGGGAAGTCCTCTTTGGGGGTGAGTCACACGCAGCCATTAAAAGATTTGAGAGTGAAAAGTTCTGCTGTCTACAAATACCAGTTTCGAAAGCCATAGTCCAGATATGCTCATCCCTGTGGTCGATGCTTATGATACATAGAACGTATAACACAACACCCAAACCATCGCCATATATCAAGGGCGGATTGGTTCTTGGACAGGTAAATATCGTCATGGCAATTCCTTAGAGTCAGCATTCTCACCGCATCCCTTTTTTAATTCATGCCCATACATGGCTGTGGCCCGGGGAGCACGGCCTGCTGGGGGCCACAGAGCCCCATCACTGGCTTGCACAGGTGCAGAAGCCCAGAGGACACTCTTCCTCATGGGGAGACCCCAGGCCTCCTGGCATGGAAAGACTGGCTGTGCTTATGAGCAAGGGCTCGCTCTGAAGTGAGAACACATTGAGGCTCCCCTCAGCACCACCAGTTCCTGCTTCAGAGCGAGTCTTTGATATCCATGAGTCTCAGTTTCCCCATTTCTAAAACAGACAGAAAAGTATCTCCCCCATAGGACTGTGGGATGAGATTAATGGCTGGGCTGAGTGCTGGGTACATGGTAACTGCTCATTGAGAAATGTCGCCAGCAACAAACAGCGTACTCCCTGAACTCCACCAAATTCTCTCTGCTGCATCTGCTGCTTATGCAGATTCTCTTTGGCTACCCAAGGAGATGGGGGCAGCTGCCCCTGGACAGCCTTTCCACTCCACACAGAGTTAATGGTTGAGTAGACATCTGTCTGTCTCTAGTGTCTTCCATTGGTAAGGTACACAAAATTTAGCAAATAAAAATTACAGGAGGCCCCTGTAATATTTGGGACACACATACTGAAAAATTATTTGTTGCTTATCTGAAATTAAATTTTAGCTGAGACTCCTATATTTTATCTGGGTATCTTAATCAGACCTCTGAGGACAACATGGAAAAACGGCCCACATCTTCCACCTGACAGACAGACAGACATCCTCCAATTCTCTCAACAAATTGCCACACAAATGCTTCTTGCCTCCCCCACCCATCATTCTCCATCATCCTGGATTATCTTCTTTGGACTTGTCAGTCATTTACTCTGATGAGGAACAGCCATGAAGACACAGAGTAAAGCAGCATGATCACCTCCTTTGTTCTAAAGCCATATACTTCTATTAGTGCATCCTGGGTTTAAGATTTTTTTTTTAGCAGTCACATGGTACTGTTGACTCCTAATGAGGCAGGATTTACTATGGAGTCAAGTTAAATGTTAATTTACATGCATGGCTGTCTTCAGTGAGATTCAGGATGGTAAGGAATGACAAAACCCAGGAGGTCTGGTCTTTTGGGTAAAAATAACAACAAATCCCTACATACTCCACAAACATAGCTCATAACACAAGCTAACCATGCCTCACTACTCTACGAGAACCAGCCACCTTGGGGTGGCAGCAGGAAGTCTGGAACAGCTTAAGCTACAGGTGTGCCCACCTGTTTTCCTGAGTGGCGGGGTGGTGGAGGGGTCAGCCTTTGAAGGTAACAGGCTCCGAGAAGAGTAGTAGGTTTCGGAGAGTGGGAGAGCTCGGGGTATGGGCTGCTGTGGGGTAGATCTAGGGCAGGGCTGCTGCCGAGGGGTGGGCTCGAGGCAAGACTGTATCTGGGTGGCCTTGGAGCCGGGCTGCTGTGCGGAGTCAGAGCTGGGCTGCTGCATGGAGTCTGAGCTGGCCTGTGGAGAGGTGGAGTCCCGGCGGCGCCTGGGTGTGGACTTTTTCTTCTTGACCTTCTTCATGGTGGGTCCTCCCAGCCCAAACGTTGACCTACATGGAGCTGCTTCCTCTTCTGGCTCCCTCCTAGAGAGGTCGGCTGCCCTCTGCCCCAGGAGTATGGCTCTGGCCTCTGACTGGATGCAGGTCCCATAGGGAACAGTCACCCACACCTCCTGTGAGGTCACAAAAGCCAGGGAGCTCCCAGGGCCGAGGCTCTGGGACAGTCTTCTCTGCAGGCAGCAACCTGGTGACCTTCCTCCTCTTGAACTAAGCTGCCAAGATGGACAGAGGGCAGCAGCTGCCCACTCCCTGGAAGGCCTGGCTAAGCCGGGGGACAGGTGGGCTGTGACAATCAGACCCCATGATTCTGCCCAGAAGCACCATCTTCAGGCATCTCTCTGCTGGTGTGTTCCTGGGTCCACGTGAGCTACCTGTTTCATTCTAGGACACCCTGGATAGTTGCTCAACCCTGTGGTCCATCTCCATGTTACTAAACAAACCCACAAACATCTCTGCTCAGCGAGCGTTTAGTAAGTTTCAGATGATTGTCCTGAAGACTTGGGGCTTTGAAAGCTCCCATTCTATGACCCACAGCCTTCTAGCATCTCCAAGAAGCCTTGCGGCTTCCTCCAAAGTCTGCCTCCCACACTGTGGGAGAGGAGCTTGGGGTGTGTCCTGACATTAATTAGTTAATTAATTAATTAGTCCTGACTTTTATAAGAACACTTGCATTTGGCAAAGAATTCTCCCTTAAACATATCAGCTGCTTGGAGAATGCAAATTTTCTCAAACTTACTACCTTGGCAAAAATAGACGGACTCCTTCCCAAGGCCCACACTGGTTGGGTCAAGCAGACTGTGAATCTTTCTCTGAATTACGTGATTTTCATTTTAGGATGGAGGAGATTATATTTTGAAAAAAAAAAAAAAAGACAGTTTAAACGTCACACTTTGCAACACAGACTATGTTCCCAGTAAGAGACAGAACTTTTCGTGAATGTATCGCTGTGCAGGTGAGTCTGCTACCATACCCTGTGCCCTGCGGCCTACACGATAACACTACTGTCAAGGATCAGAAAAGACTTGGCTGGGCACAGTGGCTCAAGCCTATAATCCTAGCTATTTGGGAGGCGGAGATTGGGAGGATCCTGGTTTGAGGCTAATCTGGGGAAAATGTTCCTGAGACCTCCCCCCTCCATCTCGATCAATGGCTGGGCATAGCAGCCAACCCAGGAGGAAGAGTGAGACCCTATCTCAAAAATAACCACTGCAAAAGAAAGCTGGTGGGGTGGCTCAAGTGGTAGAGTGCCTTCCTAGCAAGTAGGAAGCCCTGAATTCAACTCTCTGTATGACAAGGAAAAAAAAAAAAAAAGAGCCCCCACACAAGAACAGACCCAATATCAACTGAATTTGTATAGAGTCAGAGAAGTTAAATGACTTTTTCAAGCTCTTTGGACTAAATTTCCGCTCAGAGTTCTTTGATTTCATGACCCTGGAAGACAAGGGAATCAGAAAATTAATTAATGAATTAAAAATTTAAAAGTTAAAAATCCGTCGAATCCAAAGATTGAAGAGCACAGGCGCAGGAAGGATGAGAAGTGTGGGGAAGCTCGAAACAGTAGCATGGAGTTGTCTTTGGCTGACCTTGGAGTAAGCAGTTTCAGGGAGCAGGTGAGTCAGATGTGCCAATTTCCTCAAGACAGGAGCAATGGGCCCCTTGAGGAGATGCCACTTAGAATCAGAGAGACTGGGAACCTGGCTGGGAGACCCCTGGGATGAAGCAGCCAGGTGAGGAACACTTAAGGTGTTTATCTCTGCAAAATTGCATTTTCAGGCTCTCATGGGCTTTGACTGAGGGTCTCATCCTTGGTCTGACTGCTATTGTGGGAAACCCTCCTGTGTGGGGTAGAAAGTTTGGCAGCTTCTCTGGCCTTAACCATGACAACCAAAAATGTCTACAGACATTGCTAAGTCTCCCCAGGGGTAGGAGGGGTGTCACCATTGCCCTTGGTTGAAACTATGGATTTAAATTAGACAGGGGCAGACACTGACAGGTAGAATGTCCTGGTAGCCATGACAGCGATTCCATTCCATCTGAGGGAGGGAGGCAGCACACGTTCCTGCCTGGCTTCTCTACATTGTGGTCATAGCCTATGGCCCCTAGCTTGTAAGCCACACACCACCCGTGTCCAGCTCTAGCCAACGGTGATCACCAGAGGTCTCCTGAATGCATCTCAGTTTGCTGGGTTCGCTGAAGCCCTTCCTCTCCATCACCCCCTCCATGTCTGGAGAAATGCGTCCCACAGCCAAGACCCTTCTCAAGGGACTTCCCCAGCTGGAAGCCATCTTACCCTCTCCAGAGTGCCTGTCTGTATGACACCATCCACATTCTGCCTTAGAATGACTTCTAGCCTTGTCTTTGCTCTCATCCAGACTGTGCAGACCCCAGACTGTGCAGAGCATGCCAGACCAAAGGCCTCTGCTGCAGGGGCTCTGTGCAACCTGCCTGAATTGAATGAGGGTGCACGAAGAGGATACTGGAGCAGGGAACAGCTGGAGGTTGGCTGGGTGTGGGTGATGGGAGTGAGGACTGCAGAGAAATCCTCTCAAAGGGGCTGCTACCAAAGATGGACTTTCTGGCCTTGGCTGAGGAACACAGTTGGAATGGTCGATAGGTTAGGGGGCTTTCCTGACCAGGAGTTGCCACCATGTGAAACTCTGGTAGACTATTTAGGGGAGGGAGCAAGAAGAAAGAGTCTGAGGGATGTAAAGTTAAGTGGTCAAGACAAGGTCCTGGAGGTGTTAACTGCTGCCCCCTGCTCTCCAAGATCCCTGGTGGTTCTGGCCACTGGATGTGTCCTAGACATCCAGGATCCCAGATACCATATGGGTGAAGCTAGCTAGCATCTTTGGGCTGGTGGTACCTTAGACATCAATTGGTCCACTCTGGTCACTAGCTGAAGGGTGGCAGAACCTCTGAATTGAGCTTTGGGTACTCCCCACCACACACACACACACACACACACACACACACACACACACACACCACAGGGCACTTCCTCAGTCTACTGCTGCCCTGGAAGGAGCTTCTGGAGACAGAAGGTGCTGGGGGCTCAGGGAAGAGCCCTCTGTCCAAGGCCTCTGGGCCACAGGCCTGGATTCCTCTGCCGAAGGCCTGCTACTCCACTGAAGTACCATCTTAGAGGGTTGTGGTGAGGATTGGAGGTACAGCCCTTGGCACGGTCAGTGCCTGGCTCACAATAGGCACGTTGTTATTGTCATTATTGTTCCCTGGAGGAGTAAAAGGAGACCAAGGAACTGAGCAGGGAATCAGTGCATACACGGATTGTCCCAAGGAGCACACCTGGGGGTAAGAACGCTTGTTCATCTCCACGCAAAACGGAGACCCAAACTCCTGGGGGAGCCAGGGCAGGGTCCGTGAGGTCGGGGATTTGCCCACTACTGGGGTCTACAGAGTAGGGGACAGGAGTCCGTATTTGAGCCCTACGTCCTGGGGCCCAGTCCCGCCCTCGGTCTCCTCACCATCCGTCTGGGTCCCACGATCCACTAGGGGGACCCTGTGCGCTTGTCTGGCTGCGCGCTGGACGTCCAGGATACCCTGGGGGCGACCGGGGCAGAACACAGCCGTGTGCACCTCCACCGCCGGGTTGTGGGGCGCGAAGACGTCGCAGAGCAGGTTCTCCAGGCGGCGACGCGACTCGGCCTCCTCCTCCGGCAGCGGCTGCACGAGGATCCCGACGAGCGCGGCGGGCGGGCGGCGGCACTGGGCGTGCACCTGGCGCAGGAGCAGCTGCAGCCGCGGCAGCTGCGTGCACAGCGCCGACGCGCGGCACAGCACCAGGAGCAGCTGCGCGCCGGCGCCCGCACCCCGCGTCACGTCCTCCGTCCCCGAGCCGGGGAGCCCAGGCGGAGCTCCGGGTGACTCGCGCTTGCCCGAGTCAGCGGCGTTGTGCTCCGCGCGCTGCGGCTTCTCTGCCGAGCGCTTGGACTTCGCCGCTGGGGCATCGGCGCTGTCCGCTAAGCTGTCGCCGGAGCGCTTGGGTCCCCGCCTGGCGCAGTTGTTGGAGCTACTGTTTTGGCTCGTGGCTCCCGTGGATGAGGGCCCGGTGAGCTGATCGCTCGGAGCCTGCTCCAGAAAGTCTTGCAGGGTCACGCAGTACTCGTGCTGCTTGCAGAACTCGCTTATCAGCACCACTTGGCCGTGGCCCTCGATAGACGGGGCCACAGTCGGTTGCTGTGCCTCATCCCGCTCCTCCGGTGGGGCCCAGGAAGGCTGTGCCCCAGGCTGCTGCCCCATCCGGGTACGGCTCCCTTGCCCCAATGGGCATGGGCCTCCGTTGGCCAAAGGAAAGGCTGCCCTTCCGCGGAGTATGTCACAATACCCCTGCGCCTTACCAATTCCTGCCTGCAGTAGGGCCTCGCTGCTATTCCTTGGAAATCTTCCAACATAGGAAGCTGCTGTTGGATGCTGGTGAAACGGGCTCTGTTTAGTTTTATTGTTCCTATGAATATGGTTTCAATGACACATTCTTTTAGCCCGTGGATGGACCTTTATGCTTGAACCTCTAAGTAAAGCAGAGGCTTGTGCGTTTAAAAAGCAATGAACTTGCCGGGCGCCGGTTGCTCATGCCTGTAATCCTAGCTACTTGGGAGGCAGAGATCAGGAGGATCGTGATTCGAAACCAGCCCTGGCAAGTAGTTCACGAGACCACAAAAAAGGGATGGTGGAGTGGTTCGAGGTGTAGGCCCCGAGTTCAAGCCCCAGAACCAGAAAAAGAGAGAGAGAGAGAGAGAGAGAGAGAGAGAGAGAGAGAGAGAGATAGAGAGAGAGAGAGAAACCTTAAGTTGGAATCCTACTAAAATCTCCAGAGTCCCAGGCCACCAGAGCTCAAGGAAGTCCAAGAAAAGGCCAAATGTCCAGCCTTGGAAGAACCAGAGTGGACAGTGGTGGCTGCTCTCCTCCACTCCTGGCTTTTCAGCCTTGGCCCAAAGAGCAGGGTCACCCTCCATTTAGACAGTGTTGGGTGAGAGCCCTTCCAGCCCCTTCCCCTTTACTGGGCAGATCTGAAAGGTCACTGTTAGGAATTTACTGGGTGACCCTTCTCTAAAGGGCTGGGTCACTGAACTGAAAAGTGATAGAAGACCTTCATCCAGGATGAATCCCACCAACAGGCATCAACTTTCCCAGGCAGACATGGCTGTGGGAGTTTCGGGATATTAGGTGGATTGCGGGGGTGGCAGGAAGCCCTACTTTTGCCTTGACCTTTGCATTCTAAGCCAGCTTTCATGAAAATGTCCTAAACTGAGGAGGACTGGCTCAGAAAGGAGCAAAAGTCTCAGACTCCACAGACTTGAACCTCTCTGCCCTTATTCCCATGGGTAAAAGCCGCGTCCAGCCTGCCATGGGGTGCTGTGGTGTTCGTCATCAACTCAAGTGCAATTGGACAGCTCTGTCACAGACCCACATAGTTAACTGTCTGAAATAGGGGATTCTCCGTTCATCAGCTCCTGGTACACAGAAGCCAGAGTGTGGCAGAGGGGCAGAAAAACGGAAAGGCTACCATCCCTCATGGGACCTTCGGGAGGGGGATGGATGAGCAGGATGGACTCCAGGCATCTCTAGGGCTCTTTGGTTGTACTGGGGATTGAACTCGGGGCAGATGGTCTACCTCTGGAGCCACACCTTCAACTCCCCTAGGGCTTTTGGGCCAGATCTTTTGGGGTATTTCTTCCAGGGGGCAAGGAGACTTCAGGCAAGAAGTGACCCTACAGGAAGGGACTCTGCCAGCTAGTGCTAAAAATGAATACACTTTGAACTTCCTTCTTTGTTACATTTAAGTTGAGGCAGCAAAGGGATCCAAAGACACACTGCTTTAGAAAGATGGCTTTTTATTTCTTCTGAAGTCAGTAATCCAGGGCTGGTGGGAGGCTCTGCCACCCTCAACAGGCAGCTTCCTTTCCTGCCCCCAGAGCTGTGGGTCCAGGCCCCCTCTGCTCTCAGCCAGAGGAGGAAAGGAAAGCAGAAGGGAGATGATGGCAGCCTCCTTTCGCATCCCAGTAAAGAGGCAGCCATCACCTCCCTTCTGCGGTATGACTTGGAAGGTGGGTGCATGATTTTCGCTTATAGTCTGTTGACCAGAAGTAGCCACAGGACCAGCCTTGGCTGCAAGAGACCTGGAAAATACAGCCTCTGCCTGGGTGGCCAGGCATCCTGTTAATCCTTGAGGATTTGTGTGACCTCTTGGGAAGGGGTGAGGCGAAATTGAGGGACATTAAATAGCCTTTTCAAAAATTGCCCCTGTTAATTTGGGGCTCCCCCATGTGCTGGGTGTTTTATGTGTATCTTTACACAGCTGAGCAATGGAGAGCCCTCCCAAGTACAGAAGCAGAAATGGAGACACTGAGAGCTTACGCCACGTGTCCCAGTTCAGTCAGCTACTGAATGGCAGACCCAACTGGCTGCAAATCATAGGTGTCTAACATACCACAGTGCCTTGAGGCAGAGAACTTTCTGGAGGCTAACACTGGCTGAAATTGGAGGAAGGACATAGGGGCGGGTGGGGAGAGGTGGGTAAGGAGGCAAAACCAGGACCCCAACTTGTTTGAAGTCTTTGGGTTGCCAAGCCTTCTGGGTATGCAAAGCAGGTTTAATTTTTTTTTTTCTTTTTGCGGTACTGAGGCTTGAACTCAGGGCCTACACCTCGAGCCACTCCACTAGCCCTTTTTTTTTTTTTTTTTTTGTGATGGATATTTTCTGGAGAGCTTCTCTTGAACTATTTGTCTGGGCTTGCTTTGAACCATGATCCCCCTGATCTCTTCCTCCTGTGTAGCTGGGATTACAAGCATGAGCCACCAGTGCCTGGCTTGGGTGTCCAGGTTCAAGGGTATAGTTCAAGGGTATAGTGAGAACATGCTCCATCCAAATAACTAGCCCTTCCTTGGACGGTTTGTAACTTTTCCATTAAAAAGTTATAAATGATTTGGAAAATAAAGGGAAGAAAAGAGACTGGGAGGATGGGAGAATAGTCCTTTTATCATTTTAAATCTCATGAAAGCAATTAATTCCAGTTTGGGAAGGTCAAAAGGTCCTGATTTTATAAAAGGTTGAATCCAGAAGTTTGTAAGCTGAGCAGTGAGGCATGCCACAGATGGTCTCACTCTACAGCAAACAGTAGATCCTCCTACCTCAGCATTGTGAGTGCTGGGATTATAGGAATGTACCATCAGGCCCAGCTCCTAGTCAATCTTTTAAATGAGTGGCTGCTTGGCTGATATCTTGTCTTGGGAAAGACCCAAGCTAGAACCGCTCAAATGAGTTGCTGTCTAATTTCTGACTCTCAGATGAAGGGTGAGATAACATTGAGTTAGGCTACTAAGTTCTGAAGCCATTTTACACAGCAATAGGTAACTAATACAATCACTCCTCATTCCTACTCCAACCATTGTAGGAATTCCATTTGTTTTTGTTTCGTCTTCTTTTTTGGGGGTTGGGGGGTTTAAACTCCGGGCCTCACACTTGCTAGGCAGGCACTCTACCACTTGAGCCACTCTGTCAGTGCAAGGAATTTCATTTGATAAATGTACTCTTGGAGGTTATATAATTGCTGTGGTCTGTGGTAGGCAGCAAACTGGCTACCTTCTGATCTCTGGAACCTATGAATCTGATAAATTACCTGGCAAAGGGAAGTAAGGTTGCAGATGGAATGAGAGTTTCTAATCCCTGCTTTTAAAGTAGATTGTCCAGAATTATCCAGGTGGGCCTAACAGAATCCCAAGGGTTCTGAAAGGGAGGCAGAGATGTGCCTATAGGAGAACTCAGTGTTGGCTCTGAAGATGGAGAGGAGCCATGAGCCAAGGGATGGGAGCAATTTCTAGAAGCTGGAAAAGCAAGAAATGGATTCACTCCTCCAGCCTGTAGAAAGGACGGCAGTCCAGTGGACATCTTGATCCCAGCCCAGTGAGAGCTAAATTCAGCCTATAGAACTGTAACACAAGTTTGCATTGTTCTAAGCTTGTGATAATTTGCAGCAGTAAGAAGCAACCAAAAGTCTCATGTAGTCAGAAAGTGGCAGAGTAAGGCACTAAGTCCAGCCTGTGTGACCCAAAGCCCTCGCTCCCCCAACCCCCACCAAGTTCCCAGATATTGGAGACTCTTCATTTTCTGCTGCTTTTGACATTTGCTCAGCAGAGTTTTTGAATGCCTGTCACATACAAGGATGGGTGCAGAAGTTTCTGGCCTGCGTGGAGGTTGTTGTCTAGTGGAGAAGAGACAGACTTGTAAGGTAGGGTCTCACAATAACCCTACCATGGTCACCATCCCTCACTGCAACCACAGAAGCTTGGCCAACAGTTTCAGGCCACCTCCAAGGCCACAGAGCTGGCGGCTGTGGAGAACCAGGGAAGGGGCTGGACTCACCCACAGTGCCTCTCTGAGGAAAGTTCCACCTGCGCTCACTTGTGGAATTGAGACTGGTACCTCCCCAGGAGAGCCACAAACGGCCAGCAATGTGGGCATTTCCTGGAGGGAAACCCAGGGTAGGACAGGAAGGATAGTTGGGTCTGGAACAAAAGAGTGAGAGCAAGAGCTACAGTTACCTCCAGATGTCTAAGCATCTCATATTATGCCCGCATGAAAAACTAGGCCATTAAAGTCACCAGATGTTGAGGAAAGATGTTCACAGGCTGTAGTTAAATGGAGCCCTGATCCTTTCTTGGATAAAAAAAGAACATACAGGGAAAGGGAAAAAAGCTGCATCAGTGTGTTAACTAAGGCATACAGGTTAAAGACATAGAGTTGCCAGACTTACCAAATAAATATACAGGACATGGATTTAAATTTGAACTTTAGATCAACTAAAAAGCACTCAGGGCCTTGTGCTTGCTAGACAGGTACTCTACCACTTGAGCCACCCTCAGCCCTTTTTGCCTTGGCTATTTTTGAGATAAGGTCTCAAATTTATGCCTGGACCAGCCTGGGTGGTGATCTTCCGATTTACAATTCTGGTTTAGCTGAGATGACAGGCACCTGCCACTGTGCCCAGCTTTCTGTTGGTTAAGATGGGGTCTTGCAAACTGGGTTTTCTCAAACTGCCATTCTCCTGATCTCCACTTCCTGAGTAGCTAGGATTACAGGCAAGATCCACCTTGCTGGCTCTACTTTTTAGAATAGAATTAATATACACTATGCAATTACTCATTATGGATCTGAAATCCGAATTTAACTGAATGTATTTTTATTTGACAACTAGATATTCTTTCTGTGTACCTGTATTTTTGAAATAAGAAATTTATATTACTATTTTTAATTTATTTTTACTTCCAATAAATATTTGTTTTTAAAATGTATTTTTTAACACACATAAAAACAGAAATTGCACAGAGTGATGGGGTATGTTGTGAATTACTTTTGAAATAGGGAAATTGGAGTCCTGCCTGTCGTAGGAGGGTAAGAGGTGTGCACGGTGGGTTCCTGGTTCTTCCTTTTGCCCCCTCCCCCACCGCCATAAATGAACAAATCTTCCCTCCATCTATGGCCTGGACCTGCTCACAATTCCCGACGCTGGTAGAGCGACGCCCACCAGCAGGCGGCGCTGCGGGACTGCAGGTCAGGAGACAGGCAGGGCGGATGCAGAAAGCGCTGGTGCAAAGTCGGAACTCGCTCCAAAGCTCATCCCCCTCGCTGCAAAGTCTCAGAACAGCACCAACTGGTCCTTGTGGCCTGATCCCTCTTCTTCCAGCCGGCAGAGGCACCTCCTGTTGACTCCACTCACATCCTTCAGGGAATCGAGGGGTCCCAGTCTGTGTCCTGAGATACTTCAACTCTGGGTAGAGGCTGGAGAGAGACTCTTGCTCTCAGGGAAGGTGTGTGTGCACGTGTGCCCAAGGGACAGAAAGACACAGTGTGTGCGGAGTGAGAGGAGGTCAGCGAACGTTTGCACGGTGAGCCCCTCTGTGAGCCAGGTGCTGGGCTGGGCTCGGGAAGAATTCGGTCCCTGCCTTTCTGCAGCTTACAGGAGGAGACAGTCAGCTAATGCTAAAATCTCCCATGCTGTTGAACTCTAGAAGTGCAGCAAGGTAAGGCTCCTAATCCAGGGCTAGCACGCCTCCTCCCACCCTGCAGGCACAGCTTCCAACCTCCACTGAATCTACGAGGGGCTTCTGGGGAGGGGGCGGGGAATGTAGTTCCAGGAGCCCTCAGACTGATAGGGTCCATCTGGAAGAGTTGAAGTCCCTGGGACTCCTTGGGGTAGAACTCGTCAGGGAAGAGCCTCAGCCTAGAAGGGGGAGGGAGGACACAGAGAACAAGACATCTGGAAGAACCCAGTGGACATTGGTGGAGTGGAGGGAAAGTGTGATGGTAATTTTGTGTCAACTCAGCTGGAATTTGATCAAATACGCTCCATGTTTCTGTGAATGTTTGGGGTGAGATTAACTTTTAAATCAGAAGATCAAAGCAAAGCAGATTTGACCACACAACATGGGTGGGCTGCCTCCAATCAGCTGAAGACCTTAAGACTGATACCTCTTTTGCATCCCCCCTGCCCATCTTGGGAAAGAAGTCTTCCTCTCATTCTAGAGAGGGGGGGGGGCACTTTCCCAGCAGACTGAACTGGAACTACAGCATCAGCGTCCCCCGATCTCCAACCTGCTGGCATTGGACTTAGCTTCCTTGACTAATAGGGACCATCACTGCCCAGAATCAGATTGGTGGACCCGAGAATTCTGACAGATTCAGCCTTTGATGCACACCTCCTGTGTGCTACTCTGGGTCCAGCCCTGGTCACAAGGACAACTCCACAACTGGAGGGAATAGCTTGGATGGACATTTAGCCAGAGGGAAGGCAACTGATGTGGATGACCAGGTGACAAAGCCCCGTGTTAACAGCTCACCCAGCCTTCTCCTTGGTGGGACAAGTCTCTGAATGAGCCCCTTGGAGTAGTGAGGCCACAGGTATGGACATCAGCCCCAACTCTCCTCTTCCCCGGAGACTTTACTCAGTACCTGCTTTTGTCCTGGCCACTCAAGGGTCATCAGGGGGGTTATTCTGCACTTAAGGAGCATGGACCGTCATGGCTCATCTGTGAGAATAACAGGCTGAGCTTTCCTTCCCATAACTGGGAAGGCCAACTGTAGAATCTGGAGGTGAAAGAGGAAAAGAAACCTCTTGCCTCCCCACCATCTTCACACAGACCTGCCAGCAGGAGGGAGCCCTGTCTGCAGTGTTAGATAGTGAGTGGGGTTTGCTCTGGAGTGTCAAGGCCCTGTGGTTTAGGAGATGATTTTTGATCACAGGCATTTCAGCTTCCTGTACTGACTATTGCAATGCTCACTCACTCTGAGGGAAACTGGGATGGAATTGGCCCAGGGCCATTCCTAGGTGGTGCAGGATTAATTACCAAGTGAGTCTGCTCATAAACAGCCAGCAAATGCTTGTTGAGGGCTCTGAGCAAGCAGGGTCAGTGGCCAAGATCATTTGGGGTCCAGGAGTCATTTGCATAGCTGGGCAGGGGGTTGGGGCCAGCATTTCCCAGAATGCCTTCTGTTTTCTTCAGTGGTAAGAGCCTGCGGGAGGCATGGGTTCTCAGTGCAGTTCCAATATGAGTGGCCCAAGCCACAAGGCACTGGTGCCAAGTCAGAAAGATAGCAAGCTTAACCACTGCTCCCATCCCCCATGATCTGTGAAAGTCTTATCCTTTAGTGGCTTAAACAGTGGCCTCCATAAGTGATGTCCACATATTTCCTCTGGCCTGGGAATGTGACCTTATTTGGAGAGTGACCGTGCAGATATAACGAAGGGTCCTTGAGATGAAATGATTCATCAGACGGTGATCTGGATGAGCCCAAATCCGATAACACGTGTCCTCCTGAGAGAGACACAGAGGAGGAGGAGGATAAGAATGTGGAGACAGAGGTTCGAGTATCGCATCCACAAGCTAGGATCATTTGGAGCCACCAGTTGGAGATGGCAGGGGACAGGCTGTTCCCTAGAGCCTCTGGATGGAATGAGCTACTACTGATGAACTTGATTTTGAGCTTCTGGCCTTCCGGGTTGTGAGAGTAAGTTTCCATTGTTTTAGGCCACCATGTTTGTGGTCACCTGCAAGAGCCCAGGAAATAAACACACCCTTGACCCACATTTTGTAAGTCCTGAGTTCTTTTGCTCCCAGACTCTTCTTCCACATGTGCCCTGTTTTCCTCCCTTTTATCCTGTGTCCACCTGGAAGGGGCACTCCATATCATTGATGCATCTTTTTCCATGCAAAATATACTTGCACCAAGAATCTAATTTTTCGGAGCCTGTGGGTGATGGGTTTGGAGGAAGGGTTCTGTTTCCCAGTATGAGCACTGGGCTTTCCCTTGACCAAATCTGAATAAAATGATCTTGAAACTTGACAGAGCTCATCAGATTCCCCCCGGGCCAGCAAACCCGGAAATAATTGTGTGTGAGTTGTGTGTGAGTGTGTGGGCATGTATGTATGTGCGCCCCCAAACAGCTCCATCAACATCGCCCTCCACACACACCTTGCTTGAGGAGACAAAGGAAAAACACCCTTTTTGCTAGCAAGCAAGAGGAGTCTTGTCACCTGGGGTACAGCATGCTCCTCAGAACTGGCTCCTGAGGATAAAGAGGAGCAAAACAAAAGGAACTACCCAGAGTTGAAGACCTTTCCCATTTGTCTTCCTGGGAGTGATGGCCATTTCCAGAAGAGAAGCAAGGCAGGCTCCTGCCATACATAGCTTGTGGGGCCACCAGGCCACCAACAGCTTGTACATACCTGTGTGTCCACTGGCCTGTGTGGACATCTGCCACTCCATCTCCACTGCAGGCCTCTTCTAGGATGTCTTGATGAAGGCCACCAGCTTCTACTCAGTTTCACAAACCTAAACACTGAGAATGTCCTTTGACACTTTCCTTCTCAGCATCCCCCAAATCTACCCCATCTGCAAAGCCTATTGACTGTGTTCCCTGCCTGTATTTATGCATTTGCTATTGCCATGTCAAAATTGCCTGAAGTTGGGTACTTGTTAAAGATAAGAGATTTAGCCGGGTGCTGGTGGCTCACACCTGTAATCCTAGCTACTCAGGAGGCAGGGATCAGGAGGATCACAGTTCAAGGCCAGCCTGGGTTTGCAAGACCCTAGCTCAAAAAAATGCATCATATAAAAAAGGGCTGGTGGATGGTTCAAAGTGTTGGCCCTGAGTTCAAACCCCAATACATTCACTCACTCACACACACACACACACACACACACACACACACACACACATGAGGTTTATTTACCTTGCAGTTTGGCAGAGTCAAGTGCATGTCAGCAGCATCTGCTTGGTGAGGGCCTTCTTGCTACATCACAACATGACTAGTTGACATGTATGAAAGAGAGTGGTCACATGCTAATCAAGAGACCAGAGAGATTCAAGGGGCAGCCTTACTGTTTGATAACAACTCACTCCTACAAGAACTAACTAGGTCCCCCAAGAACCACATTAATCCCTCCTGAGGGTGGCACTCCCACGATATCTAACCACCTTCCATGAGGCCCCACTTCTTAAAGGGTCAATCACCTCCCAACACCACCACATGGAGCCAGGCTTCCAGCACATGAACTTCTGAGAGACAATTCAGATCATACTCAAACTGTAGCACTGCTTGTCACTCAAATGCCCCCTCAGACATCCCTCCATCACCAGCTCTGGATGGCACCTTTTCCCTCCCTTTGTGGTACTTGTAACATTTGCAATCTGCCTGTGAGTTCCATAAGGGAAGAGGACAATGGCTGCTTGTTCACTATAGTGTCCCTAGAGCTTAAAACACTGCCTGGTGCATTGCTGGGGTTCAAGATATACCTGCCGAATAACCAAATGAACGAATGGATGAATGGATGTTTAAACCAGGGTGGTGATGAAAAGAGTGGGCGTTTCCCCATCAGATCTGAGGGCCACATAGAAACAGCCCAGGGTGTCCTACATAAGAAGGGAAGGACTCTGGCTTGGTGCTGGACTCTTCCCAACCTCCCATAAGAGCACGGGGCTGGGACCAGCCAGAGGCTCCAGAGGAACCACAGGGTGGGGATAGTAGGAAAGGGGGTGGTTGCGTGAGGATCCCTTACCCAGTACTTGGGCATGGAAGATCTCCACTTGTGTGGTGTTTGCCAGGTGTGTTTTCCATTCATTAAACTTGTCTAATGGGTATTGGGTTCAGTGTCCACAGGGGTGGGGGTTTTGCCAGGTGCTGAATAGGGATGGAGAAGTTCAAGGAAAGTGAAGAACAGGCCTCCCCCCTTGAGGAAGACTTCAAAAGAAATCTTGAAAGTCCTTGTAAACTCCTTGGTGAGTTGGCAGATCTGGTGACACCACAGCCTTCTTTGTGTGCCCTGCAACTCCTACCTCCCCAACATTTGATTTCAAGATGTTCAAACCTACAGAAGCGTTGGAAGAGAACAACAAATTTACTCCAGGCTCTCCACCTTTTAATAGTCACCCTTCCTCTCTGCATGTGTGCAGATAATTTTCACACACCTTTATTTTTTGCTGAACGATATGCAAGCCAGTTGCTGACATTTTGACACTTCACTTCTAAATATCTCAGCATTTCCTAATAAGGTCAATCTCCCACAAAACCACAACACCATGATTGCAATCATAATAGCAAGTAACACACTGTGTGCATTCGCCTCTCTGCAGTGGTCTCCCAGGTGTCTTTCACTGTTGGATTTTTTTTCCCCTACCTGGAATCCAACCAAGATTAATGCATGATGTTTAGTCGTCATGTCTCTTTCAGTCTCTTTTAAACAGTCTCCTGCCTTCTTGTTATTCTTGCTATTTGTTTGTTTTTGTGACATTAGCTTTCCTGAAGTGTCCAAGCCAGTGTTTTGTAGAATCTTAATCTGGCTGTTAACATGGGGTTCTGGTTTAGTCTTCTGGGCAAGAGTGCTACATTGGTGATTCATTCCCTGCATCGCTCATATCAGGAGCAAATAATGTCAGTGATGCTGAATTTGGTCACCAAGCCCTTCTTGTAACTACTAAATAATTTGTGGAATCATGTGACCAGAGGATCAATGGGATGTCCTATTCTCCCAGAAGGTGGATTGATGATACTTGCCTTCATTGTCACTGGGCTCCGGTGGCTCATTCCTATAATCCTAGCTACTCAGAAGGCAGAGGTCACAGGGATCGAGATTTGAAGCCAGCCCCGGCAAATAGTCATGAGACTCTATCTCAAAAATACTCAACACAAAAAAATTGTTGGTGGACTGTTAGAGTGCCTGCTTAGCAAGCATGCAGCCCTGAGTTCAAACCCCAGTGCTGAAAAAAAAAAATCACTGTCAACTCATGTGTTTTAAAAATGTGCTATCATCAAATGTGATATTTATTCATTTTGATGTTCAAATTACCCTGCCTTTGAACAGCAGGAACCATTAGGTCAGTTCCTGAATTCCTTTGTTGGCCACATTCATCTTTGAGGTATTTTTTTTTCTTTTGCTTTCTGATGAGACAAGATATTCTAGGCTCACGTTGTACATTTCCAGCCCTAAACCTAGGATCAACCATTGCTCTGAGGAGCCTGGTTCCTTTACTGGTGGGTGATGGAGCAACTGGAACTTAATGTTACGAGTGTCAGAACTTCTAGGCCCTACAGTGAACAGAACTAGGAAACCCATTTTCTAAAAAACTGTGAGTTTGAACTGCTATTTCCAAGTAAAGTTTAACATTATAGGGTTTTTCTTTAACTTTCACTTATTAGCAGTATCTTTTATTCTCTTCCAGTAAAATATAATTTGCTTTATACTATATTGTACATAAAAGGGATTCAGAATTATAAAGGCAGTATTAGCATTAACAGTCAATCTACAAGTATAACATGGGTTGGTTTTTTTTTTTTTTTTTTTTGGTGGGACTGAGGTTTGTACTCAGGGCTTCACACTTGCAAAGCAGGCACTTTACCACTTGAGCCACAATATCTCCAGTCTCTTTTGCTTTGGTTATTTTTGAAGTTGGAGATCTCAAGAACGATTTGCTCGAGCTGATCTCGAACTTCAATCCTCCTAATCTCAATTTCCCAAGTAGCTAGGATTACAGACGTGAGCTACTGGTGCCTGGCTAGGTGTTTGGAGTTCTTTTGTTCTCAGAATAAATCCCACAGTGTACTTGAACAAATTCTTTAATCTGTGGTTTTCAGTTTGATATAATATCAGTTTTATTAGTTTGTTTGCATCCTATTGTAAGGTCTGCTTTATAATTCAGTTCTACGTTTTGACTAAGACATTTACATGGTTCAAAGGTTAAAATGCCTTGAAAGAAGGTATAGAAATCTCACACAGTTGCTACCCTCTCCCCTCCCACCTCCATGCTTACCTCCTTCCATTCATTTCTGTTTTAGCTTCCTGTGTTTTTTTTTCATAAAAACAAACACACCCATGTATTCTCATTTTCTCTTCTTTCTGTAAAAAAATATAGCGTGTCCTTTGCATCCTTTCCTGAATTTTATTATCTGTCCACACAGATTGCTGGTGCTCCTGTTCATTACTTCCTGGCTTAGGACATTCTGCTCTCACATGAAATCCATTCATTGGTTTCTGTGTAATCTACCGATGCTGGGTATTTGGGAAGCCCATGTGACACAGGAACACCTGGGTCCTTTTTGGGAATCGGCACATCCTCCAGACTTTGGAGGGTTATGAGAAGGCAGTAAAACTAGGTCCAAATTTGGGGGAAAGTCATGCTGCAGGCTGACTCCTCCTGCCTGGCCTCTTGTGTCTCTTAGTGGTGGGTAGTTTTTGAGATGGTTTTTGGAGAAGGGGCTGTGACATGATCTATTTCAAGGACAGAACTAGTTTCCTTGCCAAACTCTTGCCTCAGTTAAAGTATAAGCTCTTTAAAAATCGATTCGAAATTCATACAACATAAAATTCCAATTCTTACCACTTGAAAGTGAACATTCAGTGAGTTAGCTCAATCGCCACACTAAGCGCACATCACATTTCTATGGCCCCAAAGGAAGCTTGGCCTCACTTCTAGTAAGGAATTCCTCCCCATTTCTCCTTTCTCCAGCCCTGGCAACCACTAATAGGCTTTGCCTCTATAGGTTTGCCTGTTCTGGGTATTTCTTATACATGGAACTGAACAATACACGTCCTTTTGTGTCTGGCTTCTTTCACTTAGTATAACGGTTTAAAGGGTTATCTGTGTTGCAGCATGGATGGGTATGCCTTCTTTTTCATTTTCAATATCCTATAATGTGGATATTCCACAGCCTGTCCATCCATTTGCCAGTTGATGGGCAGCTGAGCTGTTCCACATTTGGTCTGGTCCTGTGAACAGTGCTCCTCAAACATGCACATACAAGTCTTTGTGCCTGTTTCCTATTTTTTTGGATGTGTTCTTAGGAATGGGGGTGATGGACCCCATGGAAAGAAAATCTGTGCTTTAGTTTTCTTTTGGGGGGTGCTGGTGGGGGGGTCACACCTTGGGCCTCATGTATGATAAGCGCATGTTCAACCACGGAGCTATAATACCAGCTTGTTTTTTTTTTTTTTTTTAACTTTTTGATAAATTGTCAAACTCTTTCCATGTCAGCTGCACCATTTAACGTTCTCACTGGCAAAGTAGGAAGGTGCAATTTCCCCACAACATTCCTTCCCTTCCCTTCCGCTCCTTTCCCTTTTTCCCCTCCTTTCCCTTTTCTTCCCTTCCCTTCCTTCCTTTTTTTTTTTTTTTTTTTTGCAGTACTGGGGCTTGAACTCAGGGCCTTCACCTTGAGCCACTCCACCAGCCCTATTTTTGTGAAGAGTTTTTTGAGCTAGGGTCTCGTGAACTAGCTGCCCAGGCTTGGAACTGCTATCCTCCTGATCTCTGCCTCCCAAGTAGATAGGATTATAGGCGTGAGCCACCAGCACCCGGTGTCCTTCCTTTCTTTTTCCTTCCTTCCTCTCTCCCTTCCTTCCTTTCTTTCTTTCTTGACAGGAACTTGCTATGTAGCCCAGGGTGGCCTCGAACTTGCAACCCTCCTGCCTCTGCCCCAAAGGTTTGCTATTTCCACTTTTTTGATTGCAGTCATACTAGAGGATGAGGAGAATTCAAGCACCCTCTTTGTTGACACAAGCATGAGATGTCACATTACATGCTGTAATGTTGCCTTTTGGCTTCCCAAAGCATCTGTAACGCTTCCAATTTCCTGCACATAAGATTGGTCCTCATTGGTCCATTAACTTGGGGTCCCCAGGAGCTCAAGGCTAGGAAGGGGATCCTTTTGTGTCTAAGCATGATGTTAGCTGAATGTTTGCAAAACCCCAACTTTCACAGGACATAGAGAATGGTAGGGAGGTGAGGGTTGTGAAATGTTATGGGGGCAGGTGACCTTTAGGGCTTTTTAAGATGATTTGTGAGATCACAATAACCAGGCCCAGGCCTGGGACTCCAGGCGTCCTGACAAAACCACATGAATGAGCAGAGCCACTTTCTCATGGTCTGCCTTTCAGGGGAAATTTTCAGCCAGTAGTCTTATTTTATTACTCAGGACTACCAGAGCCCAGGCCTTGGTGCTGGGGGACCCCAATGAGTCAGAACCAGGGACCAGAATGGGTGAAAATTACCACTTCCTATATTTGAAAAACTCAGATGAATGTTGGTTCTCACCGTGACCAAGAATCAAAACATTCTCCATCCCTCGGGCTCAAGCCTTCCCTGAACTCCTGAGAAAACAAGGCACTGCCTGAGGAGCTTACATGGGGAGGCCCGAGGTGGTCTCCCTTGGGACTAATCTGTGATTTTAATTGTGGAAATTGTCAAAGTTGTGTTGGCTAGATTTCCTTTGCTGTGACAAAACACCTGAGAAAAATCAGCTTAATGGAGGAGAGATTTATTTTGGCTCTTGGTCCATGATTGACCAAGTCACTTTTGGACTTGTGGTGAGACAGTGGTACATCATGGTGGTGGGAGCATGGCATACAGGAGGCTGCTTACATCAAAGAGCCAGGAAGCAAAAAAAAAAAAACAGGGCCAGAGGCTGGTAACCCAGTACCAACTAGTGTCTCAGTTTAGATACATAGACTATAAATAGGCACTTGGAAGCTGCTTTTGCTGAAAAGCACTTGGGCTTGCAAATGTGTGAAGGGTAACTAAAAGCAGATAAAAGCTTGGCATCCCTGCCTCTGTTTTGTCTTCTTTGTTCTGAACCATTCTCTCCTCCAGTCACCTTGCAGCTACCCTGGAATCCAGGGAGGACAGGGCTAATGGACAAACATCCTGTGACAGGAGTTGAGGCTACTACCCCCCAACCCCCATGGTCAGGTAACAAATGTCCCTGCCTGACCAATCCTGAGATAGTGAGCAACCCAACCACAACTCTGACCACCTCTGACCACCAGACCACTCCTGTGACCACGACTGTTTAATAATTAAGTACACCCCTCACCCCCCGCCCTATTCTAACCTAAAGCTTATGTCTGTACCCAAAGCTGGGCTGAAGTGCTTACTTTGCCTCTTCCCTCCATGTCTTTCTCCACCCATCACCACTACTCATCTCTTTATCTGGTGTATTGGGGTCAGTGGTCAGATCTGACATATGGAACCCCTGAAGTTGGGACTCTGGCCTAGAACTCTGGTTACAAGGCTTTGGGGGATGCTCCAGATCCAAACTATAGCATAGATGTTAATTAATATTAACCAATTAAGCTGGATCTTACCTCATGTCATCCTCATGCCAAGTGCTATGGTGCAAATGTGCCCCAGAATTCATGCATTGGAAACTTAATCTCCAATTCAGCAGGGTTAGGGGTCTAATAAGAGGTAATCGGGTCACAGGGTGCTGCTCTGTGAGGAGTATTGTTATCCAGGAGGGGTTTGTTATGGAGAGAGTGGGTTTGCTGTAAGAACAATTTCTGGCCCTCTTCCTCTTGACCTCTCTTGCTCTTCCACCTCCCACCAAGGAATGATGCAGCATGAAGGCTCTCGCCGGTGTCAGCCCCAAGTTCTTAGACATCCACCCTCCAGAGCTTCAAGGCAAATACATTCTGTCCTTATAAACTGGTATGTTATAAAACATACCAGTGCACCAGATAAAGCTTCAGAGAAGTTTGGAAGTGGGGCAGCTCCTAGAGTGAACCAGGAAAGACTGGATGGGGGCATTTGCCTGACCTACCTTGAGGATGGATAGGATCAAGATGGAAGCAAGAAGGGGACTGAGATGATCAAGACACTCTACCTTACCTCTGGGGTCCAGTGTAATTTTTAAAAACACTCACTTTCACCCCTATAATGTCCCAGTTTGGACAATATATGGTTACTTTCTATTAAAAAGTGTGGTAAACCTGGATGCTGGTGGCTCATGCCTATAATCCTAGCTACTTGAGAGGCCACGATCAGGAGGATTGCGGTTCAAGGCCAGCCTGGGCAAATAGTTCATGAGATCCCATCTCCAAAATAAGCAGAGAAAAATGACCTGGAGGTGTGGCTCAAATGTAGAGTGCCTGCTTTGTAAACATAAAACCCTGAGTTCAAACCTTGGTCCCACCAAAAAAAAAAAAAATTGTGTAAAATCTGCATAACATGAAGTTTACATTTTGGTCATTGTTAAGTGTGAAGTTCAATGTTTGTTACTGATTACAAGGAAGCAATCGACTTTTGTATATATTAAACTTGCAACCTAAAATCTTTTATTTGTTTTGGTGGGACTGGGGTTTGAACTCAGGGTAAGTGCTCTACCACTTGAGCCATGCCCCCAGGGCAATCTGAAATCTTATGTCATGTTATGTTATGTCAAGAAAGAACGTTGTTAACACGTTCTGTATTTTAGGGGAAGGCATCCGGTTCCTCACCATGAAGTATGATGCTAAATATAGGTTTCTGTGGATGTTCTCCGACTGGTTGAGGAAGTTCCTCTTTGTTCCTACTTTGCTGAGAGTTGTTTTTAACTCTGAATGGGTGTTGGATTTTGTCAAGTGCTTTTCTTTCTTTCTTTTTTGTGGTACTGGGGCTTGTACTCAGGGCCTTCACCTTGAGCCACTGCACTAGCCCAATTTTATTTTTTTAAGCATAGTTAATCAAATTTATTATTTTTTTATTGTTTTATTATTCATATGTGCATACAAGGCTTGGGTCATTTCTCCCCACTGCCCCCACCCCCTCCCTTACCACCCACTCCACCCCCTCCCTCTCCCCACAACCCCCTCGATACCCGGCAGAAACTATTTTGTTCTTATCTCTAATTTTGTTGAAGAGAGAATATAAGCAATAATAGGAAGGACCAAGGGTTTTTGCTGGTTGAGATAAGTATAGCTATACAGGGAGTTGACTCACATCAATTTCCTGTGCGTGTGTGTTACCTTCTAGGTTAATTCTTTTTAATCTAACCTTTTCTCTAGTTCCTGGTCCCTTTTCCTATTGGCCTCAGTTGCTTTTAAGGTATCTGCTTTAGTTTCTCTGCGTTGAGGGCAACAAATGCTAACTAATTTTTTAGGTGTCTTACCTATCCTCACCCCTCCCTTGTGTGCTTTTGCTTTTATCCTGTGCTCAAAGTCCAATCCCCTTGTTGTGTTTGCCCTTGATCTAATGTCCGAATATGAGGGAGAACATGTGATTTTTGGTCTTTTGGGCCAGGCTAACCTCACTCAGAATGATGTGCTCCAATTCCATCCATTTACCGGCGAATGATAACATTTTGTTCTTCTTCATGGCTGCATAAAATTCCATTGTGTATAGATACCACATTTTCCAGCCCAATTTTTGTGAAGGGTTTTTTTGAGATAGGGTCTCTTGAGCTGTTTTTCCGGGCTGGCTTTGAACGGCAATCCTCCTGATCTCTGCCTCCTGAGTAGCTAGGATTATAGGCGTGAGCCACTGGCGCCCGGCTCAAGTGCTTTTCTTGCATCTATTGATATGATGATATGATTTTTCTTTTTTAGCCCATTGTCACCATAGTTTGCATCAATTGATTTTCTAATGTTGAACCAGACTTGCACACCTAGAGTAAATTCCAGTGTTGGATAAGGCCAAAGTTGTTGGATTATATTTGGTATTTTCTTTAAGCAAGGGTTTTTGCTTCTATGTTCACAAGAGATATTAGTCTCTCTTCCTTTCTTACAATTTTTTTTTCTAGTCTTCGAACTACAGTAATGAGTAACACAAAGAATGAGTTAGGAAGTATTTTCTCTGATTTTGTGTTCTGGAAGTGGTTTCAAAGAATTGGGATCACTTTTTTTTATTAAATGTTTGTGGAATTCACCAGTGGAACAGTCATTTTGAAATCGTCGGAATTCATGTTTCTTTTAAAAAAGGTTACTTATTATTGGTTATTGTTAGTCGATGTTAAGTATTGACATTATCAGTTCCTCCCTGTTTAAATTTTGGTAGGTTGTATCCTTTAAGTAATTTGTGAGATCTGTATGAACCTCATTAAACTGACCTCACCTTCCTGGTCGTTTTTCCATTCAGTTAACCATCTTGGCCCAAGCCCCTTGGCCTAGTCACATTTTCACAGCTTACTCTTCTTTACTCGACTCGGTATGTAAGTGGTTCCCTCTCTCTGCTTCTTTGGGCCTTCACTTCTGCTGAGATCTGAATGTGTTACCCAAAATCCATATGCAGGAACCTTAATCCCCATGCAACACAGCCACGAGGTGGATGGGGCCTGATGGGTGATGTTCGGGTCATGAGGGTGCGGCCCTGTGAGTGGATTAATGACGCTGTGAAAAGAATTCTGTGAGTGGTTCATCTTCTGCATGTGGGGACACAACATTCAGGATGACATCCTGGAAGCAGAAACCAGAGCCTCACCACACCTTGATCTCAGACTTCCCAGTTTTCAGAACTGTGAGAAGTAAACTTTTGTTCTTTATCAGTTACCCAGTTTGTGGTGTTTTATTATATAAGCACAAAATTTCTTTATGGGGACTTCTGTGTCACTAACATTCATATTGAAAATATCAGTGTGCTTCTCCTGCTCTCATCTATGTTAGTTAATTCCCAGGCTTGCCTGAAAACCCTAGGAGGGCAGAGGAAAATTTTGTGTCCTCCCTGGAGGAAAGGCCACATGATGATGGAAGCAGAGGATGGAATGGCCAATGACCACTAGTGACCAGGAGGAGAGGACGAGGGCTCCCACCTAACACATTCAGAGGTAGCATGGCTCTCACATCATCTTGATTTTGGACCTCTAGATTCCAGAACTGTGAGAGAATAAATCCCTATTACCACTGAGTTTGTGGTATTTGTAATGGCCACCTAGAAGACTGAGACCATAATGCACTGGGCGGGTCAGAGTTCTGTAACCTGAGGATAAATCTCTGAATCCTTGGACTGTGACCTTCAGTGGCACTTCTTGGTTATTCTTTTCCTGCCCTGACAGGAGACTCGAGGGCTAGAGGCGCTGTCTCATTGCCCTTCCCCTTGGGAAGATAAGGCCCTGGTAAAAGCAATGTCCCTTCATGGCAGGCCTTGGTTAGGAGAACAGAATGTTCTGGGCTTTAAAAATGGTTACTTTTCCCTGCGCCTATTGTGAAATGGTTACTTTTCCCCTCCCCTAGCCTGAAGCCTGGGGATTCGTCTCCCATTTTCACAGTGAGAACATGGTGGGGCTCCGGGAGTAAACTCCAAGCCAGCGTGGGCCAGCAGACTGGACGCCGGGAGGGTTTAACTCTCAGACTACCTCACTTCAGCCTCCAGCAATCCATCCTCACCTTTTGAGTCCTACCAGCTCCTCCCGGCTCCAGGGGGGTCTTCTGCTCTGGGTAAGTCATGAGTCCCTCATTCCTCCATCAGGATAGGTGACTTTCATTCTCTGAGAGGTCTAAGAAAAAGCATTGATTGTAAGCTTGTTCAGTTTCTGTGTTTTTCCTTCTTCTGAGGAAGTAAAGACTTCCATGCTCTTTGCTGTTTTCTGGTGGCTTTTTGTCAGCCAGAATCACACATGGTTTTGTAAAGGGATTCAATTTACCTACTAATTCCTCTTTTTTCCTTTGCAAAGGAAAAGGTTATATGGAAATAAGACATGGAGTAATGAAAATAAAGTTTCAAAATTGTACACAATCTCTCAGAGTAACGATAGTCTGGTCTGAGATTCTGACTTTTCTCCTAGAAATTTCTTGAATCCTCTGTAACCTTCCTGGCTACTGGTCATTCCTCCTTTTCTGTCACTGAGCATTTCTTATCTTGTACTTCTCAACACTTGTTCTCGTTGTGTCTCTTAGAAATTCTTACTTTGTAAAAGATTTGGGGTCCAACGCCCCAGGCCTCTCTGACCTTGATAGCTGCCAGTTGGTGATTAAGGCTGGAAAAAGTGGACATCATCGAATTGGATTCTTTCCCTGGCTGGTGTAGAATGGGTGGTATCTATTGCTAAGTTCCTGCTTGCTAGCATGTGAGGGGAGGCAGGTGACCCCAAGATCTGCCCTGTGATCTTGGTTCTCATAGGGTCAGGCAGCCCCTAGGAAGAATCTTATGAATCTGACCTCTAGAAATTTGTCCACTCCGCCTTTCTCTTTGAAAGTATTACAGACATCTATCACAAAGGAATGCATGTTCACTGTGGAAAGAGTGGGAAATATAGGGTAAGTATAAGGAGAAAGGAGAACTGGCTCACAATCCCGTGATCACTGTTGTGCTGCAGTTTCTCTGGCCTTTAAATTATGCATTGCTAATACTCAGGAGGAAGGATGAGGAATTTTTTAGCTGTCGATAAGGATTGCTGCGGTTGCCAGAGATGTCTATAAAAAGGAGAGTTCAGTAGTTCAGGAATGTGGCTAGGCAGGAGCCTGGCCTTTGAGGTCTGTTACTCACTGGGTGCCTTTGGGCACGTTGCCTTTCTGGATTCTTCATCTGCAAAGCAGGATGGACAGCACCTACCTCCTGAGTACATAGGCACTGATGTACGTAGCGTGCTGTAACAGCACTGGGAGCAAAGTGCGACATGTAGGTGCAATTGGAGAGGAAGGAGAAGGAGCAGGAGGGAGAGAAGTGGGACCACAAGTATGACAATTTCTGCTTTTGGAAGTGTGTAATCTTTGTATAGTGCATTGTTTATATTTCCAGGGAAAGATTTTTTTTCTGTTTTAAATGTGATTTATAGCAAGTACTATGACCTGACTTCAAATTCCAGTTCCATCAATAAATGTGATTTATAACATTTAAACCCAGATTTCAGCTCATCTTCACAGAAGAGTGCCAGCTAATAAATGAAGAAAGAAAGGAAGAGTAGATAATTGCCATTTTGTAAAGACCCTGTCGTGAAGCCTCTAATCCCATGGAGGGAAGGGTGGGTGGCAGCAGGATCTTAGCGTGCTGTCAAAGCATACTTCACAGATTATATGTGATGATTACAAAGCCATGATCTGCTGCTCCTCACCTGAACTGAATGAGCAAAATTAGATGGACAGGTAATGGGACAGACTAACATTACGTGCCTCTTCTTGTGATCTGTTGGGAAAGACACAACACCTATGTAGCATTCTTGCCAAAAATGGTTAATCTGAACTGCCTCATGAGGAAACTAAAGGCAAATAAGATTAGAGAGTCTAAAGATCCTTCAAGAATGTCAACGTCATAGAGGCCACCAAAAGATAGGGACTGAGCTCTAGATGAAAATGTATTCCACAATGAAATACATAAATACTTCAGTTTTTTTCTGTTTATGTTGTTTGTTGATAACTTGGGCTTGAACTTGCGAGGCTGGTACTCTACCACTTGAGCAACGCCTCCAGCTGAACAGTGAAATACAATTTGTGAAGCTTGACTGAATGAAGGATCATTTTTTTAAAGGTTTAGAGGAGATGAGTGGTTAAATTTGAATAAGAAATGTCTATTAGGCAATATTATTAATATTATGTAGGTAATATAATATTATTATATTAGATTGTACTATTGTATGTTAAATTCTTGGCCATGAGAATGGTTTTGTAATTTTTAAAGACAATGTCCTTTGAAGAGATGCAAGTGAAGTATTTAGTAGGGAGGCAAGCTTTTGTCTGTGATTTATTCCAAATGGCTCAGCAAGACATCCACACATGTGTGCATGTACACATGCAATTGGTGAGGGTAAACGAGTGGTTGTTTAATTGTTTTTCAAATTTTCTTGAAGTTTCACAATTAAAGATAAAAATTGGGGGTAAAGTCCTGCTTTCAGTTAAGCACTAGTGTAAGAGTTCTCTCTAGCCCCCAGGAGATTTAGACAGCCTCTAATTTAAACGGCAATCATAGTCTTTTCTGACTATGCTTTTCCACAAGCTCATTTGTGGACATCTGGTCTACCTGAGTAAGCTTACTATTCTCTACACTTGAATTGTATTTGGTTTTGTTTTTATAGTTCTAAGAAAATTCCATTGAGGTATACTTAATGGGTTCCTGAATATTGATGCTACTAAAGTGCTACTAATTTTAAGAATTGTCTTGAACAGACTAAAGAGAATGTGCAGTGAAAAAGAGCTGTGTTTAGGTTGTGGAAATTTCACAATTATATAGGGAAAGCAAAGAGTTCATGTGAAAGCCTCTTTCTTTCCTAGTGACATCTGATCTCATAACAAAGACTCAGATCTATTGTCACATTAAGGAACCACGGAAAGCCAAGACCCTTCTGCTGGGCAATCCCTGAGGAAATAATGCAAAAATCATTAGAAAACTAACAGTGTAGGGCTGTTTGTAATGTCTTATAGAATACCAGCAGCGTACTCTCTCCTTTGCCACACAAAGCAGATGGAGATTATCACTTTGCTTGGTGACAGAAGAAAACACTGTCACATAATAAAGGAATAAAAATAGTGGGAGGAATTCGAAAAATGAATTCTGTCCTTACCTGTAATTTCATAAAGGGATGGTACATGTATCTTCCACTTGCTAATTCCAATTGTTTAACGGGATTGTCTAAAGGACTATGTTAAGAAGGATTTCTGGGGCAAAAAGAATGCAGGAATTGATGAGTGATGTCTGTTAGGAGTTTTTGAAAGGGTGCATATCATGTTTTCCATCTTCGAACTCCCAACGTGACCTAAATTGAATACTTGAAAAACACTGAAGCCTTCAAAAAAGCATGTATCAAGGTAATGATCATAACAATAGCTTATATTTACTAGGTCCTTCCTAATCACAGGCAGTCCCCTCATGCTTTGTATTTGTTGACCACTTAATCCTTACAATAATCTGATGAGGTAAGCACTATTATTTTAACTCCCATGTTACAAATAAGGAAGGGAAGTCACCTCCTGCAAGGTGCGTGCTCCCTTGGCAATATGGCCTTCCCCTATTTCAAATTTCACCCCTGCTCTGTCACTGTCAATCCTCTTTCCCAGCTTTAATTTTGCCACTTGTCTCCAACTGACCTGTCTATGCTAGCTATTTGTTCATTTTCTGTCTCCTCCCACTGGGACGCAAGCATTCAAGGACAGGGATATGTTTGCTTTGCTTGCTCTGCATCTCTAGTGGCTTCCTGAAGTCACTGTTTGACACATAGTCATTGCTCAAGGAATACTTGTGGAATGAATGAATGAAGCATAGAGCAGTTTGGTATCTTACTGAAGGTGCTACAGCTACTTCCTAGTGACAGCTAGTGGGAGATCTCATGGTTACTTTCTGTTGGGAAGTTGAGAAGCTTCCACCTATGATAAACAACCCAGAAACTACAGAGAACCTGAGGTTTACATATTTTGAGAGTAAAATGGAAAGGGAACCAAGGAAGCTTCCAGATGGACAAAGTAGATGCCATGTGGGTGTGAGATGTTGGATCATCAACGTTCTTGGGATTTCCATTGCTAAGAGATGATGTGGGTAATTGCATCCTGCTGAAATGGAGACAAAGACACAAAGCCTGACTCTCAGAGAGGCACCTAGAGCCAGCAGGGGCCTAGGCTGACCACAGCTAAACTTCTGTTTCCCAGGATTTTTTGATTCAGGAGCTAATAATTTGAGGGACGTTGTCAGCATACAGAAACTACTGGGAGGTCTGCCAATGGCATGGAAAGAAGGGAAATGTGACTGTCTGAAAGCCATGCTCTAACACCAACAGAACGTGGACCATGAGAGTTCAGTCAAGGCCCTTCAGCTGATAGAGTCATCCAGAGTTGCAGCGAGGGCTTGGTAGTCATTGTAGAAAGGACAGTCATGGTTGGGGCATTGGCAGTACCCCCTGTCAGTGGTAGGGTTAGGGGACCAGGCCCATGGATGCCACGCCAGCTATTTGGGTCTTGTACTGGTTGGATAGCAGGGAGGCTAGGTAGCAGAAGCTGTGAACATTCGAGTCACAGAACTTGCTCAGAAGCCTTCTGGTTATTTGGCTTCCTGGGCATCTTGGCTTGAGTGAGCCAAGGTTCTGCTGATCAGAAACCAGCAGGCTTGCAACCTTGGAAGCTGTGGTTCTCAGAATGAGCTCAGCTAACGTGACTTGCTCTCCAAAGCCTATGCATCAGACTTCTGAGCCTCTAAGCGGAGGACCTGCCTTGGGAATTCCCCCAGGGGAGGAAGTTCCAGGAGTCTTGGGGACTGCCGTCTCTGTCTTCCTTGTTGTGTGCAGACTCACACTCACACTCATGGTCTTTAACGAGGTCCTTGCTGGGCAAATAGGTCTCGGGCTACTTCTTGGTCAGGGGAAAGGGGGGATGTGGTCCTTTTAGAAGCTCTAAGGGCACCTGTTCTTGCCTAGTCCAGCTATCAGTGACTGCATTCCTTGACTCATAGCCTCTTCTTCCATCTCCAAAGCCAATAACAGTGGTTGAGTCCTTTGTGAATCCTGCCCCAGACCTCTCTTTTGCCTCCCTCTCTACCTTTAAGGACTCTTGTGATTGCATTGGGTCCATCCAGGTAATTTGGGACAGTCTCACAGTTGTTAGGCCAGCTGATTAGCAAGCTTAACTCCATCAGCAACTTCACTCCCGTTTGCCACGTAACTGAACATATTCACAGGTTCTTGGATTAGTACAAGGACTCATTTGGGTTGGAGGGCATTTTTCTGCCCACCCCAGATGCTCTGAGAAATTCTTCAGGGCCCACATAAAACCTCTCTGGCTACTGATGTCACTTGGACCAGCATCTCCCTCCTGGCCACCTGAGAACAAACTTTTCTGGGGTGCACATTCTTCCCGAGCCATTGCACCCCAGTGTGGGCTCAAGTGTCACCATAATCCCCTAGGACTCAATTGAAACAAGATGAGAATGTTAGTATTGGGGCAGTGAGCGCCAGGAGTTCTGTTAGCCGGGGAAAGCCCTGGACCACTGTTAGGGCAGAGGGTGGGGCTGGGGGTGTGGGTATCTGCAGGAATTTGGGCCACAGCTCAGAGCCTCCCACTCCTCTGAGGGAGGAGAGAGGAGAAAGAAGGCTTGAGAAGGCAGTGGGTGAGCAGAGTCTGTCAGCAAAAGGCCTGTGTGGGAGCTGCCCTGAGGATGTTCCCAGGGACAGGGTGGCTGGAGGCCATTTTGGCTGGGGAGAAGTCTGACTGACAATCCAAAGCTTGTGTTTCTGTGTGTGAAATATCTGTTTCTCTGCAGCCCCTAAACTTCAGACCATGACACTCATGGCTGCCCAAGACAAGAGGTCTTGCTGGGACTCTGAGAAGAGGCTGAGGAGCAGAGTGGCCTGAAGGACCAGGGGCAAAAGAGGACTGTAGGCAGAAGTGTTTCGGGGTGTCAGCAGCCCACTTCTGGGGACTTGCAGAAACCCTGGAAGGGTTGTAGTCATCCCCAGGCCACAGGATAGGGAAGGCTCTGGCCCTTTGGGTTCTGGATAAGCCAACCTCAGTTAGAGCTTGAGGCCTGGCCAGATTCCAGCGGACTTCTAGGTTGTATGGCTAAGACCAGGCCATATCTTTTAAACAGACCTTATTACCAAAGGTTTGGGGCTAACTGGAGAATGTGCCTACACCTCAGCTGCATCTGCCACAGGCTCTCCTCCCTTTGTAGGCCCGGCCTTTGTACTGCTGTTCAGTGTGTGCACAGGTCCTGGTGAGAGTTCCTCTGGCCAGGAATCTTTTTCTGCTTTTTGAATTCAAGTAAGATATATTTGATACATTGTAAGAACTTTTGTGAATGCCACATGCACTCCACTTAGCACAATAATAATAATAATAATAATAAGCTGTTGAAAAATAGAGGGAGGGAATAAGACAGGAAAAGACCAGGGGAATAGAGGGCTTTAATTTGAGCAGAGTACAATATATGTATGTGTGGAACTCCTTTGCACAATTAGTATACACTAAAGAGTATCTGAAACAGCCACTTCACAATGATTATGCTTATCAAAAAGTGCATCAAAGTATAATGTTACCTTTAAAATGTACAATAGAAATGGCACTCATAGTGTTTCATGACACAAAATACATATGAAATTAAAATTTCATTTTCAGCTGGCACTAGTGGCTCATCCCAGTCATTGTAAGCTACTTGGGAGGCTGAGATTAGAAGGATTGGTAGTTTGAGACCAGCCTGGGCAAATAGTTCATGAAGCCTCATCTCCAAAATAACCAGAGCAAAATCAGGAATCTTCTCTGTTCTCAAATACAGCCTTCTCTGGGCTTGATGAAAGGGGGAGGAAAAGCCACTTTTGCTCTCAATTCAGGCAACTTCAAATTGCAACTGGTTCCAAGAGGAGCCGTCAGCCTTCGTGCTCCTCTGGTCCAAGGGTAGGCCACTTTAAGGCTCTTGTATGTGTTGCAGAATTGCGTTCTAGAAACCACACGAGGAGATCTGCCAGTTTTATCAGTGCCACTGGATAAATCACTGCCAACTTAGTATGACAAACAAGTTCATTTTCATTTTCAGTTCTTTGATTACATGCGTGTGAAGGTGTTTTAAAAATATGCACATTGCTTATTTTGAATGAGATTAGTAATAATGAAAAGCCTATTTCAAATGTCATGAGATCTTTAGATGTGAGAAAAAATTCAATTTATATGAAGAGGGAAGGTTTTGTTATCTGTGTGGCTTTCGTTATGAGAGTTGAGAGTGGGGGGGAAGAAAAGAAACACAAGAGAAAAGCTAGGACGAGGGGACAGAGAAGAGGAGAAGGACGCAAGCAGGAAGAAGAGATGAAAAGGAGAAAACACACAATCGCTTTGCACCAAGTCCTGGGCCATGCCTGGAGGCAGGGGGGTGGCTGTGGTCTAGACCCTCGTTCTGCCACATGTCCGCCAGTGTGACCTGGGGCTCCTTTATGCTGTTAAAGATTGTTAAAACCCTCCACGTTTTTTCCTATGTAGATTATATCTATCAATACTTATATATTAGGAGCAAAACAGGAAAAACCTAAAATATTTATAAATAATACTTACCAGGGACTTGGAATGTGGTTCAGTGAGGGAGCACGCACCTAGCATGCACGAGGCCCTGGTTCGATCCCTAGCACCGCAAAAACAAAACAAAACAAATCTCTTGGATGTCATGCTTAGTTAAAGATGGCTGACCTCTCCTACTGCATGTAATCTGCTGTGGTGTCACATGTCACAGAGCCTCTGGAAAACTCCACTCACAGGTGGAAGAGCGGAAAAGGTTCACAAAGTCTCAGCACTGTTATGAAGGTAGTTCTAACCTTGAGGATCCCAGTGTCCCAGGAACCCCCTCAGGGGTGTTCTGGTTACACTTTGAGAACCAGTGATTGAGGCAGATTGAGAAAATTCTCCCCCTCCCTCCCTAAAAAGGGAATCTAGCAATACATGACAAGGACTATAAAAACGTAGTGCCCAGCTGGGCGTGGTGGCACATACCTGTAATTCCGGCAGAGGCTGAGGCATGAAGGTCTCAATTTCTTCCAGGCTAGCTGGGCTGCTGGTGAGAGTCTGCCTTAACAAACAAACGATCTTGGTGCTTATTGATGCGGTGGTTCCCCCTCAAGGACTGTGTTTTAAAACCATCTCAAAGAAAGGAAAAAAGTGCCTACATGAAATATGATTAAGGAGTGACTGAATAAATGCTGGTTTATCTACTCATTTGGCTTAAGTGGATAATCATAAAGGCTATGGACTTGCATGGAAGGAAGGCATACAGCCTTCAGCGAAGACAGCACTTGATGAAATTGACTCTTTATTTTTGTCTTAGCGCTTGTTTATTACATTCTGTTTAGATAACACTTAAAAAATTCTTAACTCATACGCCCATTACCTGTACTTAATTTAATTCCCTATTCGGTCATTCTGACCCTTATAAATGTCTCAATTTAGCAACCAAGCAAAACTGACTTTTTTTTTTGGCTGTACTGGGGCTTGAACTCAGGGTCTACACCTTGAGCTATTCCACCAACCCTTTTTTGTGAAGGGTTTTTTCAAGATAGGGTCTCGCAGAACTGTTTGCCTGGGCTGGCTTCGAAACACAATCCTCCTGATCTCTGCCTCATCAGTAGCTAAGATTACAGGTGTGAGCCACTGGCACCCAGCAAAATTGACTCTTAAGATGTCTGCCAGTCTCAGACTTTTGAGTACCTAGAGATAAAAGTCAGTCAGGGACGGTATGTTCTATATGCTATGGAGCCTAGAATTGCGGGAGTATTTGTTCTTTTTTTTTTTTTTTTTTTTTGGTTTATTGTCAGTGTTATTTATTCATTTATTTAGAGACAGGAGCTCACTATGTAGCCCAAGGGTGGCCTTGAACTCCCTACCCTTCTGCTTCAGCCTCCTAAGTGTTACAGGCTTGTATCACCATCACACCTGGTGAGTCAATGTTTTCTTTTTAATTGCTTTTTTGTTTTGCAATAATTAAAAACAAAAGTAAGGACTCTCTAATCTGCCTTACTTCCCCCTTCCCCCACACCACAGTGTGGTTATGTGATGAGTGGAGGGGATTTTCCTAGAGACCTGGTGGGGGGAGGGTGGGAGGCAGGTAATAAGTGGAACTTTCCAGGGATCGAGCTGGGTTGATGTTACAGCTCACTCAGTGGTTCCCATTCATTGGCCACTTGCCAATCATTTGCTAAGCAGTTGATATCAGAGGCTGACAGGACACAACAGGAAACTGGGGGTGGGGAGCCCCATTTCACTTACCTGAGGGAAGGAAGAAGCTGGTGAGGGTAAGGACCTAGATCAGAGACCTGACCATACTGCAAAGGAGCAGGCGAGGGCCTGGGGAAGCGGCCAGTGCTGGGACTGTGGGTGCAGAGGGAACCCCAGCTGTAGATGCTCATGCTGACTGCGCCTGCACCTGCTGGGGCGGGATGCAGAGAATTCTTGCTTAGGCAGCCCAGGGCCAGGTTTGTGTTTCAGGAAGTGTTGCTGGTTGCCTGTGCAGGACTCGTTAGGAGTTGGGGAGGACTCATTAATGTTGAACACGATGGTATTTTATTTATTTATTTATTTACAACAGTACTTTTAAAAAAGCACAAAATTTGTCGTAACGTTGACCAATCAAATCCCTAACCACTCTTGCAACTTGGGTTCAGTCTTCTAGATTGCAAATGTGCTCTTTTATTGGTTTCTTGCTCTTGGCTTGGGAGCACACAGTGGGCTGGCTTTGGTTCAAGGGCTAGTGACAGAGGCCCCAGCTTCAGCTCACTTAATGATCTCTGTTCTTGGCAACCTGGGCCAAGGTCATTTGCTATCATTGGTATCAATAATTTCATTTTCCCCCCATTTTCTATGCACATTCTTAAAACAATAAGGACTCACCTCAGTAAAATGGACTGAGACCAGCTGATGGTGCTGAGCAAATGGTGCAACTGATGGAGGGGGCTACACAACTGAGGTCTTGGTGGCCAGGCAGCTGCCCCGGGCAGTGGTTGAGGAGCTAAAGGGTTTCTCTGGGTGGGGTGAGTGACAGGATGGGAGGTGTTGGACTCTACCTGGCCAAGAGTAAGTTGCACAGGTGATGGCCAAGCATGGAGAATATGGTGGAAGGGCTGGGTTGACCAAGGCTCGGCATGAAACTGTGGACCTCCTCCTTTACGTCTGGGCTTCACTAAAGTGGGATTGTGACACAGGTATTCTGCCATTTCTGTTTGGAGGCGTGTCCCAAGGAACCCCAGCAAAGTCCAGAGAACCACACTGAGTGCCCAGCTGCCATCACTGCCTGGCCCTTCTCCATAGGCCCACACATCCCTGGGGGTCTGGTAGGTCAGTTCTTGCTTTTCTCCCTGCCAGAGCAGAAACTTGGGCTGGTGCAGGTAGGGGCTGTAGCAGGAAATCCCCCTACTCCATGTTGGGATACCCTGATCAGACCGCTGCCCCACACCCACTCTCTCTTTCCTTGTGGCTTCAGAGCCACCTCTTCTTCTTCTTCTTCTTCTTTTTTTTTTTTTGTGGTACTAGGGCTTAAACTCAGGGCCTTCACCATGAGCCACTCCACCAGCCCATGTTTTGTGATAGGGTTTTTAGAGATAGGGTCTCGCAAACTATTTGCCTGGGCTGTCTTCAAACTGCGATCCTCCTGATCTCTGCCTCCTGAGTAGCAAGGATTACACGCATGAGCTACCGGTGCCCTACTGAGCCACCTCTTCTGATAAAGACACTTTCTTCTCCTCCACCACCAGCCTTGTTAGAGTATAATTGACAAAAATTGTGTCTAGTGTGTGGTATGATGTTTCAATATATGCATATATTGCGAAATGATTAAATCAATTTAATTACGATATTCATTACCTCACATGATTTTTTGTGCTGAATAAATTTAAGATTTCCCCACAGCAATTTTCAAGCATAATACATTGTTATGAACGATAGTCACTGTACTGTACAGATCTCCGAAATCATTCTTCTTGTTTAGCTGAAACTTTGCATCTTTTGCACAGCATGTCCCCAGGTTCCTGGCTCCCACCACTTCACTCTCTGTTTCTTGTCCTTCTTCTTCTTTCCTCCCCACCCCTCATCTTTGTCTTCTTGCTTTGAACCGAGATCCTCCTGATCTCTGCCTCCTGAGTAGCTAGGATTATAGGAGTGTACCACTGGCACCTGGCTCTACTCTCTGTTTCTATGAATTCAGCCTCTTCAGATTTCAGATGTAAGTGAGGTTATGTGGCATTTGTCTTTTTGTGCTTGGCCTTATTTCACCAAACATGTCTTCTGCGTTTACCCATGTTGTCTCAAATGACAATATTTCTCCTTTTTAAAGGCTGAATAATATTTGATTGTGTGTGTGCATGCAGGCACACACACATTACATTTTATTTTTCTTTCTTTTTTGGGGGGGCAGTACTGGGTTTGAACTCAGGGCTTTGTGCTTGCTAGGCAAGGACTCTACCACTTGAGCCACTCCTCCTGTCCACACTGCATTTCTCTATCCATTTGACTGTCAGTAGACACTTATTTTCATTCCATGACTGGCTATTGTAAATAAAAGGACACTTCTTAATATAACCACCAGGCCATCATCATAGCTAACAAAATTATAAAATCAGTCTCTGATATCATTAATAATCAAATTTTCCCTTTGTGTTCTGTGAATTTGCCTTTCCTCTCCCCACCCCCACCTTTGGTCACTTTAGCCTCTGCCACCCTTAGTATTCTGTCTGTCCAGTCTATGACCACCACAAGTTGTTACCACAAAGGAGCCCCTACCCCTGGGCCTGAGCTGGCAGACACAGACCCTTCTCTTAAGGGTAGGTGGGTGGAAAACCAGCAGCTTCCAGCAGCATAAGGAGGCCACACCTGTGTCACGGAGGCTGCAGGGCTCGCTGGTTATTCAAGTAGAAACATCTGCAGGGCTTAGTGTAGGATTCTTGGTGGTGATGAAGGGGCCTTCTCTGGGAACTTTGGGACAGTGGCCTGGGCCTGAAGACCCCTAAAGGACAACCTGAATGTACATTTGTGACAAAGCATTCAGTGATATTCTTTGCTCCTGGAAGATTCTCCTAACTTCAGGCTAAAACCAGACCAGTGTGACGTGATTAGTGAGTCATTCTTGGGACCCCCCCCACCTTCTTGCTTTCACTCTGAGAACAGCCTCTCTGCCTCTCGTGCCGAGTCACAGTCATCTCTGCTGTGGACGTCTCCCTCAGAACTAACCAGCCATGCTTACTGGAACCCACGTCCCCTCCAGGTCCCCTCCGCAGGCTCTCTCCCCTTCTGGGGTTTTCCCAGGGATGGAGTCCCAGAGCTGGGAGGCAGGTGCACACTCAGTGTGCAGACAGCGTGAAGGCCCAGAGCTGCTTGGTGTTTTCTCGGTCATTACTCTTGTGGAAGTCCCAAGGAAAGCCATTTGGTCACATGTGGAAGATGTGGTTTGTCCTTCCCCAAATCAGGCTTGCTCACTCATATCCACCTGTAGACAATTCCCACGACTCCTCCAGGTCCTTTCTGGGACCCAGACATGCATGCCCCTGTGCATGATGATGGTGGAAGGCATCATGGAGGGGTTTCTGGCAGCTCGGGAACCCCCATAGAGGCCCATCCCCCCTGGTCAGAGCCCAGCAGGTGACTCCTAGCTCTCCTGGCTCCTGTGTCTAACCAACACTACCATTGTTGGCTTTTGGCACTTTCCCCTGAGCCCAGGGACGCCCAGAGATAAACACAGTACCCTTGCACATTCCAGGAATTTCCTGAGCCCAGACAGCTCCCAGGCACCCCACCCAAGGAGGAACTGCAGGGAGAGGAGGTGTGTCCAGGAGTGGGGGGCCGCCCCTGAGGGCACCAGCTAGCTGAGCTCTTTGGTAGTTTCTGGGCAGAGAGCCAGCCAGCCACACTGTCCTAGGGGCACAGAAGCGGCCTAACGGTCTAACTCAGGTTGAAGAGGGGCCTGGCCCAGGTTCTTTCTTCCCTAGCAGTAAGTCTAATGGCCTCCTCCATATCTCCACAATGAACACAGATAGAATTTCTGGCTCTTTCTCTTGCTTTTGCTCTCTTTCTGAAGTCACAAGGACAAATCAAATCAGAAGGGAACAGAACCAAGACAGACTCAGATTGCAGAGCCTCAGGGTCCTGCTCCTGCTCTGTCCCCTCTCAGTTGGCAACGCTGAAGAAATAGCAGCTCTGCTTTCGTCCTGCTGCCCTGCCTCCTCCTCTCTGCCTCCCTCCCCTCTGCTTCTGCCCCTCTCCTCCTGCTTGCCCACCTGGCTCCACCAGGCTCCCATCTCCTGCCAAACAACCCCCTCCTACTTTGGAGCCTACAGGGCCTGCGCCTCCATGAGGCTAACCTTCCTTCCTTCTCCTGCCCCCACGCCCCCTTCTTTGCACTCTTCCTTTGCCCTTGACCTCCCTCTGGCTCTGCTCTGGCCTCCAGATCCCTGGGCAGACTGCTCAGCTCCCTGCCTACTTGCCTCCTCCCACCACCCTCTCCCTGGGGCTTTCCATCAGTGATCTCCTGGGCCTCTGGGAGCTTCCAGAGCAGTAGTCTGCTGGGCACAGGGACAGCATGTGGCAGGCAGCCGCTGTGCAGCCTGGTTGTCCCCTGTGTGCTCCAGGAAGCCCCCTGCCCACAGTGAGTCCTCAGGTATCTGGGGGTCTGGCTTGGTCACTGGACTGGTGACGTTCCTTGAGTTTGATCCACAGGCCAAAATAAATACATAAATGAATAAATGAGAAAAAAGTGGAACAATCTCCTTTTGGTCCACTCTTGGCCTTTCAGAGCTGCCCTTAGAGGGTTGGGAGCCTAAGGGCCTCTTTCCCATAGCTCCTCCCCTCACTCCTCCCCTCCCTCTAACAGGAGCAGCACCCTGGTCTGTGCACACCCTGCTCCCCCAAAACCAGCCTCCTTAGGAGACAGAAACAAAGGCTCCTTTTGCAGGGCAAAGGCCGTGGGGAAGATCCCTGCTACAGGTGTTGGATAGAGGCTGGGGGCTGGGTCCCTTTGGGGCATCCTCCCTGCTCCTAAGAGTATGGAGCTAGGCATGCTGGGATCCAGAGAACAGGAAGCTTGAATGTCCAGGACCCACAGACTGGAGACCAAAGGGCCATTTTTTGCCAAGCAGTCAATAATGCATCTAAATATTTATGAGGCAGAGAAGTGGAGAGCCCTTAGATTTTACAATAGAGATGCAAATAGATATCAAACATACTCAAAATGTTGAAAATATTTAAAAATCTGTACAACTTTTGTATGGAGGTGGAGGCCTGACATGAACTGATAACAGCACCCCATCCTAGTCAGGTTGGGGTCAGGGAGGTCTCTCTGGGGAGTGATATTCAACCTGAGATCCGAAGGACGAGGAGGCAGCTGCAAGTGACTCAGAGCCAGAGGGGAGACTAGGCCACTTTTGTGCCTCAGCTTCCCTCAGCCTCTGGCCTGTTCTGCTTGGTGAGACCTTTGTTGCAGGGGAAACTCACAATGAGGCACAAAGGCCCTGGTGGTCCCAGGGAAAGCTGAGAGCTCTGTGTGGGAACTGATGTGCACACAGCTCTCCATGGCAGAGGTGGACAGAAACACATGTGAACACGACAGAATCCAGGCTGGGCCTGGAGGGTGGGCAGGACCTTGTGATGCCGCCCTGGGGTCAGGTGTCAGAACTGTGCTCAGGCTGGGGCTCCCAGGCACTCAGAGGGCAGCTGTGGTAGTGTCCAGCCATGTCAGGAAGGGGCTTCTGCAGCCTCCCTGGGGTACGGGAGAGAGTTCTGGCTAAGAAGAGACTGACAGATGTGATGGCCTCTCTGAGCCTGTAGGTTCCCAGGCCTAAGCTCCCCCGCCCCACCGCCAACACACTCCTTATTCCCTTTCCTGCAGCCTCCATCCCCCCAGAACAGAGGTGAGTGAAGGCTGGACTGGTGGATGGGGGCCTCACTTTTATGCTCTTCTGTTTGCCCACCAAGCAGCAGCCCATCCCCCTGGGAAGGAGAGTTCTAGGAATCCTGGCTGGCCCCTTCTGGTGCTGTCCCCTGGGGGGGGGGTCACATCTTGAATTGACTTTACTTTGATCCCAGCCTGCTCAGTGTCCAGAATTGTGTGTTCCTTTGGCCCCTGGGGACTTCTCAGTCTTGGTGGCCACCCACCTGTGGGCTGAGATCCGTGCTCTGAAGACAGATCCTCTGTCTGGAGCACCTTCAGAATTCACAGAATTTGATCCCCTGATCCCTCCCGCTGATGGCCTTGCGCCGATTGATGATTCTGGAGTGAGTGCAGTTGGTCAGGGGACCCCAGCCTTGACCTCTGAATTTTAATACTGAGGGTAGAGGCCCTCCCCTGCTACTGCTGACAAGACACTCACTGAGTTGTTAGCCTCCTTCCTCTCTCCTTCATTTGGCAGCTGGGCCTCGGTTCCAAGCACAGGCCAAAGCCCGGTGAGAACCTGCTCCTGGGAGGCTGCAGCTACCCCAGGCCATTTGTACTCACCCTTCAGCCCACGGCATCACAGAACGTCAAGGGAAGCCAGTCTCAAAGACTGGCTCTTTGAGGTGCCTGGGCCCTGGACATAGCTGGACATAGCTTCAGGTGCTACTTGGGGGTAGGAAGTAGCAACCCCTCCTCATCACGCTTCTTTCCCCCTAAAGGCTGGAAGCACTTGCGTGTGTAACTGAGCCTCTCACTGCCACAGCCTGCAACTTTCCTGGGTTGGTAGGGATCAGGGCACAGCTCTCCTCTCTGAACAAGGACCCATGGGACCTACCACGGGCTGCCATATTCAACTTGCACACGTGCTCCTAACCTGTGCTCTTCCTTGTTTCCTTTGGGTCACACCCAGCCTGTAGCCCTGGCCTCTCCCTCTTCTCCATGGGATAAATGGGCACATTCAGCTTTGATATTGCTAGACATCCACAGACACCTTGACTTTGGAGTCCTAGGGCCCTCCAGCTTCCAGCTCACAGGCCCTAGAAGATTCCTTATGAATGTCTATGCGGACTGTTTGCAGGCAGATTGGGGCTCCAGTCTTCTCCGGGGGAAAATAGTTGATGGTTTCCATGAAGAACACCACCAGATCACCTTTGCCTTTTTCGGTTTGGAAACATCTGTGGGAAACAGCTACAGCTACTCATTCCCTGACTCCATCCTGCCCCAGTCCTGAGCATTCTCCTTCTCCCTGTGACCCTCAGCCTCTCCTGGCTCCCCAGACACAGGCACCCCCGACAGAGCTGAGTGAGGGCAGCGATGTCCACAAGGAAGTTAGTGGCCAGGTCTTGGAGCCACTGGGAAAGACTCCCCCCATCCTTCCTGCCCCGGGAGTGAAGGTGAACCCTGGGTTCTCTGAGGGTCAGCCCAGGCCCAGGGCTGCAGGGGACAACAGAAAAGTCTGGGGAAGATTGTGGGGAGTGCACGTTGTCAGCTCATCAGTCCTACCCCTTGCTGCCTCACAAACCTGCCCTCTTAATGGAGCCCTCCATGCCAGCTGCTTCCAGCCTCCAGTGGGGAGGTGGGAACCTTGGTGTAACTGATTGTCTTCTAGAATACGAATTGAGAGCAATGTTTAAAGAGCTCTGAAGAAAGTCCTGGCCTTCCTGGAGTGGTTAATCAAGACCCAGAAGAGAAAGAGTTGAGGAGATCAAGGATTTCATGAACAAATTATTTCCTCCCATCCAAAATGGCCTCCTTCAAATGCCCAAGGGGCATGGAAAAGAAACATCAAGAAAGGCGGGGGAGAGGCCCAGAGAGCCTGTGGCTGCCCCAAGGCACAGCTGTGGCTGGACAGGAGGCCCTGGGTTCTGCAGGCCTCCGCTGTGTGTCCAAAGAGTCTCCTATTTACCAGAGCTTTCCAAACGAGCCCCTGGAACTTTCATTCACTGTCTGAACCCAACTTCTTTTCAAGAGAAAAGCCTTCAGGAAGTAGTGTTTCTCAAAACAATCTACAATACTTGTTGACACCATTTCCAGGAGAACGGGTTAAAAAGTCCAGGTTGTAGGATAAGCTCGGCCATGTGTTTTGGTTGTCTCATTACAGAAAGAGAACTTTCACTGTATCTTAGGAATCTAATTTGAGGGATTTGGATTTTGTTCTTCTATTGAGCGAATTTTGTCTATTTGGTGGTTCTGATGGCATCTGTTTTCACAGTTGACAGAATTTGAGAAATTAGTTTCAACGTCCTCCTAGATGAGACGGGGTCATTCTGAAAAAGCTGGGGTAAGACTGTGCAATGGCTTATGATTTTACCCAGAATCCTCAAAACACACATGGGGATTACAAATCTATCATGATGAATGCATTTTAACTGAGTATTTCCACTCATAAGACCCAATCTAAAGTCAGGACCCTGTTATTCGAAAGCCAATTGTGTTTTAAAATGTATTAATAAACGTACGCCATGAGGAAGACAAAAGGAAGAATGGGGAAACTGTATGGCACGGGAAATCTGGGTCAGTTCAGAGCAAAAGCGCCACCGCCTATCTTCCTTTACGTAGAAGCAGAAGCAGGGTCATACGTTCTGCTTAGCTTCCAGTCTAACAGCCTTCAGGGACGTGAGTGACGACCAAGTAAGTCCAGTGATTCATTTCTGTGTTATGACGACCTTACACAAGCGTATCTGGATTCAGGGTTCTTACAGACAGCGAATTTCCGTGAGCTGAAATCCCCATCTTTGGTGTTCTTCCTGGTTCTCTTTGAGCCACTGCTTAAGGTAGCACCTCAACACAAAGGCAGGATGGGCTCATTCCTCGCCTTCGAGGCTCCTTCACATCTGGCATCTCCCTCTGGCTCTTGGAATTCATGAGTGTGCCACACAGTAGCAAGGCCACTCACTGATCCCTGGCCCTGGCTCAGGTCAGTTCTGCCAGTACTTTGGTTCCATCCCCTGTGGGTATTTCTTGACCAGCTTGCCTCCTTCTCTTCTGTGAGGCAACCTTGGTGACAATTCAAGAGTGAGCTAAGTTATCTCAACCAGCAAAAACCCTTGTTCCTTCCTATTATTGCTTATACTCTCTCTACAACAAAATTAGAGATAAGGGCAAGATAGTTTCTGCTGGGTATTGAGTTGGGGGGAGAGGGAGGGGGTGGAGTGGGTGGTAAGGGAGGGGGTGGGGGCAGGGGGGAGAAGTGAACCAAGCCTTGTATGCACATATGAATAATAAAAGAAAAATGAAAAAAAAAAAAGAGTGAGCTAAGGTACATGAACCAGATAGGAGCTGACAAGCTGTATAGGAACCTCAGGTGGCCCAGAGGTCACCTGTCTGAGGTGTAGAGCTGTGTTTTTGACTTGTGAGTGTGTGTGGTGTTCTGACTTTCCATCTCCTTGCCAGCTGGTGTGGTGTGGAGGGTACAGGTGCCTGTATCTTGGGAGTGAGTGCCTGTGGGAGCATGAGCACGCGTGTTCACGTGCCTCTGTGGATGAATTTGTATGTGTGTGCATGAGCATGTGTGTACTTTTGGGTATCTGTGTTTGACTCTGTTTCCAGGTTTGAGTATGTCCCTGGTGTGTGTAACACACACACTTGTGTGATGAGTTTGTGGGCGCACACATGTTTGTGTTATCACCTGCCTGGACTTGTGCATGTGCATCTCTGGGTGTCTTGTGACTCTGAATTGGGCTTCTGGGTTAGGATTTGTCCCTGGGCATGTGTCTTTAGCTGTGTGCTGACAGCTGAGTGAGTGGTGTGTGATTCTGGCGATGGGCCTGTGAACATCCAAGAGAAGACTGCAATACACAGCACAGTCATTCTGGACCCTGGGACTGAACTAACTGGGAAAATCCCCTCAATGGCCCGAGCAAGTGACCCATTCATTGCCCCATGAGAGAAAGTTCCAGGGCAAAGATCCTGAGAAGACCTGTGGCATTTCCCTGGGCCCCTCATCAGGCGCCCTGTGCTGGGAGGGAGGGGTGGCTGTTGGGCCTTGGGCTACACGCTCTGGTTTCCTGAGATGTGTAACCTGAGGCTCCTTCTCTGATGTGTTCCAGACATTTCTGTGTGCTGGCAGCAAGCCCAGTCTGAAGTCACACACAGCCCCTTTGTCCAACTGTGGCAAATGGGACCTCTTCTTGGATATGTGGTCATGGCAGTGCTGAACCTGGGGTGTCTGCCAGCCCTCTCTGAGGGAGTGAAGAAAAGTACTCCCTGCCCCAGGTGCCAGAGAGCCCCCCCCCCCACACACAGGTCCTGGCACAAAGGGACCTGGGTGTGCTCATCTGCTGGGAAGGAGGACCGTGTGCATCCCGGGAGCCAGAGGATCTGGGTACAGTTAGCTGGGAACTGGGATCCTGGGCAGGAGTCAAGAACGCAACCCAGTGTCCTAACCTGAGGGTGGAGTCAGGATGAGGAGCCAGTCACTGAAGCCCCCTTTGTACCCTGCAGTGACCAGCTCTACCACACTTGTCAGGGACTGTCCTGGCTTAACACCAAAAGTCCAGTGCCCACCCAGGAGTCCCCCAGTCCTGGGCCAACCAGAACCGATGGTTACCTAACCCTACTCCAGGAGGCAAATGGGAACCACACTGAGGAGCCCCAATGCCAGACCTTCCTGAGAGGAGGTTGGCTCTTACTCCAGCGTATCGTGAAATTGGGGGCAGGGGGGTGGATCTTGCTGACCAACCTGGGCTGGGCAAGACTGGATTTCCCTGGCCCTTCAGGCTTGTGTCCACCTTCTGGCCCCAAGAGCTCGAGGTTGGGACTTTCAGTGCTGTTCATAGTTCTGTTTATTTCACATTTGGTCTCTGGACCCCACCTCCCCAACAGGCAGGAAATGTGAAGCATGGTGGGTCTGCTAGAGTGGCTGTTGAGCTATAAACATAGAATATGGGCTCTTTTAGTTTTGGGGAGAGGGATGTGGAGAGGACTGGCCTCTGCAGGCCAGATTTTGTGATTCTAGAGCCAGGGCTGGGTTAGAACCACCATGTTCTGTCACTCGAGGAGGGAGGCAGCTGTGTTTTAGCGTGCTGAGGAGGAAGGACCAGGGCAGTGAGGGGCCAGCAAACAGCCAGCCTGTATGCTAAGGCTGGTGGCACTGCAGAGGCCGTCTACTCTGTCAGCCCTGTGAGGGAGGGTTTATAAGATGGACCGGGGAAGTGGCCTGATCCCAGGTCAATATGGCCAGAAAGTGGCCAGGTGGAGCTCCTGGAACCTGACCAAGCTTTGAAGTGGCTGTAGTTGTGACCTCAGAAACCCAAGTCAGGGAGTTTTGTTTTCTTTTTTTATTCGTTTATTCACATGTGCATACATTGTTTGGGTCATTGCTCCCCCCTGTCCCCTGTCAAAGAGTTTTGAGGCTGAGCTCTGGTGGGGCGGGCCAGGTATTGTCTCCCTTCCCTGACTCCATTCCCCAACATTTTTTGGTTTTTTGGTGGGGCTAGAGTTTGAACTCAGGACAAAGCAGGTGCTCTACCACTTGAGCCACACCTCCAGTCCATTTTGCTCTGGTTATTTTTGGAGTTGGGGTCTTGCAAACTACTTGCCTCGGCTGACCTGGCGCTTCGGTCTTCCCAATCTCAACCTCCCACCTAGCTAGGACCCTAGGCAGAAGCCACTGGCTTCCTTCAAGTGGGGCTTTCCTCGTTCTCCTGCCACAACACACTTCCCTACAGCCTTTATTTGTTTATTTTTTAAATTGTTTTGCTGGGTGGGGGTACATTGTCCCCTGTAGCCTTTAAGGGAGCCTCCACTCCCTTCTGTCTCCTGGGGAGGCTAGTGTGGGGAGTGGGCCTGCTGCTCCTTCTGGATGAACCAGAAGAGGCCCAGCCATGTGAGCCTCTGCTCATGGGGGCTTCAAGAGAAGAGGTGCTGAGGGCTCTGGTTGCAGCCTCCCACTTCCTACGGCCACCCTGGGAGCTGAGGGGCCAAAGAAGTTTGCCCCATTTTCTTTGGCCTATGGACAAAACTCAAGGAAGGTCACCTACTTGCCCAGTGACCAAGTCAGACCCCAAAATGCCTGAGGACTGACTGTAGCAGGCTCCTGCTCCTGAAGCTTCCAGGGACCTTGGTGGCCACTGGCAGGAAGCCCCAAGGAGAGGGTGGTAGGAGGAGACAAGTGGGCAGGGCAGCTGAGCAGACTGCCAAGGGGACTGGAGGCCAAAGCAGGGCCAGAGGGAGGTCAAGGGTAAAGGAAGAGTGTAGAGCTGAGAGGGGCAGATTGGAAGGGGGAAGGACAGAGGGAGGAAGGGACAGGGCACGCAGGGCAGGACCATGGAAGTGTAGGCTCGGTGGGCTCTAGAGGAAGGGGCTTGCTAGAGGGAGATGGGACCCAGGTGAGAGGGCTGAGAGGGTGAAAAGGCAGAAGGAAGGGGAGGGTGGGCGTGGCTGCAGGATGAAAGCAGAGTTGCTGCTTCTTCAGAGTGGACAGAGTGGGAGCAGCTCTGAAATCTGTCCTTGTGAGCAATTAGAGAAAGAGATATGGGAGGGGGTCACGACAGAGGGATAGGGAGAGGGAGAGGGAGAGAGAGAGAGAAGGAGAGAGCACAAGAGTACAGAGAGTCCTAATTGCAGTACAACTGTGCCCACTGAGAAGGTGTGAAAACCGAGGCCCTTGGGGAGCTGTCAGAGGAAGAGCTGGGGTTGGGACTGCTGTGCTTTGCTGCAGGCCAGGCAACGAGGGGCTCCAGGTGTGGGAAGAGAGGCCTGGGTCAGGAGGGGGTCAGGCCTCATGCTCATGCAGAGGCAGCAGGCAGAGGCAGGGCCTACCCAGCAAGGGGTGGGAGGGGGCGGGGGGGGGGGGACTGTCCTTGTGTTTCGCTCCCTCTGCAGCTCAGAGCTCTGGGGGTGTGTAGTCAAGAGGCTTCTGTGCTTTCATCTTATAAATATTCGCACTCATGCTCTTTCCATTTAGAAGTGTAGATCCAATTATTTTAATGAACACTGAAAACTTTCCCTTCCATAATAGCTTTCCCTTTATATAACATTGTGTGCTTTATGTAACGAAAATTGAGTGTACCTTCGCAGACACTTCTGTAATTTAATAATTGCATAATACATAAATTATGACTTCTGGTCACTTTAGATTATAGAACAGTATCCACAGAGTTCATGAGTTCTCTTCTACCTTCACATGAAGTCATTTTCATTCATGTGACATCCTTTAGCATTTTCTGTGCCCTCAGGCACCCAGTGAACATCCACAGAACTGATGTCACAGGTGGGTGAGCTGTAGTGGAGCGGGCATCTCTGGGCACAGGGGGTACCGTTGCCAGGTGCTGGGTGGATGCAGACACTGACTGAAATTAGACAAAGGGCCAGAGCCTCCCACCTGGGGACCCAGGTTTCTCTGTGAGGCAGGAAGCAAAGGCATCTGTGGATGGTGCTTTAGATGTGGATGGATGGGATGGAGGTAGGGGTAGGGTAGACCTGGGCAGCAGAAGGTGGGAACCCCATTCACAGTTATGGAGGGAGTCCTTTGGGGCAGAGAGACTCTAGCATGGGCTGGTGAGGGTGGGGAGTTGTGTGTGGGGTGGGCTAAAGGGCAGGAGCTGAGAGTTGAAGGTGGAGGGTTAGAGTGGAAGCTGTCATCAGGCAGAGGAGGTGAGGGTGCTGCTCACCTTCTTCTTCCATTTTAAAAATATCGACACCTAATAATTGTACAAATTTGTGGGAACACAGTGAAGCTTTAATACACGCACACATTATACATTGCATAATGATTGAATCAAATGGTCAGCACACCCCTCACCTCAAATATTTATTGACTCTTTGTGGCAAAACATTGCAAAATCTCTTGTAGCTATTTCAAGATATACAGTAGAGTGGGGCTGTCAATGGCAGAGGATGTGCTGTGTACGTGCGAGGCCCCGTCCCACCCTCAGCACCTCAAAACAAAAACAAAAACACTAACTTACTCACCCCTTTCCTCCTCACCCTCCTGGCTCCTGGTAACCACCTTCTCTCTGCTCGTGTGAACTTGACTTTTTTAGGTTCACAGATGAGTGAGATCAGGTGGTATTTGTCTTTCTGTGCGTGAATTTTAACTTAGCATAATCTCAGTGCCAGCCACGTTGCTGCAAATCCCAGAGTCTCATTCTTTTTTAAGGCTGAATGGTACGCCATTGTGAACATTGCTTACATTTTCCTATCGACTCAACCATCCACCGAAGGACACGCGGGTGGATTCCGCGTCGGGATTCGGTGGACGTGCAGACATCTCTTCGTCTTACTGACCTCATTTCCTCAGGCAGAGTGTTTGGCTGCTTAATAAGTGGGTTATCTCGGGCAAGTGGTCAAACCTTTCCATGCCTATTTCCACACCTGGAAGATAGATGGCGGGGCTCATGGGCCCTGCTTCCTTGGGCGTAGTGAGGATTCAGTGAGGAAGTGCAAGGAGTGCTTAGCAAGGTATTGCTTGGGTCCGAGTTGCAGCTGTGGCACACATCTGGGCAAGCTCTCTCTGCCTCAGTTTATGCCTCTGTAAATGAGGCTGTTATAATGTACACTTCCAAGGTGCTATGGAGAATGAACCGGCTTTCTTTATAAATTATACCCCTCTGACAAACCCTTAGGATATGTAATACAAGTGGTGGAGAGCATTGTCACCCTTATGGATGACGTCTCCTTGAACAGTTGGGGTGGCTAGGGACGGAGATAAAGCCTGAGCCACAAGGTGTGACCAGGAAGAGGCTTGATGACATCAAGAAACAGAGGTAAGGGACTTTGTGTCTAGGATAGGGAATGCCAGCACATTCCTGGCAAGGATCCTCCCCCATGGCCTGGCTAGGCTCTTAGTACTGGAGAGAATTCTTCTCAATCCCAGGAATTAAAAAAAAAAAAAATCTCAGTTAAATCAAAGATTTCCAGGAAGGATGTGAATGCATAGTTTGAGTCTCGTAAGTGTGGAGGATTTGCTATGGTTTGAATATGAAGTGTCCCCCCACAAGCTCGTGTGTTGAAAACTTGGTCACCAGCTGGTGGTGCTATTTTTGAAGGTGGTGGAAACTTCAGGCAGTGGAGCCTGTTGGAGGAAGTAGGTCACTGGAGGGGTTGCCTTTGAAGATTGTACCTGGTCCTTCCTATCCACCATGAGGTGACCAGCCTCTGCCACAAGCTCCCACCATCATGGAGTTCTGCCTCACTACAGGCCCCAAAACATGGAGCCAGATGATCACGAACTGAAGCCTCTGAAACCGTGAGTCAAAATAAATCCTTCCTCCCTCAGGTGCTGGTCACATCCATGTAATACTAACTGAGACAGACTAAAACAGGGTTAAAGATGCTCTCATTATTAAAAAGAAAAACTACAAGACAATTCATGGGGGGAAAGGACAGGCTATTTTACCAGAATTAAAATTTTCCATGCAGCAAAGCAAACACAAAAATATACATACCTAGGGGAGGGGTGGGAAGAGATGGAGAGGGGAAAATGCTCACAATAAATAAGAATAGAAGTGTAACAGCTAAGGTGCAGCACACATGACCCTGACAGGTGTGTGGGCAAAGGAAACAGTCCACTTTAAGCCTCAGGAAACAAGAAGAGAAAATAAATATTTCAAAGGGGTCCTCTTTCCCCGCTGCCCCCCACCCAAGCCCCAAGAAATAAACAAGAACAGTTTGATGGCTGTGACCTTGGGCAATATCAAAGAAAAGACAGAGGTGGCCTGGACAAGGAGCCGCTGGAAGGCTAGAGGTGGTGCCTAGAGATGAGAAAAGGCCCTCGGCCCAGGGAGGAGAGCTGGGTCCCTGGTTGCCAGGTGAGAGCAGAGGAAAGACCAGGAGGATGGTACAGCCTAGGACCCTGCCGCCTTGTCCTCACAGGGCCCTGGGCAAAGCTGAATGCATGAAGCCAGAGGCTTCCCACACAGTGGGGGAGCCAAAGGACAGTGGGCGTCCATCTGAGCAGATTGATGTAAGATACAAAATTCTTTCTTACCCTGAGTTCACCAGAAGGGGATGCCTTGGACATTCAATTTATCTTGAACCTTTCTGGTGAAGGACCACCTTCTGGATGCTGGGGACTTTCAGTGCCAAAACAACCATCAAGTTTGAAGAGTACCTTTGTCTGCATGCTTGGGGCTGCCAGGCGCCATCAGGCTGGAAGGCTCTAAAAGAATTGACTAGAATTGTGACAGGAACAGCAGGCAAGCCCACACACAGATGTCTGAGCATTTAAACTTCCTCCTTTGACCTCACTGTCACATTTCCAGGGACGGACAGAGGAGGAGTGGGGGAGGGGAGGGTGCATTCTAACCAGCCACTGGCCCCTGCCCTGGCATGAAGTTAGTGTGTCTTACACCTTGATACGTGTGAGCCACCTGTGTGCCCACTTTCAAGGAGGCCAGGCGTCTTCCATCTGTCTCTACTGGTGGCTATTAGGGTCTAGCTGTCTTTGTGGGCAACTAGGGGACAGGGTGAAGGATAGCCTCCAGGACTCAGGGAGGACCATGTCAGGGCTCCCAGCTGTGACTGATTGCCATGAAAGTCACCTACGCTCAGTGTACAGGTGGAGCGTAGGGACAGAGTGTGATTGAACCTGAAGGTTTGGAGCATAAAGCTGCTCAACTGACCTTCCTCTCTTTGCCTCTCCTTCCTCAGTTTCCCCTGCCCTCCGCTCTCTGTGGAGGCTTCCTCTCACGCTTGGGATCCAGGTGCCTTCAGTCAGGAGGGTCCCATTATCCGTGTCCTTGGCCACTGTTCAAGCAGACTCTTCAGGGGAGATAATGGCAAACATCATGTCACTGGGGACCGAGAGACTTCAGAACCCTCCTCCTCTGAGTTTTCGGGCACTTGCTTCTCCTCCTCTCATCCCCTTGACTCCTTGATGGCCTCGAGACAGGTGCTGTTGCCATTGTTGACCACTGCGGGCCACACACCAGACGATGAAGCATTTGTTGATGGCATGAACTTGTGACCCCAATTTACAGATGAGGAAGTGGGCTCAGAGAATTTAGGCAACCAGCCCCAGTTTACAGAGCCGCTTCAAGGGGGTGTGGCCACCTGGGGCCTGCTCTGCTGTGTTTGGACTTCGATCCAAAGACAAAAAAGGGGCCTTCTCCCGGACACCCTAGAGCCCCCTGTTGTCCTGATCCTTTGTGGTACAGCTGTTGTCCTCACTCCAGCCTACCCCCGAGTGGGCCTGCGGGTGAGCACAGGTACACCTCCACACCTGACCCTAGTGTGGATGGGAGAATGTCTCTTCATGGGTCAGCTTCCTGTCTGATCTTCCTGTTCACTGGGGATGTTTCTGGGGACCCCTGAGAGGCCCCCACTCCTGGCTGGCTGGCTGACCTTTGTAGCACAAAGACCTCGGCTCCCGGGACACCATGTTCCTCCTGCGTGTGGAGGACAGTGTGCCTCTGGCCTCTCTCTCCCTCGCCTTGTCCAGCTCTCCGGCCTAGCTTATCCCCCCAGCAGTGCCTGGTGGACAGGTGTGCCCCTCTGAGGATGGTGCTCCATGGAGGGAGGGCTAGGCCTTCGATGGCTATGGAGTGAATGAACCAGCGTCAGGAGAGGATGTGGTGAGTCCTCAGGTGTTGTGGAGCAGCTGTTTAGCAGGCAGTCAGAGGGTTTGCTACCCGCCCTGAAGTTGCTGGTTCCTGGAACTCTGTGCTGCCTACTGTGCTTGGTGAAGGTGGAGGTACGTGTTTCAGGTCACCCTTCTAGGGTCCCCATCTGGAAGGCAGCAGGAACAACCCGTTCAGGCTCTCAAAGCCTCTCGTTTGTTCTGGATTGGTAAGAGGGTGGGAAGGACCAGGGTGGTAGTTGCGGGAGGCTTAGGGAACCCTTCTGAGAGAGTTCTTATTTAGGACTCCCCAGAGCTGTGGGGATGAGGCGGGGGAGGTGGACTGAGAAGACTGAGCTACGGGCGGGCCCTTGCCTGGGTACCCCTGAGGGGTTCAACCCTTCAATCTCTCTGAGCACATGGGGGAGCTGCATTTCAGGGGGAGGGGAGAGGGCAGTGATTATTTTAGATATTTACCAATCATCTTAACGTGCATGTATTTAAACCTTAAAATAATAAACAATAGCAATAAGACAAAGAAATATTCATTAAAAAAAAAAAGAAAGTAGCCAGAGCAAGAGATGGTGAGTCCTTTGTTGAGGAGGGGCAGAGTGGGGAACCCCTTCCTGGGCCCCCACACCCAGGTTATGCATCAAGCTGGGCCCTGGACACCTTAGCAGATTCTGTTTCATGGGTCAGCTTTCTGTCCGATCTTCCTGTTCAGTGGGTATGCTCCTGAGGACCCTTGAGAGGCCCCCACTCCTGGCTGGCTGGCTTCCAGCTTTCTCTCTTGCCATTCCCTACAAACGCTGGCCCTTGTAGCACAAAGACCTCAGCCCCCAGGATGCTACACTCCTCCTGCATCTTGAGGACAGTGTGCCTCTGGCCTTTCAGTCCCTCACCTTGTCCAGCTCTCCGGCCTAGCTTATCCCCCCAGCAGTGCCTGGTGGACAGGCGTGCCCCTCTGAGGATGTGCTCCATGAGGGGAGTACACTGATGCCATGGTCTGACTGCCCTACCTTGCTCAGTAGTCAGTCTTTGGCTTAGATCGGGCTGGGGACACAGCAGGGGCCTCACTTGGGGAAAGGGCTGTCCAGTGCCTTGTTTGGCACCCTGGCCAGCTTGGGCTCTGTGTTCTGGCACAGGAGTGGGCTTGATATTGGTCATCGCACTGGCCTGGTGTAGTCAGAATTAGTGACAACGAGAGCTGAAATGGCTCTCACAATTTTATCAACCTCATCAAACAATGGGAGCCTGAGCTCTGGGGGGCCGGGCGGCTTCCCGTGTCTCACGCGGGAAGATACTATTTATGCAGGGAGCACCCATGTGTTGGGATGAATCACCCAGGCCCATCTTGGGTGGTTTCTATTCTTGTAGACACCTGAAAGTCACAGCACGTATGGCTTGTAAAAATAACCCATGCCTCGGTCCCCTGAGCCCCCCCTTCACCACTCCTGGCACCTCCTGGGCAGAAGAGCTGCCTCTGCCAGGCTGCTGTTCAACCCGGCTTTCCTAATTGCCTGGAGTCTTCCAGGGATCCCTGCTGAGAGCCACACAGGGCTCACAGACCAGTCCCAGCTTTCAGCTCTGAAGATGGCACCCCCCCAGGAAATTTCTGCTGACTGTCCTTGTAGCTGCGCCTGTGGGTCTGAGGCACCCTGTGCTGGGCCTGTGGACTTCCTCACACACAAATCCTAAATATGAAGGCACCCAGCACCCACCTCTGTGGCAGCAACTCCCTACCCTAAACCCCAGAAACACTGGACATCACTGTGGCTTTTCTCAGCAGCTCGCCAGCCCCCTGTAATGCCTTCTTTGGAATGTCAGGTGGGAGAGGCTTCCTTCTCTTCTAAAGACTTTCCTGACCTCACACACACACGCACACACACACAGATGTCCAGTGCACACACATGCACACAGGACACACATGTATGTGCACACACGGATTCTTGGCTTTTTATTTGCAGAAAGCTAGGTAGGTGTGCAGATATCCAAGAGAATCCTAGTGTAGACCCTCTTCCTAGTTACACACTCCACATGCACAACATTTTGGTTCTCCTCAGAGGACAGAGAAGACCAAGCCCCTCTTAGGACCCTTGACCTCTAGAGCCACTTAGGAGCCTCTGGCCCCGCCCCTCATTGCACACCCCCCACCCACCCACCCAAGGAAGTTCAGACCCAGAGAGGGGAAGTGACTCTGCCCAGAGCAGGCAGGTGGCCAGGTCTGAAGGAGAAATGACATCTCCCAGCTCACTCAGCTGCACCAGACCACCCACAGGTAACATTTAGGGAACTGAGGCAGAGCCTCTGACCTGACCTTGCTCTTGTGGACCATAGGAGGCTTTCTTGACGTCAGCAGTACTTCTGTGGGCCTGTGCTCTGTCCACATGCTGGGCTTCTCTGGGCGGCAGGACAGTGGCAGTCCCTGGATGTACTCTGTGACAGCAGCAGCAGCAACAGGCAGACCTGGGTTGTCCCTGATAGTGGGTGACATTTTTCTACGAAACCGTCAACTTCCTCTTGGTCTGAGTCAGGGTTGTAGTGTCTTGTTGGGTGGGGACAGGTCCCCGGAGGCAGCCCGGCAGCCCTCCTTAGCAGGCTTGGCTTGGGTGCCACCACCGTCCACTGGCCTGCATCCCACCGCCCTAAAATCCTGTTGGAAATCGCCATGTGGCTAACATTACGCACTCATGGGAATCGTCTGCACCCCAAAGCGCAGTGCTTGTGGCACGCCAGCTGTGCCTGGGAGCCAGGCCATTTCCCTAGCCTCAGTTTACTTATCTGGGGAATGGAATATTGGTTCTTCTTCACAGGGCTCTCGAGGGCAGTAAATCATGGGGCGGCTTGTCTTCTGGTAAGCACCTGGGCAGCTCGACTGCTATCATACACCTGAATTGTTCTTGAACCCTAACCAGGTATTTCTTGGAGAGGATGGGAGGGAAGATATGCTTGCATTTAAAACCCTGAGAGTTCTAGATGCTTCCCTAGGAGTGAGAATACAGGTCAGGGAATGTCTGCTGGACTACCCTGGGCTGGGCTTTGTGCTGCCCAAAGCAGCAGAGTCCCAAAAGGAAACACTGGTCACTGGAGCCGTAACAGACTTTCCTTCAAGCATTCAGTCTTTGACTAAGTGAGATATTCCCAAGGACCAATCTTATGACCCTTGGTGACATAAAAGTGAAGGAGGAATAGCCCTTGTCCTTGCTACTGACAGCAGGGACACTCTCCCTGTGGTACACAGATGACTTCTAATGGTCTCCTGTTGGTCACAGAGGGTAATCCCATGGGACGATCAGTGATATGTGTGTTTGAAGGAAGGGATGAAATTTTTAATAGTTGAGGAAACAGTCTAAGGGAAGAGGACAAGGCTACATGGATCCAGGAATGCAAAAGAGTGAAGACAGGGCTGGAAACTTCTGGACCCACCAGGTGCTCTTGCTGGTGATGATGATAGGAGGCTGGGGTAGTGGACTAAAGAAGGAGAGACTGGGGATGTGAGTTCCTGTTGGTCCCTCTCTGTCTGTTTGAATGGACTCTTTTACATCTCTGGACCTCATTGTCCTTATCTGTAAAATGGGCATAATTGTAATGACCTCCCCGGAGTGTCCCTGGCCACTCCAAGGAGTACTTAGCACAGAGCCAGTCCCTGAGCTGGCCCCTCCACACTCCCAGCCCCATTCCACTCAACCAAGCTCCTGTCAAATCCTGGCATCAGGGACATTCCATCCACACTCTGTCCTTGCTGTGTCCTGTTCTTTCCTGCATGGAGGCCTCAGAAGCCCGGTGGAGAACCACATCCAAGTTAGTATTCATATTCTTTGTGTGGCATCCCACACTGCATCTGAGGGTGCTAGAATTCAGGGAAGAATCTGGATAGGCTAGCCCTAGCCTGGGGTAGGTCCCAGGACGTCCAGTCAGCTCGGCTGTCCTACCAGGGCACCATCATCATCTCTGTGGTCGCCCAGAGCAGAGTCTCTGCACAGATGAGGGCTTTGCAGCCCCAGGACAGAAGACACACTCTTGGCCTGCAAATGTCCATAGGGGTGTGCCCTTCCTGTGAGCTGTGTTCTCTGGAAAATCCAGGGTGCTGGGGGAACAAGGAAGCTTGGGCTGGTGTTGAGCCCCACATCTGGGTTTCAGGGCCTCAGCTGTGCAGATGCAGTCCGGGGCTGCCCCAGGGGAATGCTGCATCCTGGAAGTTGTGGGTGCAGGGGCTGCAGGAACCACAGTCCAGACTGGCTGGGGGGAAAGGGTGGTGGTAAGAGCCCCGGAGGAGAAGAGGGTCCTGGACTCCCCCCGCACCAGCCCCAGTCCCTTTCTTTTCTTGCTTCATTTCACTGATACAGTGATACACTGAAAGAAGATTCCAACCAAAATGCCCTCCAGTAAGACCCTGCTAGCAGTATGTGTGCCCTCTGCAGCATTTTGGTTTTTTTCTTGTTCTTCCTTTGGGTGTTTCTGAGATGGGGACTTTGTAGGTACCCAGATTAGTCCGGAACTCTCCTTTCTCCTCATCCTCCCAAATGCTGGGATTACAGGCAGGCACCACCACACCAAGCATCACCCATAAGCAGGTCTTCTGCCTTTGTTTGCACACCTCCAGTGACAGAGCTCACCACATGGTAAAACTGCTTGTTGGCTCTCCGACAGCTGCAACCCACTCCTGTGGCCCTGTGAAGTCACACGAAGAGCATGTACTGAGCCCTGGGAGATGTGTTGTTTCCATCTGTGGATGGAAAGTACAACTTGTCCTTTCTGTGTCTTCCCCTGCCTTGTGGCCCCTAGCTTCTCCACCTGCAGCCTGTGGGGCCCAGGGTGACCAGAGCCAGCAAAGGCCACTGCAGCCTCTGTTCCTCTTCTAAATTCTCTCAGTACTGCATTGGCTTACCTCACTTCTTGCTTTCTTGTTGATAAGAACACGCACAAGTCCCCACTTTTGTTTCGGCTAGAACTGTACTCTTGGGTCTAAATTGTTCCGCTGTGGTATTTCAGCCATGCTCTTCTGGGTTTAGCTCTGATCACACAGCATTGAAGGGACCGGTGAGAGAATGCCTACAGTGTCTGTGACATGCTACGACACTGAGGCATTGAGGATCAGTCACTGGAACCTGGGAATGACCTGTTCTTTGTGGTCTCAGGGGAAGGGGTGTGTAATGGCCTCTGGCGACTTTCATGGTTCAGGAAGGACGCGGCTCTTTCTTTCTGCAGTGGTTCCCTGGATTTACGATGGAGCCCTCCATCCTGACCTGGAGAGCGCCTATTAACTCCTATTAACTGGGAGGCTAATTTCTAATTAACCAGAAACTAGAACCAGAGTTCTAATCGCTCTGTGTGTTTGCTCAGTGATGTTTAAGGGAGGATCACTGAGGTCCCTGACTACAATTATTCTTCCATTTCTGCTAAGGTTTTTCTTTTGTGCATTTTTGGCAGGTACTTCTTTGCTATGTTCATTGGAACATAAATCATATTTTCATTTTTATTGTAACTTTTACCAGTGCAGACTGTCTGTTACCCTCCCGGTTCTTTTTACTAAAATTTGTTTTGATGTCACATTCCTTTTCTTTTTTCTTTGAATACTATGTGCTCATAAACCATAGACTTCTCTGGCATTTTCCTGCCTGTGTCTTTCTGTCTTCTGTGTTTCTGATCAATGAACAGTGCTTGGACTTGCTAACGGGCGCTCCTGTTTATGGGAGATGTTAAATTCTGTTCATCATATTTGTACAAACCTGAGGAGTTATCCTTCTGCTTTCTATGTTGAGACATTACAGGGTTTTTTTTTTTTTTCTCGATTTCAGTTTCTATTGTAAATTTTCTCTTCCTTTTGACCCTTCAGAATAGATAAGATCACTTAATCTAGATATCCAATTTGGAAAACATTAAAATTTTAACTTCAGCATGTATTTCTATTAATAGCTCACAAACCTTGACAGAATTCTATTTTAGATATCTTCCTTTGCTTTTGCTTCTCCCCTCCCCCACTCCCTTTTTTTAAGACAGGGTTTTGCTCTGTAGTCCAGGCTGGCCTTGAACTCTAGATCCTCCTACCTCAACCTCCTGAGTGCTGGAATTACAGGCATATACCACCACGCCTGGCTATTTTTTTTAATTATTGCTTTTTAAATTACGGGTGAGGTTCTTGTTGTAGATTGTCAATTTCTTGTCTCTCAGTGGGACCTGCTTCTCGCTCAACACTTCCACTTCTGTTACTTCATGCTTTGGCCCAAGTCCCTCAGAGTCGTGCCCCCTCCGCTGAACACACGTTTCTTCCAATTTTGTGTAAATCTCACACCCCACCCTGCCTGTGCCTAAACCCACGCCCAGACCACACTTTGTTTCAGGGAAAATCGAAAGCTATTCTTATCATTCTCCTTTTATCTCCAGCATTTAGCATAATTTCTGAAGAATCTTAACTTGTTTTCATGGGATTTTTTTTTTAATGAATTTTGGTATAACTAGATGTACACACAAAAAGTTAAGAGCTAAATTAAGATAAAATATCTTAATTCCATCCAGCTTCTAACTGGTAGACTGCAACACTGGCACATGGAAATTTTTTCTAGGTTTTTTTTTCCCCTTTGCGTTGGGTTTTTTTAAATCATAGTTGCAATCATTCTGAGTGTATAATTCTACAGTTTGTGGGTTTTTTACATAACCTAGTCAGCATCAACATAACACAGAAAAAATTTCCATTGAGTAAGTTTACCCTAGTGAAGTTAACTTCTTGACATTTAAATGTGCATATGTATTTTTTGCTATTAGAAAAAAGCCAAAGTGAACACATTTCTGTGTACAGTTCTCCCTTCTTTTGTGTAATTTACTTAAGGTAAAGTCTAAGAATTATTGGATGAAAGACTGATATGGCTTTTATGGCTTGTAATACACGTCACTGAGTCCCAGATGTTGATAAATTGCATGCTTGTCAGTATATTGGCAACTGTTTCCTGGAGCCCTTGCCAGACTGTTGAATTTGATAAGCAAAATTTCTTATCTCTCCAGAGAGCCTCTTCTGAGACCTGTCAGCATCTTTTGCCTGTTTTTCTATTGTGAGTCTTTTCATAAAGGACACCATTTATCTAACATTCTGGCTGCATTTTGTTTCATCCAGCATATTATTTACTGTTAATATTTTTACAGTATTAGGATTTGAACTCAGGGCCTTGCCCTTGCTAGACAGACACTATACTACTTGTGCCACGCCCTCAGCTCCTTTCACTGTAGTTATCTTTCAGATAGGGTCTCATACTTTTGTTTGGTGCCACCTCAGACTGCAATGCAATCCTATGCCTCCCTCGTAGCTGGGATTACAGATGTGAACCACCACGCACAGCTTGTTTGTTGAGCAAGAATCTCCATAACTTTTTACCTTGGCTGGTCTCCATCTGTGATGCTCCTGATTTCCTCTTGAGTAGCTGGAATTACAGGCATGAACCACTTCACCTGGCCCAATGTTAAATTTTTTTAAGCAAAAGAAAATTTCTGTTTTTCAGTAGTCAAACCTGTCCTATTCATTTTCTATTTCTTTTGCTTTTTAATCACCCTAAGTTGACAAACATTTTTTCTTTCCCGTGACTTTTATAGATTGTTAAATTTTCATCTAGTTTTTTTTTTTGGTTTGATTTTGTCAAATGTAATTCCTTAATGAATTTGGAATCCTTTTTCTCTATAATGTGAAATGAGGATCTGTTAGTTTCTGTCCCCAAAGGGCCCACTGACAGTCTCGCCAGAACTGGCTGACTAAGCCTTCCCTTGATATTACTGATATTTTTCAGAGTGTCTCATTTTTTTTGCATTTGTTTAAATGTCTCATGCATTGTCTGGGATTTCTGAGTGTTAGTAAGTATCTGATTTCAACAAGAACACCTTTAGTATTTTACCCTTAAATACAAAATTGCTGTGTAAAAACTGCTTCTTATTCCTTCATTTCAGTAACTTGTGAAAAGCTATGTACTGATGTAGTCAGATGGCTTTTGGATTTTGCCTTCTCTCTTTAGTTCTTTACTGGCAACACTGGGGTTTGAACTCAGGGTCTTGTGCTTATGAGGCAAGCACTCGACCACTTGAGCTACGCCAGCCTTTTGTATTTTACTTTAGTGATATTGGTAGATCTCCCAACTTTGAAGCTGTCTTACACTTCTATAGGAGATGTGATTTATCACTTCAATGTACTGAATTCTCCCAGGTAATATTTTAACTGGGAAGTCTCTCAGGTAGTCACACGGGCATTTGAGCAGCAGCTTTTCCCTCTTGGCTATGTTTGGCCAGCTTGGCCTTTGGGTGACTTTGGAGGCAGAAATTATATCATCGAAGGGCCGAAAAACGCTGAACTGTGTTGCTTAAGGATGAGAAATGAGCTTGAGCTCAGTTTTCACGATCGTTGGTCTAATTGTTGATTCTCGTGTCAGCTCTTCATCAGTTCTGGTGAGTTGTGTTTTGCCCCACGTCATGGGTCAGTGCACAGAGGCAAGGCGTTTCTTACTGGTCAGACTCCTCTCTCCATTCTCATGAAGCTCTTCTTTCTTGTTTCTAGCTCTGATCATTTGTGTCCGTTTCCCTGATTATAGCTGACTGTCATATTGGAGACAGGCATGGCTTCTTTCTTGTCTGTGCCCCCAAGCTGCTGCTTGTTACAGCTATGGGTTCTGCCCTTTCCTCTTTTCTAGCTCATTTAGTTCATTCTGATCTATGACTTTTGTTCTTTACTTTTTTCTTTTCAAATGCTCCAGGGCAGTGCTCAATTAATAATTTATTTTCTTTTTTTAAAAAAGCTGGATTAAAACAGTCAGGGCAATGTATTTATCTCTGAGAATGGTTTCGACTGCACCCTGTGAATTTATTTATTCATTTTTGGCAGTATTGGGGTTTGAACTCAGGGCCTCATGCTTACTGGGCAGCCGCTCGACCACTTGAGCCACTCCTCCACACCTTTTTTAAAGTGAAGGGCTTTATCAAGACAGAGTTTTACAAACTATTGCTCAGGCTGGCTTCGAACTGATATCCTCCTGATCTCTGCCTCCTGAATAGCTAGGATTACAAGCATGAGCCTCTGGTGTCTGGCTACACCCTGAGAATTTATTCATTCATTATCTTACTTTTTGAATCCAGGGCCTTAAAATTGTCCACGATTGTTTTTTTTAAACAAATCCAAAAGCCTCTTTCATTCTTGATTACATTGGTGCCTTTTGTTTAGCAGACAGTTCTATATTTATCTGCAAAGCTATTGCCAAAAATTATTTCTGTGTATGCTATTTGCAAAGCATTCAAACATAGAAGCATGAGTAGCACTTGGCTATCAGGAAAATTCTGATAAAAACCTCGGGAGCGAGCCAGGCACTGGTGGCTCTCCCCTGTAATCCTGGTTACTTAGGAGGCTGAGATGGGGAGGATCCAGGTTCAAGACCAGTGCAGGCAAATAGTTCTCAAGACCCCTCATCTCCAAAAATAACCAGAGCAAAATGGACTGGAAGTGTGACTCAAGCCGTAAAGTGCCTGCTTTGCAAGTATGGAACCCTGAGTTCAAACCCCAGTCCTACCAAAAGCAAAACAAACAAAACCCACGAGTAATTTTCACCTTATTTTTAAATAGCCAGTTATTTTTGCCTAGGTTTTGTGTACATGGTCAGAAAATATAGCCAACATTCTGCCTTTTTTTAATTGGGAAATTTAGTCTTGTTAGATTATTTTAGTAACTGTTTCTTGGATATGTGAGAAAAAATGGATTACCTATTATTTCAAACCAAACTTAAGAATGAATGAACCAAACTATTAAGTGAATGGCACTAATTATCCTATTTATGCACTTACATATCTGAATTGCTACTTTGCCTCTTGCTCCGGCCTTGTCTACAGTATTGTAAACCGGTCTGCTGTTCCTTATCATTGCTGCTAACTGAATTCTAACAATTTTCCTCCGATACTTCTGTATGATGTCATCCAGTCACAATGCTACACAATACTGGCTTTCACTTGCATTTTCCTTTTATTAATAGAAAATAACCTTCTTTGTCCTGGTGAGTGACTTTATTTCTCAAGCTTGCAGCGCTGGTTACAAACAGCATTGCCACTGCTTTTGTTTATGTTTGCTCTATGGGACTTTACACCGAGCACACACTGTTGGTGAAGTGTCGCACAGGCTTGCCTTGTATTTCCCCACTGAACTAAGAATGTGGGAAAGGAAAGCCTGACTTTTTCATATTTTTATTAGGATTTCTATGCTTACTTTCCCCTTCCATTGCAATTACTCCTGTGCTATGCAGGCTGACTTTTTTTTTTTTTTTAATTTTCTTCAGTGATTTTGAAGAAGGCAATCCTATTTTTAATAGTCAGTGCTTGCTGGAAGGTTTTTAAAAAATCGTACATTTACGTTTTTGTAATTATCAAACAAACAAACACACAAACCGACAAACCTAAGTAAGTGCTGGTGTCAGCAGCACGGTGGAGTCACAATAACCAGCGACACACGTTTTATGGGGATCTAGAAGAGGAACTGGAGTGCTGCTGCATGAGGGCTGAAATACCACGCCATGCCACGTGAATATACACAATTGATTCACCATAACAAGAAATTACTAAATTAAAAAATTTAAAAGTTGGAGATCAAGTGGATTAAAGAAGCAATGACTTCTTTAATCAATTGCTTCCTTCACTGACTAAAGAAGCAATGACTTTGGATTCGCCTTTAGAGAATAGTAAACAGAACCACTTGTTTTGTCCTGTGCACTGTTCTCCTTCGCATCCCCCCTCCCTCCTCTCCCTCCCTCTCCCCCTCCCTCTCTCTCTCTCTCTCCAGTGCTGGGGATCAAATCTAGAGCCTCTCACATGCCGGACAATGCTCCCTGGATATCAGACCACCTCTTTTACTGTTTTTTTTCCCTCGTAATTGTCTGTTTGTAATCTAACCATCCCAACTGAAGTCCCACCTCGCTGTCTCCATCCTGCACTCTCGGTTATCTCTTGGATGTCTAAGCCTTTGAGACAACTTGTTCAGAGGCCGCACCTACCCGGGAGTGGCCGGCTGTGCTCCAGAGTGACCTGACTGGCTAGGAAACTCTGTGTCTCAAGGTTCTCCCTCAAACCTCTTCTGGTGGGGACTATTTTTCAGGGAGGCTTCCAAGGAACTTGGAAGGTTTGAATGTTAGTGGCATTTAAGGACCCCCCCCCAGTGGCTCTTTTTCCATAGGTTTTTCTTTTAATTAAACCTGGTGTCTGATTTTCACTATCACACCCAGCCCCACCTCTCAGACTCTGTGTTGCTGGGGACTAACAAGGACATCTGGGTTGTCATGGACCCCATTTGCTTGTGGCCTTTTCCCATTCAGTTCTTGTCCTTCCTTGTAGGAGGCTGGGACTAGGCTCCATTCAGATCCTTCGAGAAGGGAAGGAGCCCAGCAATTCCCTCTGAAGACACATGGAAAATAATGCTGGGGTGACAATTGAAAATGTCCCCTGCTGGCTGCCTGTGACACTAACCAGACTCTCTGGTTAATGGAAGCGTGAGGAGGGCCCCCTGGTGGCCATCAGCTGTACTGCTCAGACCTCCCTAGCAGAGAACCAGCTGTTGGGAATATGGCAGGGCAGCTCAGGTCCCTTGTGACATTGGCATTGAGGCCACGCTCTCCTAGGGCTGCTCCCAACCAGTGAAGTCCCCAGAAAAGGTGATAGTGCTGGTTTATTCCTGTTTCGTGTCAGTGTTTCTGTGACATCCATGACACCCCATGACCTGGCCAACACGTTCTCAGAGGCTCTCCTTCCACTGGGTCAGATGAGTGGAGGTCTATCCACTTCTGCTCCCTCTCCCCTTTCACCTTCCCAGGCCTTTCCCCAATCAGTGGAGGCCTAAGACTGTCCTAGTGTCTGCTTCTCTGAGGTCTTAAAGGGACTCGACCACCCCCAGTGTGGGCAGTGGACTGGTGTGGACCCCTGGCTTGGCCGGGCAGGCTGCCAGGCAGAAGCAGCACTTCTTCGAGAAGGATGATGACATCTCTTGTGCAGCCTGAGGTGCATTTGTGCCTTTTAATCTTACTTCAGAGAAGTTCCTGCTTTAAAAAATGTCTACTCTTAAAAAGATGGCTTCCCTCCATCTTCAGAGGGAATTGGGTGGATTAATAGTTCAGGCTTTCTGCTTCCTCTGTCTTTACATGGAACTATTTTTTCTCAAGCTGATTTCCTGTTGTGAGTTCACAGAGTGCGTGCATTCTCTGGCTTCAAAGATCAGCGGTGGAGAAGTTTCCATTTGAAGTCTGTCAGTAATTCAAGCGTGACCTGTAGGACAGCCCTTTGAGGAACGCTGGTAGCAGATTCCAATCTACTTCCCCCACATACACCTGCTACAGTCACTTTACACACGTCCCCGCATCCCAGACCAATCTTCAATCTTTGTCATCCTTTGTTTGTTCTCCATTTCTTTTAGCATTTTTTTTTTTGAAATGGAGTCTTGCCATGTAGCTCAGACTGGTCTTGAACTGCTGAGTTCAAATGATCCTCCTGCCTCAGCCTCCCAAGTGCTGGGATTATAGGTGTGTATCATCATGCTTGACTGGTTTTTGTTCCTACTTCATCTGTGTGTAGGACTTGGATTTGCCTTTGAGCATCACTGATTTTTTTCTTGCCTTTTTTATTTTATGTGGTGCTGGTTTTACACTCAGGGCCTTGAGCTTGCTAGGCAGGCAGCTTGAGTCCTGACCCCCAGCCCTCTGGCTACTTTAGTTCTTAGTCTCTGAATCCCTGCCAGATGATATATCATCCAGCAGCTGGCCTGGGCACCACCCCGCCCCGAGCAGATGCCCTCAGCTCCTTTTTTGCAGCTTGGTTGGACCTCTTTAAGCATCAACGTTAACTGCTGGTCGCTGATTGGAGGGCGACTGCTCTCCACTGCTCTTTGGTGTTACATTGTTCATTTAGACTTGCAGTGAGCTGGGGCCTGCTTTTCTCATTGCTTTTAAATTTATCTTGTGGGCTCCAAGTTATACTAGCTGTTTTTTGACACGAGCCTGTGGCTCTTTTGGAAGAAGCAGCCTGCCAGCTTGCGTTTTTCTAAGCCTCCAGGGATGAAGAGGAGAGCAAAATTTGGGACCCATCTGGCTGGATGTTCCGCTGCTAACTCCAGGTTCTATACACACAGGACCCTAAAGCTGTAATAGGGAGGAGATGAGCTGTCCTAGAGCTCCTGTGACACAAACACATAGGGAAGTTGACACACAGGAAGGCACAGACTCTTTGGAAGGCCACCAAATCAAATAGCCTGCATTAAACAGGCTATTTTACATGGATTAAACAGGATACATGACACATCCATGTATCTATAAATGTATCCCTGGTCACCATCGGGAAAGTAGGTGAGAGAGAGCAGAGGGGACAATGGAGAAAGAAGAGCCATGCCCTGAAGTCAGCATTTGAGTCCCTGATCAAGCCACACCTGAATACAACCCTACCCTAGTTTTCATCTTTCCCATTGTCTGAAATTCTCTGTGTCTAAACCAGTTTGGCTTGGAGTTTGTGCTGTTACTCCTTTCAACAAGAGTTCTGATTCAAAAAAGGGAGAAATATTCATGCACAGACGGGTTCTATTTTTGTAAAAGAAAAAAAGTGTGTGTGTGTGTATGTGTGTGTGTGTAATGACACAGATGCCCTGACTTACCATGGTTCAATTTAGGACTTTTTTGATGACACAAAAGCATACCCATACACCATTCTGTTTTTCACTTCAGTACAGTCATCAGTAGGTAGCATGAGGTAGTCAACACTTTAGTGTGAAACAGGCTTTGTATTGGATGATTTTATCCGAGGGTAAACACTTGGCATGTAAGGTTCTGAGCACATTTAAGACAACCTAGGTTAAGCAGTGGTGATTGATAGATTAAGTGTGTTAAATTCTTTTTTTTTTTGGAGGTATTGAGGATTGAACTCAGGGTTTCACACTTGCTAGGCAAGTGCTCTTAACACGAGCCACATCTACAGCCCTTTTGCTTTTTAGTTCGTTTTTTAGATAGGGTCTTCTGGATTTTCCCTGGCTGGCTTCCAGCCAAGATCCTCCTATCTCTGCCTCTTGAGTAGCTTTGATTACAGGCAGGCATCACCACGCCCAGCTTAAATGCATTTTTGACCCAGGGTATTTTCATGTTACATGGATTTGTTAGGACATAACCCTACAGTAAATTAAGAAGCAGCTGTATGAAAAATAACAGTGGCTACATTGGAGCAGCGGGATGAGAAGTCAGTTTTCTGTTCTGTGTTTTCTAATTGTGATGCAGTAAGCATGGATTGTGCAATTCAGGGGTGTCCATTGTCCTCTACTACGACATTTGTGTCCAGCACTTCGAGAGTGAGAGGGACCCTTAACCTATGGTTGATGTTGCAGGGAGGAACATGAGCGGGCTTGACAGAGGCAACAACTGCTCATTCAGTGACGTGGACGAGCTCATGAAGACCCTGCAGATGGCGGTCCACATTCCCACCTTCCTCTTGGGCCTGCTGCTTAACCTGCTGGCCATCCGCGGCTTCAGCACCTTCCTGAAGAGGCGTCCGGACTACACAGCCACCTCCATCTACATGATCAACCTGGCCATCTTTGACCTGCTGCTGGTGCTCTCGCTGCCGTTCAAGATGGCCCTGTCGCAGGTGCAGCTCCCGTCCCTGGCCTTCTGCACCCTGGTGGAGTGCCTCTACTTCATCAGCATGTACGGGAGTGTCTTCACCATCTGCTGCATCAGCCTGGACAGGTTCCTGGCCATCCAGTACCCGCTCCTGGTCAGCCACCTCCGGTCCCCCAGGAAGACCTTGGGGATCTGCTGTGTCATCTGGCTCCTGGTGTGGACCGGGAGCATCCCGATCTACAGCTTCCACGGGAAAGTGGACACGTACACGTGCTTCCATAACATGTCAGACGGCACCTGGAGCGCCAAGGTCTTCTTCCCCCTCGAGGTGTTCGGCTTCCTCCTCCCCATGGGCGTCATGGGCTTCTGCTCGTGCCGGAGCATTCACATTCTGCTGGGCCGTCGGGACCGCACCCAGGACTGGGTCCAGCAGAGAGCCTGCATCTGGACCATCGCGGCCAGCCTGGCCGTCTTCGTGGTCTCCTTCCTCCCGGTGCACCTGGGCCTCTTCCTGCAGTTCCTGGTGAGGAATGGCTTCATCGTGGAGTGCGGAGCCAAACAGAGCATCAGCCTGTTCTTGCAACTGTCCCTGTGTTTCTCCAACATTAACTGCTGCCTGGATGTTTTCTGCTACTACTTTGTCATCAAGGAATTCCGCACCGATGTCATGGCCCACCGGCCTTCCAGGGTCCAGCTGGTCCACCAGGACACCATGTCTACCAGGGGATAAGGGAAGGCAGCCTTGTGCAGAGGAAGGAAATCTCAGTCCCAAATTCTCATAAGGGACGTCTTGTTTCCCTTGGATGCTCACAGAACGCCATCTTTGCTCTTTGTACCCCAGGCCTTTCCACAACGCCTAGACGGCTTGACAAATATCACTCTGTGTCTGGGATTTGTGGCAGACCCTAAGAACCAGGTGAAGTCTTCATTTCTGAGTCCAAAAAATATGAATCTGAAAAAGGCTGCTTTAGCTTATCCATCCTTCTGTTCCACTAGAAGGTTGTAGAAAAAGGAAGAGGGGGCAAGGTGAGAACTTAGGGAGGGAATCAAGAGAGTTAGTTACAGTGGTTGACTTGGGCAGAGATGTACTGGCAGGGAAGTCCCTTTTTAGTTTGAGAACCTCAGAATGAAGCAGTCTGGTGGAGCTCTGTTGGCAACAATGTCAGGGAGATGGTGACAGATAAGGCTGTTCAGGACTGGGCAAATATTGATAGATAGCCTCGTTTCCTTCAGGCCCTAGAGAGGCACAGGAGGCCAACCAAACCTTCCATGCCCATGAGAAGGCTGTAGGAGGGAGGTGGCTGTGTGAACCAGGACTCAGGGAAGCAGTAGATACTGTGTGGAGGTGGTGGGGACAGAATGGAAAGGCAGTAGTGGCAGCTGAGAGCCATGAGGGACAGGAGATGCCTGGGAAAGGAAGTAGACAGACCCCGGGCTGGAAGTAGACCATCCCTCTGCCACTGTCATGAGGTATCCAGTGAATGGAGTGTTAGCACCAACCCAGGCTAGGAGGGGAGAGATGTCTGATTTTGCATAACAGCCTTCTGTCTCGGACAGCCTGGGAAGTGGTTTATTAGACCCGGTTTGAAGACATGAGAAAGAATCAGTCTTGACTTGGTTCAGAGATGGCAGAATGAAGGAGGTGTTTTGCTCACCTGGGTCCTGGCTGGGCAGCTGGCACTAGTGACAGGGCTCAGAGAGCCATTCCTTTCTAGTGGCTGGCAGGGAGGAAATGCATGGGCTAGGAATGGGGAAGCATCTCCATCCAAACAGCACAAAGGCCAGGCCTTGAGGCTAGCAAGGGTGCTCTCTGCAGCTCCTGAGGGTAACTGTAAACGATTGATTCACTCAGTGTTTGGATCCACCGATTGGCTTCTCAAATGCTCTAGAGCCGGAGTTCACAGTGACAACCCAAAGCCTTGAGATGACTCAGCTGTTCCAGAGAGTGAAATGATTAGAAGGATAAATTGTGGGGTGGTTTTGCATACGGAAGGAGTAGGATGTGACGAAACCATGAGACTTAATGCAAACAAGCTGCAGGTCTTTCGGAAGAAAAGCAACCTGGTCAGAACCTGAACGTGTAGGGTAGAGAGGCTCTGGCTGCAGTGGGAGTGGAGGGCCTGGGGGAGGGGTGGTATGGGGGGGGGAGGAGGGAGGTTTAGGTAAAACCTGGGGCCTGCCTACAGAGGAGGAGGAGGAGGAGGGCTGGGGAGGGGAGGAGAAGGAGCAGGAAGAGGAGGAAGACTGTCCAAGCTTGAAGCTGTGGAGGTGATGGGGTGGGCAGGAAGGGCTGAGGGCAGAACGACTTCCTCCCTGAGCATCTGTCTCCCCAACTAGACAGAGCCATTGGAGGCCGTGACCCCCAGGCTGGGCTCCAGGAACCAGCAGAAACAGAGGCACAGAAGTGAGATGACATCCTGCTCAGCTGGTCCAAGGCCTGGACACTGCTGTTCCTCTCTCTGCCTATGGATTGTGCTGTCCCCACAGTCATCCTGGACAGAGAGACTGCATGTGACACTCTGAGAAAGGCAAACTGTCACGTACAGCAGAGCACCTGGGCTGGTTTGGGTCAGAGTCCATTGGTAGGTAAAGTTTTGGACCACCTGGCCTCCAAGTTCTCTCAGTGCGGGGAGCCAGGAGCCCACCTGCTGGAGCCGAGTGGAACCCTCCATGGGTGTTCACATCTGCCAATTGCTTAGGGCCAGCCGGGCTTTCCAAGAGCTAAGGCTTGGTGGATCCTGACCACCCATCATTCCCAGTGATGTCAAGACTCCGTCCATAACAGAGAGGGCTCTAGACTCCCCAACCCAGAGGAAAACCATCAAAGAGGGAGACCATCCTGAACCATAAACTGAGGAACTGTAAGGGCTGGGTCCTTGAGGGGTCTAGCAGTATCAGGTGATGTGATGAACAGGCCCTGTGGGTAGGCCTTGCAGACCCTGACCCATTCAGAGTCGGAGGGGTGGGGGGGGCTCTCGCTCCTCATCCTGGCCTGAAGGGCTGCTGGAATTGTCGAAGGTGCAGGGCTACAGGGGGTGGCTGCTCTGAAGGAGGGTCCAGACTGTGGGCTTAGGTCACCAGCAGCACAGGAGTGGGTGGAGTCAGCATTTGGGTTGGGGATGGGCTTAGGGTAGGTGCTGATGGGTCAGAGGGCTCACCCTGCAGCCAATGCAGCCAGTGAGATGGGGAACCCAGAACTTCCTTGTGGAAAGGCTCAGATTCCTGCTACTAAAACGAGCTGGGCTCAAAGCTGTTGTTTGGCCATAAATGTGACCATATTTTAATTCTTAGCCTGAGAAACCTGAGACACACCTGCTACAGGGACATTTGTGAAAATTAGCATAATTGATTGGGAAAACAATTTGATTTATCTGAATTGCCAAATAAAGATTCACCATGACCTTGTGTTGGGCTATACTTTTTGGCTCCAGAAAAGGGCTGGCCCTTGATGGCCTTTGCCAGCAGACCTGACAATCATGGTTCCTTCAGCAGTCACCTAGACAGCAAATACACAGCTACAAGGACTGCCTTTAGCCCTCAGGCCTGCCTTGGGAGCACAGCTGGGTCATCCCAAATGACCAGGAGCCAGACCTGAAGGGTCTAGTGGCAGCCACCCCACAGCCATTAGAGTGCTCCGTTTTCTGTGACAGCAGTTGGGTTCACACTCCCAGCCTCGGTCCATCCTCTGAACACCCACCACCTTAATGCTGGTTCTGCTCCTGAAGGTTCTGGCTCCTCTGTCCACGTGGGGAGCTCACCAGAAGAGGACTGCTGGCCACTCAGGGGCTGCCGACATAGCCTAATTCTGTATACCCTCCCTTCTCTGGCCACATGTGGAATGGATCCAACTTCCCCCGGTCAGGTTGGAGTTTTCTTCTCAGTTTCTTACATGGGAATCCTGCTAACCTGTAAGAGCCTCTGACCTGGGTGACCCCTTTTCCTGAGTCCCCCACAATCCTGAGCACATGGGTGGGCACCCATGGTCTGGGCACTGAGGGCTAACCATGAACACCCTCCCTCCCTGACAGTCATTTCCTGTCAACCCAAGAGCCTGTTCATATGTGGGCCCTGTCACCTCAGTGACCTATTGATTGCCAGAGTTGCGTGCTGGTGGACGATGGCCTTCTGGGCCCATGGAGAGACTGACTGAGGTGGCTGAGAGAACTCCTCTCTGAGGAAGACACTTAAAAGACCTATAAAAGTGGTTCTTTGGAGGGGCACACCCCTGAAACTACCAGCCTGGTGCCTCTCACTTTCCCCACCAGTGCTGGCCTCTCACCAGTGAGCCCAGAACCGAGCCAGTACAGGGCATTTGAGGGAGTGTGGGCTTGAGTGCAGTAGAGATGAGCAGTGCTGGGGGAGGGGTCTTGATATGAGCCACAGCTGGGAGGCCCTCGACACTTTGAAGTCTGGAGATGGAAGGATCAAAAGCACTGTCACTTCAAAGTGATTCTTTCGGGAAGAGCCTGTGAGCTCACCTTGGAGGCCCCAAACAGTACTTTTGTTCTGGAGCTGTCACCTGAGCAAGCACAACCAAAAGCAAAACTGTCTCCACAAGGCACAGCACAGTCACACAAAACGCTATTTAGAGGCTGGGTGCAGTAGGTCACACCTGTAATTCTAGCTACTCAGAGGTGGAATTCAAAAGGATCATGATTTGAGACCAGCACCAGAAAAAGTTATTGAGACCCCCCTCCTCAACAGGTGGCATGCTCCTGTGGTCCCAGTTATGAGGGAGGCATAGGTAGAAGGACTAAGTGGCTCCAGGCATAAACTCAAGACCATATCCAAAAATAACTAAAGCAAAAAAGAGCTGGGGGCATGGATCAAGTGATAGAGCACCTGCCTAGCAATCGCAAGACCCTGAGTTCAAACCCCAGTACCGAAAGGAAAAAAAACCAAAAAACAACAACAACAAAAAAACCCCAGCTACTTAGGGTGATGTGTGAAGTGTGTCCCCTCCAAGAAGCCTCTCTTTCCTCTGGATGGCTTGGGCTGGACAGCTGTGCAGATGACAGAGCACAAACTCACTCCCTGGTGTTTCTTGTTCAAGTTCTGTCTTGGGGAAGATTGAGAGTGGAGGAACAGAGAATTGAGGACAGCAGGATGGGACCAGACCAGTCTAAATAGCTGATTCCTAGCACAGTGCATTTCACACAGACTCATTCGAGCTTTGTGAAAATACCGATCGTGGTCTAGACCCAGGAGGAAGGTAGGAAACCCAGGTTAAGGAAGGTTCCAGAGGACTGGCCTTAGGGTAGGGAGTGTTTGCAGGGGAGGGATTCCGGGAGCACCTGGTAGGTGGGTAAACCCTGCAGTGTGAGAGGCAAGACTTTCAGGTTCTGGTCTGGAGCCCACAGCCCCTCCTGCTGCCCATACCTCCCCTCACCTCCACTTTCTCCTGGGGAGGCCCTGGCTGGAACCACAGAGCTGCTACTGCAGGGCAGGCTCTCTGGAGGCCTCCTCTGGGGTAGGGCTGGGCCTGTGAGATCCAAGGAGAAACCTTGGGACTTGGCTTTAGAGGGACAGCACAGGAGCAAGGGGATGGAGTGGGGGTGGAGGGATCCATAACCTGGCACAACCTGTGTTGAATGAGACCATCAAGCCCCTGGACCCCCTTATGTGGGCCTGGGCAGGGTGTGACCTTGAACAAAGGACTCCTGTAGTTGGGGCTGAGAGTGACTGAGCAAGTCCTCACTGAAGTCTCCCCAGGGGTGAGCAGCACAGCCGGGGTCAGCAGCTCCAGTCACTTGGGTGAGTCTGCTCTGTGGTTCTGGCTCTGGCATGGCGTGACCAGTCCCAGGAACCTGTGCATCTGTTTGGGGGCACAGAGCCACAGGGCAGAGGAAGTTGTTTGGTACTAGAAAGGATACAAATGGCTGACTTGCTAGAGGCATCTAGAGACCTTCATGCCTTGGTGTGGGGTCTTTAGAAGAGTCAGACAAGACAGGGTCTTGGCTTTGAAGTGCCTTTGAGCCTTTCCCAGAGTGTTCAGGGCAGAGCTCTGCTGAGCAGCACCCAGGCTGCTGGCTCCTGGACCACTTCTCCCTCTGGCCCTGTCTGTTACAGAGGCTCCCTGGGCTAGCATGGCGGGACGGGAACCACTGCTGGGTTGAAAAGCGGTGCATAGCTGACAGAGCTGTGCTGGATGTGGGCTTTCTCAGCACCCCAGCTGATGCTCTGTGGACCATCCAAGAACACCCTGGTACCAATAAGAGAAGTAAGTGATGTCGAGTTCCAGGGACCAAATGTACACATCACTGACCCAGGGCCCCCTTCCCTTGCGGTTGAGGTTCTGGGTCCCAGCAGCTTCTTCCTCCGAAGAAAGGGAAGTGTTTGGGGAAGTCCTTGGGGTTAAGGAAGGAGAGAGAGAGGAGGAGGGAGAGGGAGGGAGGGAGTGACGGAGAGAGAGAAAGAGAGAGAGACTGAGACTGTTACTTTAGAAAGGAAGGAAGGAGCAGGGAGACCAGAGAGGGTCATGAAGCTGGAAGAATCCAGAAGGGTGGCAGAAGGTTTATGAGCTGAGAAACTCTAGTCAACAGTGTGAACCTTGCAGTACCTGGTGCACAGCAGGGAAGGAAGCTGCACTGCTGGGCCAGGCCTGAGGCAGCACCAGGGAGAGATGCAGAGGGATGTCAGTCCTAGAGCACGTGCTGTCATAGAAAGGCTCTGTTTCCGTGCAAGGCTGTGACATTTGGGTTCTGGTCTAGTCTTCAGGCCTTCCTGAGGCTGGGGTCAGCATTATCCTGGAAACTGAAGGTGCTTTGTTAATGATGCCAGTGCAGTGATCAGAAGACTTTCAAATTCTTTGTGTCCTACCAGGAAGAATCCACAGCAGGACATGTGGGGGTAAACGGAGTTTATTAAAAGTTAGGAAAAGAAATACAAAGGGAGCAGGATGGGCGCAGGTGGAATCTGCACAGAGCATGTGCCTCTCTTCTCCAGGTGCTTTTAAAACTTATGCTAAGCTATTGGAAGGGGCAACCAGGTGATTTCCATCCAATAATCAGTGAGTGGGAAGGGCATGGTGGGTTCCGGCCAGGTGAGGGCGGTTCCTGAGCAAGAGTGTGGTTAATCTGAATTGTAATATTTTTCTATGAGTCCCAAACTTTCCTAATTTTAGCCTACCTCAGCTTGATGCCTGTGAAGTCAGCGTAGCAGAGGGCACATTGTCCAGGTCAAGGCCACCCCCAGTGGGGAGAATACTGGACTCTCCAAGACCACCTCTCCCTGACATAAGCTGGCCGTGGACCTGAGAGGGTGAGCTACAGTCAAATGGGACCCCAGAGCCCTGGAGCCAGCCTGCTTGAGAATGGTAAGAGCTCTGCTGATGGGTAGGAGGTCAAGACCTAGTCCTGGCTCCAGCTGTGACTGCCATGTGGTCATAGCCAAGTGACCCCATTCACTACACAACACATTCACTTCAAATGGAAATAACAATCCTACCTACAATGAAACAATACATAGTAGTCGCCTGGCATGTGGTAAGGTCTCAAAAAAATATCAGCTGTTAGAATTGCAGTGCTTTCCTTAGAAACAAGCAAAACAAAACAGAACAAAACAAAGGAGAAATGGTCAGTTGCATAGACCCAGGGTCTTCATCATTTTGTGCCACGGATTCTCTCCTGCAGCCTGCTGAAGTCTGGACCTCCCCAGGTTTCATAGGCACAAAGTGACATACACTTATTCGTATGGCAATATATGCTTCTTTATTTAGACATTGGATGATAAGATCCATTGATAGGTTCAGCAACTTTCAGAATTCTGAATTAGTGATCATCAGAAATGTTATTTTGAAATCTCTGCGGCAATTGTAGGTGCTATAAAAATGCTTGTGATCTACCTGAGTGACTTCTTACACGCCGTGGAGTATAATGGGAGGACTTGCCTGTTTCAATTAGTGATTAGGGAAGGTATGTATGCAACGTTTTTCTCCTAATCAGTTCATGTCATTCCACTCTGATCCTCAAATGAAAAACTTCTGATTTAGGCAGAAACCTAAGGACACCTGGAATCAGGTGTTCTTCCTCTGGAGAAGGATGGTGTGTGTATATGTGCACCCTCTTGGTTATGCATGAGTGAGTCACCAGGATCCCACTGACTTCCCCTTGGGGTTCGGGCTGATCTGGGACTTGGCTTGTGGGCTTGGCCGGCCCCTGCTGGGATGTCACGCTATGGGGTAAGGAACCCTGGGGCTCTCTGAAATCAAAAGCATCCAGATGCCAACGCCTGATCTCAGAGATGCAAAGTCAGAGTTACCTGTCCAGATATGCAAGGGCTAGCCAAGGAGCAGTGGCAGGGAAGAGCAGTGAGCCCTCCACCCCCGGGCAAATCACCTTCATAAGAGGGACTCTCAGCTGGGTGCTGGTGACCTATGCCTGTCACCCTAGCTACTTGGGAGGCAGAGGCCAGGAGGATTGCAGTTTAAAGCCAGCCTGGGCAAAGAGTTCACAAAACTCTACCTCAAAAAAAAAAAAAACTGAACACAAACCAGGGCTGGTGGAGTGGCTCAAGGGATGGAGGGCCTGCCTAGCAAGCGTGAGGCCCTGGGATCTCTGCTGTTGCCCTGTTCCCAACTGAAAGGGGGTTTGGGCTGAGGCCAGCATGGAATGTGGCTGGGGCTCAGCACCCCACACCCAGTCATGCTACCCTAGGGGCTGAGCTTTGGGAATGCAGACTAACCTGAACAGGAAACTTGAACCTAGAGCACCAAGGGCATCCCAGCTTCTGGGGACAGCCACAGCCTCCCACAGAAACGAAGCTTCAACAGTGACACCTTGTGACAGCATGGAGGAGTGAGTGGTAGCTGGTCCTTCAAGGCTTAGCAAGCAAGGCTGACCTCCTCTTTGAACTAAGAAGAACCTTGGGAGTTTTGAATAATTTGGGGACACAGGGGCTCAAGCAACAAAAGAAATGTGATGATTTTCCTTATCTAGTCAATGTCACACTAGTCACATTGTTGTCATTGTTCCCCACGACACATATTATTGCCACTGTTTCTTCCCATGTGTTTGTGTCCCAATCCCCAATGATGATTTTACTTTCCAGGAAAATTGTTGGGGGCCTTTAATTATCATTTGATAAAAAACTCCATGACCACCTGCTCCCTGCAGATCTGTCTTTGGCATGACTGTGAATTCGGAGATTCCCCCTCCTCCTTCCCCATTTCAGTCTCTCCACTCCACAACCTTCTGTCTCCTCCTGCTCTGCTACCTTTCATAGGAGCAGGTCACCCCTGGTATAACTTCCTGGCCACCGTTGTTCTGCCTAGGGCCATTTACATTGAACCCAGGAACAAAGCTGTCATTCAAAAGAGAAATCAAGAGAGAAACACTTGTGGAAATGTCCCCAGCACTCTGATGTTGGGACAAGCAGTCTGTCTAAGAGGTTCTGTGCCCTTCCCAAGACTGTGCCACAGCTGAAATCGGCAAACCTGGGTGAGGGTGGCAAACGCCAAGGAGCCGCGCCCCGGTAGAGATCACGGCCAGGGTGCATTTTACATGGCCGTACACTATGAGCATCCTCATCCCCTGCTTTCAGTAAGGTCTCACAAGCTCCAGCCCTGTCAGTTGTCATTATGTGAGAAAGGACTCAGGATGTTCCATGTGGGGTGCTAGGGGGCTTAGCACTTTCTTGTGCTGAGAGGCCTTAGACCTGCCTAAGAATCAGGCCCCAGCAAATTTCTGCAAAATTTCCTTGTCTGCCTCAAGTCCCTAACCCCCAAGGAAGTAAACAATTACCTCTGGTCCCTTCTCTGATTTTCCATTAACTAAAGTCCTGTCACAGGAAGAGAGACTGAGGTGTGTCAACACACCATTGTTCTCTATTTTGGTCCCATGGAGAATCATTTACAAACCATTGACTGTTCTGCAGGCCAGATAGACATCGTCCAGGCTGTTGTAAGATCTCCAGCCCCACTGGATTCTCATTTGCCATTCTCAAAACTGTCTGCATTCCCCTCCTCTCCCCCACAGAAACAGGGTCTATGCGTTTTTGCGCAGTGCTTGGCTGGTGGGCAGCCACGCTCCTGTGATCTCCCCCTTGCTCTGGGTTTCCCCCTTCTGCACATTTGTAAATGTGCTTGCCTTTTTGCACGTTTAATATCTTTGTCAGTCTGTTCTTGTGAACCTCCAGAGGGCAGAAGAGACGTATTTCCCTTTGCTCCGTGGGGTAAGACAGACAAAGGCAGTCCTCTTGGACCCAGAATGAGATGCAGAGTTGGCCAGTTTCTCCTGAGAGTTCTCAGGACTGTGGAGAACATTAGGGTTCCTAATGAATGTGGTGTGAAGTCACAAGCCTTTCTATTTGGAGATTTACCAAAGGGGTGACCCCACAAAGTTTAAGGAATTGGTGCTGGGAACTGGTATGGAACAAGATCATGGTTTTGGAGGGGCTGTTGTGCAGAAGTGGAAACTGAGGCTCATGGATGTGGGCAGCACATTTCCTAAATGTGACACTGTGAAATTTATATTCAGTCATTGGCCTGATTCCTGGTGTACAATCCAAAAATCCTGGGATTCTCTAGGGTAACTAGTGTTTGCATGCTAATGAGATAACTGGTGGCTCTTAGCCCCAAGTGGCTTCAGGAGGGGGCTGGTCACAGGGAAAGACCAAGGCAGGATTAGAGATGGGATTTTCAGATCCATCCCCCAAATTTGCAGGAGTGGGGAGGGGATTGAAGGTTGAGAGGATCGCTAATGGTCAATGACTTAATCAATCAATCCAGCCTTCTTAAAACCCCAAAAACACAGCTCTTGGGAGTTCCCAGACAGCCTAAGATGTGGAAGCTCCAGAAGGATGGGCACCCAGAGAGGCAGGAAGCTTCATCCCCTGCTTCCCTTACCCCACCCTTTACATGTCTTTAGTCCGTGATCACAGGTGCCTTTTGCAACCCCTGAGTCCTCTGAGCTGCTCTAGTAAATTAATCCACCCTAAGAAGACATCATTCTAATCCTAATTTATAGCCTGCTCCCTCCTCCTCACCCCATTCAGAAGGTCAGAAGCATTGGTAAAACAACCTGGGACTTGTGGAAGTGAGTGCATGGGGGGATGGGATTTGGGGAGAGCCCTCAACCTGTGGGATCCCACGCTACCTCCAGACAGACAGTGTCAGAACTGAATTGACATGTGTTTAGTGACTGCTGCCACTGTATTGCTTGCGTGGTAGGTGGGTAAATTACCACCACTACCATCCCATTTTTCACAGAAGTCATCTGTGTTGTCGAGTGACTGTAGGGGGAAACTGAGTCTGCGGGTTTTTTTTCGCTACACACTGAGTGTTCTTTCCATGATACCAGGTTGGACCCCTGGATCTCTGTTCCCTGACCACTGCCCTGCAAGATACTCTTGGGGGCTCCTCAAAAGTCTGGAGCCATCAGGAGTGGCCCCTATGCTTGCTGACAGGAACTGGCACAATCAACACTGAGTTGAGGTGCTCTCAGTAGGCTCCCCCTATACTGTGCAGCAGGCATGCACTCCACATAGAAATGGTGCATCTGTCACAACTCCAGCAAGGGCTCACAGAACCTCTAAACCCTGTGTGTCTGGCACAGGCTGGCACCAAGCAGAACCCATGCATACCTGGTGATTGACAACTGTTGTCCTGCTCCCGCCCCAGGCCTTGCTTCACACCAGGGGGCAACTAGAGTCTCAATTCCTGGATCCCTGCCTGTGGCACCTGCTGATGAAAACAGGCAGTGTGTGTAGTAGGGGGAAGGGGTGTTGCCCCAAGCCCCTCATTCCACGTTGTATGCAGGAAGCCTCCTCCCAAGGAGTGTGACAGGTACCCCATGTCACCAGTTACGGAGACAGTCACATTTCTCTTAAGGATCAAATTGCAACTCTAAAGCCCCCAACAAGCTGGGCACTGGTGGCTCAAGCCTGTAATCCTAGCTACTCAGGAGGCAGAGATCAGGAGGATCACGGTTTGAAGCCAGATGGGGCAAGTACTTCCGCAAGACCCTATCTCGAAAAACCCTTTACCAAAATAGGGCTGGTGGAGTGGCTCAAGGTGAAGGGCCTGAGTTTAAGCCCTAGTATCACAAAAGAAAGAAAGCCAAAGAATGAAAGTCCCAAAATATGGGAAGAGGCACTAACAGCTTAGAATGAAGTTCCCAGTGACAGTGCCACCAGGGTCTCAAAAGGTGCTGCATGTCTGTAAATGAGACATTTACATGTGTCTTGGAAGCCATTAGAGAGTCACACTGTGGATCCCTATGATGAAGACACAGACACCTAAGTTGCTAGTGACAGGTCCAGATGGAAATGTCTCTTGGAAGGTGAAAGCAGAGGGAGTGGCATTTCCAAGTTTCCTTCTGTGGAATTTAAATCGGTCTTTAAAACCTCACACATTAACTCCTCCGAGACATTCGAGAGATTGCAGGCACCCTCCTAATAGTCCGCATATTCAAGTTGGACCTTCTCATTTGAAAAAAATATTTCTTTTGTGCGTGCATCCTCCTGATGGCCAGGTGGGCGTGGCCTCATATTCAGGGTTGGGATATTTGGTGTGCACTCAGTTTCCTGGAGGAGCTCAGTTCTGGGCAGGTGGAGCAAATCCAGACTCTTAGCAGGATATAGAAGTGGATTAGGTGTGTATTAGACTTGTCACTGTGACCAACTACCTGACAGAAACAACCTACGGGAAGAAGGGTTTACTTTGCCTCATGGTTTCAGAGCATTCAGTCCTTGGTCACTTGCCCCTGTGTGCTTGAGCAGAAAGTTATGGTGGGAGCATTGGGTTGGGGGAGCTTGTTTACCTCATAGCAGACAGGAACTGGCAAGTGAGACAGGGAGTGGGGACTAGGTATAACCTTCAAAGCTAGCCTCCAGTGACCTGCTTCTTCAACTAAACTCTACCTCCTAAAGTTTCCAGAACCTCCCAGAATAGTGCTGCCAGCTGGGGACCAAGTCTTTAGAATGTGAGCCTGTGGGGAACATTTTATATTCAAACCATAACAGGATGACATCATCCGAAGTCAGTGCCTGAGCCAACACACCTGTTCCCTGTCACTGAGTCATCCAAAGCCCCAAGACTAGGGACCCTCACACCAAACCGTTCTGTTAGGTGTTTCCTTTCTGCCAGGAGGGAAGTGGAGGGAGGCCCAAGGCTGTCAGAGTCACTGGAGGCAGAGGCAGCAGTGAGGGTTGCTCAGCAACGCTCTGCAGTCACAAGCTGCCCCCATCCCTGCAAGGAGCCCTTAGTTAGGGAATCAGCTCCAGCTGGGTTCTCTTGCAGGCAACAAAGAACCCCACTGTTAGTGAAAGGACAATATGACGTTTCTAGAATGAGGAGGGCTGGCTATGGGGAGAGGGGAGAGCAGGGGCTCTGGGGTGTGGGTAAGATTCTGTCTTGTGGGGGGAGTAGGGGAGGAACAGGGCCAGTCAGCCCTTGATGACAATCTCATCCCCATTCCTTGGAAACCCAGTCAGGACTTTTCTTGGATGAAAACCCTGAGACAGTACAGGTAGCAGAGTCAACAGGTATAGACTCTTCCCTTTCCTGTGGAGGGGACTTGGAGGACCAAGCTCGGAGGCCCTGCCCACAGACAGCAAGGTGGGCTGAGGTTACATATGAAGGCATAGTGGGAACAGGGAAGCTGTGTTCCCTGGGAATTGTCTGGCAGAGCTGGATGAAGTGCTCTATCCACACCATGTCTGCTGTAGGGGGCACGTGGTCCAGATGTGGGCACCACATCTGTCATTTAAAGGTGAGAGAGATAATGAGGACGTCCTCTCCCACATCTCACAGGGAGTTAGTTCTCCCTGCCTTCATCCTTGGGTCTCTCTGGGAAGCATTTCCCAAAGGCCTAGTTAGAGGTCTCTGTGTTCCCATGGCTTTTCGTGGGTATCAGGGTAATGGAGGGTCTTTTGGTGACAAGGAACTCACCTATACTCCTTCAAGAAAAGCGGCTTTATTACAGAGGCTGCCCGGTAGTGACAGTTGCATAACTTCATACATTTACTAAAATGTACACATTCGCTAAAAGGTGGAGTATTTGCATATAGCCTGCAGCGCCCCCCAGACACTTCAAATCAACTTTAGATTAATTATATCACACAATTCAATGTGAACACTGTGTAAGTATCTGCTCTGCTGTATTGTTGAGGGACTAACGGCAAGGAAACTGTTCAGTACAGTTTTGGTTCCCCCCCGCCCAGATATTTTCAGTCCTTGGTTGGTTGACTTCTTGGATATGGAAACTGTAGACATGGGAATAAAGAAAACAAGACACCTAACTGCATGCAGTGCCCCAGGACAAGGCCATAGTTAGACCTTCCTGGACTTGGCTTCATGGGGCTCTAGATTTGGAAGGGCTAGAGACTTCCAGAAAGTCTCCTGGCTCTGCAGTGCTGTTCCAGCCTTTTAATTTCTATGTCCTGCCACTTTGTATGAGCTAATTGGCACCATCTCTGCTGGCCTGTCCACTTAGGTTGGTCATTGGCAGCCGGAGGAGAGGTTGCCCATGGTTCAGACACTCGTTGCTGGTCCAATTAACTGCCACATCACTGCCACATGTGATGGGGTCACATGGGACACCAAATGGTCACCTAGGGAGCCACACAGAGCAGCTGTCTTCAGCAGGGGCCTCACAGGTGCTCTGAGGCTTTGTATGTCTGTCTCTATCTCCGCTCCAGGGCCCATTGCCCACGATGTTTTCTTGTCACACAGCCATGCCTATCCATGTTCTGTGATGGCTCTAGGGCAGTAACAGTAGAGTCAGGTAGTTATAACAGGCTGTGGTTCACACGATATCAAATCTGACCCTTCACAAGAAATTTTCCTGTCAGCTCTTAGGGGAAGAGACTAGGCCTTATTCATCCCTGGATCCCCAAAACTCTGCAGAGTGCCTGACACACAGTGGGAACTCAATAAATGTGTATAAAGGATGCATGACTGGGACCTGGGCTGAATATGTGGTCTGGGAAGGAGGCTCCTCCCAAACAGCACCCATCATGTTCCTGCCTGTTGAACAAGGTGACCAACTGCCCCACCCCACTTTGTACAGGACTGCAGCCTTTCTCAGGACACAGGACATTCAGTGCTAGTGCTTGGAAAGTCCCACCTGAACAGGTACAGTGTGCTCACCTTATGCTGGACTCTGGCCTCTGTCTAGGTGGAATCACCTGCCTGCCCCATTTGGCCAATTAATCCACCCTGGTTGCCAGGCAGAAATGCATGACCAGCACTGACACGAACACTGGCTAGACATAGTGACAGCTTTGAACAACAGTGTAAGAGAGTAAGGCCAGGTCTGAGGTCAACAAGGGGCTCAGCAGACCGCTATACTGGAGACCAGATGTTCCCAAGGAAAGCTGCTAAGACCCCTCTGGGGATGATGCAAATAGGTGTTCATGAAGCTGGAGTCCAGTTGGGTCTTGGTTTGATGAAGATGAATCCATCACTGGCAGAGAAGAAGGGACACAGGCCCTGGTCAATCCCCAGGGGACACTGAGATTGGTTACATGGCCATTCCTGAGCCAAGTTCTGTAGCCAGGGGATGAGGCACGACTGGGCATCCTGGCTCATTTCAGAGCGGGCTGAAGGCCACTGACTGTGGCACTGAAAGGATCCTAGGGAGTGAAAAGGGAGTTCTGGAAGGAGCTGGTGGCTCAGTTTGGAAGGCTTGGAAACTGAATGAGCCATCAAAGCACCCATGCTCCTCCTTTGTTAGGAAGGGTGACCGAGGGAACTGGGAAGGTGGTGGAGGACAGTGTGACTGGGGAGGAGGTAGAGCCAGTTCTGGAGTGTGTCATGGAGCTGGCCCCGGCTTGGTAACAAACATCACTGATGGCTCAGTCTCACAGGACTATCCTCTGAGAAGCTATAGAAATATTTCTCAGCACAGTCCTTTGGAGGAAAGGGAGAAGAATCTACCCACAGCTCCCATCCCACTTCAGCTCACCCAGAGGGTGTTGATTCCCTAGACTGTTGCTCAAGCATGGATGGATGCAGGGTCTCCCACTCAAATGTCCAGGGAAACCCAAAAGGAAAGGGTCACACAGGGATGTGGGGGGAGGTGGGTGGAGCTGGTCCAAGTGCACTTAGAATCGTTGGTCTCACAGTAGCCTCTCTATGGGGAGAGGTGGCCCACAGCTCGAAGATAAGTAAGAGTGTCCAAGGTGGCCCGTAAGTAGTGTCTGCTCGAAGTTAGATTAAAAACTAGTGCACACTGTTCTTCTTATGACAGTCCTTGGCTGCTCTCTGTGGAATCTAGCAAGATCCTATAAAAGTTGCTTAGCAAATATTTAATGAAGATGAACAGTTTTGTGTAGGTAAGAGAAGTTGTAAAACAGCAGGGCTGGGTATGGTGAGTGGAACTCCAAAGTCAAATAGCTAGATGTGTAATTTTACCAAAGGGAACAATGGCTAGCAGATGGGTACTGGAACAACACTAAAGAACCAAGGTTCACCCAGCCCCCCTGAAGCCTGAGAAGGAAGGATTTGGTCTGGAGCCTTCAATTTGAAGAGCCAACTCAGCTTATGGCCTCCTGGTCAGGCCCCAGTCCTCTTCTCTCTATAGGAGCCTAGAGGTTGTGACCCAAGGAGCTCCAGTTTACTCCTTGACCTCGAAGGCCTCAGTGGCTGTTTGTGGAGTCAGTCACCATCTATCTACACAGGAACAGTAAAAACTGCAATGCGATGGGAACATTGTCAAGGTCAGCAAGGAACATGAAAAGAATCACACAAGGTCATCACAAAACTGTGGAAATACTTGGCCTTCATGACATGGGATGATATCTCCTTAGCACACTGTTTAGCCACTTCGGTTTGTTTTTCTACCTCACTAGACCTGAGTTCTGAAAGGTCAGGATCTACTTCCTGTTCCTTTTCCCACACCCAGGAAACACCCAGGGCCCTCTGCACTGCAGGCGCTCAGCAATGACCCTGGAGCCTGTTTTATACCTTGGTCTAGATTCAGGTTTACCAGGTAGAAGCTGGAGAGTCCAGGCTGTTGTGGGGTCACCAGATCTGTGAGCTCATAGAAGGCAGGTTCAGTGGGCATCTTGTCCCCAGCACATAAGTCTCAAGAGTGACCAGCATGAGTGATTGGCTTCCCCTTTTCACTCACTTCCCTTTTGGTTCCATCTGGGTCTGCAGTCTTGGGAAGCTGAATGACCAGGAAAGGAATGTCTTGTCACGGCTTGGAAGCTGTGACAACACCATCTCAGTGCAGGATGGGAGTGAGGGGTCTTTATAGTGTTGGCTCCTGAGGACGCATAGTGTAGGCTGTTTTTACCTGCTGTCCACTCCAAGGAGAGGCAGCGACGTGCCTGCCATGTGGAACCACTGGAACATAGACCTCCTGAACCAGGCCATCAAATTCCTGGACTTTGGCTGCCAGAGTGGGGCCAAAAAAGCCCTGGGACTTGGCACAAGCCACTGAAATACTATGCTTTCTACCCTGTGTTTGGCCCAGTTTGGGGAAAAGTGAGTTTTATTACCAGCAACAACAGCAACAAAAAGCTCGAGTTGGAGGCCATTCAGCTGGAAACCTTCCTCTCTCAGAGCCACAGTCTCTGCTCAGCACAGCCTGGCCCACGAGCTGGGGACAGTGGTTTCCTTGGTAACGGTGGACCAGCCTCAGGAGCTTGAGCTCTGCTGGGGGGTCTATGGAGCAGCTGGGCAGACTGTGAGGGGCAGCTCTGCTTGTAAGGGAATCACCTGGGTGGGCCTGGGAGGCGGGTGTCACCTGGGACAGTTAGGGGCCACAATGCCCTTGGTGAGGCCTGGGAGAAGGGGGCTCCTGAGTCAGGATGCATCTTGCCACCTCCTGCTCCACTATGGAAAAGCCCCAGTTACCAAGGCTCTTCAGGCATCCCTGAGCTGTCCTGTCCCCCATCACCTTGCTAGTTCTCAATACCTAGAAAATCAAGATTTTTTGCTCCCCAGTTTAGTACTCCACTGGATTGCTGCAGCCACTAACTGTCCAACTCCTGGATATGCCTCAGGCTAGTCATCTCCCCATCCTTCCAACCTCCACCCTACTCCCTCAGCAGGGTTGAGCTGGGCAGCCTGCAATCTGCAGAACAGTCCCCAAGCCTGTGACACGGGTGCCACAGTGAGCTAACGAGCTGGACCTCCAAAGGGGGTCCTGGTGCCACTGCCCAGGCTGGAGCTGAGGCTGGGTGGGGCATTGGTACTCCTCTCCCCTTAAAAGCCTGGACTTCCCACTTCTGTGTCTTTTATCGTCTTCAGCTTCCCTGCCGAGTAACTTTCCTGGGAAGGGAAACCCTTTGAAGGTATCTTGGAGATCAGCTCTAGCTAGGTTTGTACCAATAAATGACTACCAGTTAGTGGGAGCCAGTGAAGGGTAGCATTAGCTTTGTTCCACAGGATGGGACAATGTCCCCAGTTACCAGGGGAGCTGATGGTCCAAAAGCCCTTCCAGCAGCTGAGTCCAGACCCTGGGCTCTTTGCTGCTGAATCCCAGGGAGAAGGGCGAGACGGGTCCAGGGCAGACAGAGAAATGGCAGAGAAGAGGCTGAAAGGACTACCTCTTAATGCCTCACATCAGGCATTACATTTCAGCAGGAGTTTTGGTGGAGACCTTCAAACCACCAGATCCAGAAGCCCAAGAAGAGGAAGTTGGGAGAGTGTTAACCTGGGCTGAGGTGTAGTTAGAAGTGGGGAGGGAATCAAAGACTCCCATGGATCATCTACCCCAAGGAGAGGAAAACTATTTCAGGTGACATCAAGGACCTCACACAGCCTCCCTTCCTCCCTGCCCTGCCCCACTATTTCCCCAGTCTTGAAGGAGCCAGTGGAGAGGGAAGGGAGTGTGGAAGCAGAGGCAGGGAGGGGAGGAGAAGCAGCCCAAGCTCCCTTTGTGCTGCCTCCTCACTGCCCCACAGACTCCCCAGGTCTGCCATGGCAAGGGGAGCAACAGAGCTTCAAACGGATCTGTGGATGATGACTGTTCTTCAGAGTTCGAAATTGCAATTACTGAAATCGGATTTTAGTGGCTAAAAGTGATTTGAGGAATTTCACTATCCTGGATTGGCCAGAAAAATACAATCTATGTTTTATTTCATCCGAGATCAAGGGATGGAGATGGGGGGAACCAACTCCACCGAACAGGTTTAAAAAGGAAGTGGGGAAGAAGGGATTAAGTTGTTTCCTGACTATACCCAATCATCAGAATATTGTGTTGTCCAATAAAACTTACACAAGCAACAGGAACGATTCTGGCTAGTTTAGGCAGAGGGAAATTTATCGTCAGGATACAAGTGGTTCAGAGACTCGCAGGGTGAGCTGCAGACACAGCAGCTCCCTTGGTTGTGTGGCCCAAAGCAGGCTGCAGAGCCACAGTGAGGAGCTACCGCCTCCCTGATGCGGTCACCCTTCCCCCAGGATGGGTTCTTCACTGCTGGCTTCCTGTCTGTCTCACCCCCTTGTCCTGGTCTTATTGACTCTAGCTGCAAGGGGGGGCTGAGAAACTGGACTTCCCTATTTCTAGCAATTATGATAGTAGGTGTGAGGTTAGTTAGTAATGGGGAAAGAAAAAAGCCACCATGAGACTGGACCCTCTTCAACAAAAGGTCACTCCATGCTGAATTCGTCTTTGTCCCCACCCACTGTTGTCCTTGGACATCCCCTGTAATGGTCATTTTATGGTCAGGATTGCAGTTGTAAATTCCCAACAAAGACAGGGATGTGTGTAGGCAGGAATGATGCATGCCCTCCCACAAAAGAGGAATCTGTCAATTTGACCTCTCAGATGAAGCCCTCTACTTAAGACCTTATGAATATTGTCACAACTCATACATTCAATTAAAATACATACAATTAAATTAGCATAAGTGCACCATGCAGAATGCCCCATGTTATATAACAAGATTTTGTCAATCAAACCTGTCAATCACCCTAGCCTCTCCTGAAAAGACCACCAAGATTTTTCCTGTCCTTTGCCCTTACAACCTATAAATTGTCCTTTGAACAAATATTGGTACTTCTGTGCCACCTGGCCAGAGCCTACCACTCTTTCTTTCTCTCTCTCTCTTTTTTTTTTTGGTGATACTGGAGTTTGAATGGAGCGTCTCACTCTTGCTAGGCAGGCACTCTTATTGCTTGAGCCCCTCCACCAGCCCTCTTTTGTGTTGAGTATTTTCAAGATAGGGTCTCATGAACTATTTGCCTGGGTTGGCTTCAAACCTTGATCCTCCCATCTCTGCCTCCTGAGTAGCTAGGATTACAGGTGTGAGCCACTGCACTGGCTGCTCTTTCTTTTGCAGTGCCTACACTTTCCTTTCCCTTTCAATGAGACTGCTATTGCTGTGGTCTCTGTCCAGTGCTTTGTTCTGAGACACAAGAACCTGAGATCTTCTTGACCAGGGTTTTCTGAGACCACCCACCTCTCACAGATGGCCTTTGCCTCCTGTCAAAACTCTCGTGGTGGGGAAGACACAAAACACAGCAATGTAATTCACGTTCTGGGCCTGAGGACAAAGGGTGCAAAAACAGTAACTTGAAAAGGGCTAACCTTTCATTGATTGGGTTCAAAACTGAACTAATGACTTAATTTCTCAGAAACTATTAAGATTACATTTTCTGCACCAGTCTAAGTAGAGATTTGAAAACTTGATAGCTACACAAAGTAGATCGCTACAGAAAGGTAAAAATAATTTTTACACACCCAAGTTCTACTCACCCCAGACACAATGTAAGAAGTGAGCAAAGTAAAGCAACGAAGGCCACCGGCATGACGCTTGAACATAGCCCAGGCTGAGTCAGTGTTGACGAGGACGGGGTCAAAGCCACTGTCCTCCCCCTCTCATGCTCCCTGCCCTTTGTCTCACTACCACCCCTCATCCCCCTCTTCTGAGTCTTCTGTTAGGTACAGAGCCCTGGCTTCCAAGGGGTCAGCTTCTGTGACAGGAAACTCACAGGTGTAGTGACCTCATCTGCTCTCACACCTCTCCCTCTATGGTGGTGCGTGTGTGCATAGCAAGGGTGAGGAGATGCCATAGTAAGCAGCAGAAACAGGGCGGCCCTCCTAAGATGCACCCGCCTGAGTCTGGACTCAGTCTTCTTTCCAGTCCCCCAGCCCACCCTCAGGTAACTCCACCTCAGGAGGGTCCTAGGCTGCGTCACGCTGTCTCCACTGTCCCCATGCCCTGTGGCCCATGGAGGGAGAAGTCCTGTTCCCTGTTACAATTGCCCAACTACCCGCCACCGAGGGGAGGGTTCCTTCTCTGGCCAGGGCAGAAGGCAGGTGCCCAAAGCCTCTCAGCAGTCATAGCCAGGGTGGGCTGGTGTCATTGTACCATCATTGAAAATGTCTGTTTAAAACTTTTTAAGATATGTGTAACTGACAGCAGGCTGGCTGGTAAAGTGAGTGAGTTTTTATACTACAGTTGTGAGCACACTTAGGTGTCTGTTCCATTACATTTCCTAAGGATGCATCTCCAATGTCCCTGGTAAGTAAGACTGCAGCAGCTGTGGGTGGTAACTCCTTCAGGCAGAAGGCTGAGACTGGTTTCCATGGAGACCACCCAGGCTTTGGTTGCCAAGGCAACCCTTGCATGAAGTTACAGAGCTATCTATTTATGTCAACTTAACATTTCCAACTGCTCTATTCTTCTGGCCAAACCCAGGCCTAATGCAGGACTTCCTTTCTGAGATGGTGACAGACCTCAAGCGCCAGAGGGGAAGTAGGTGAGACTCTTGCAGTCAGCTGAAAAGGAGTACATCTCAGTCAGCAGCCCTCCTCCAGCCTAGGTGCAGGTGTACATGCACGGGGACGTGTACATGTACAGTACACAAGTTATAACAAAGTCCTATAGTTCCCTGTAATCCCTGCTCTCCAGAGGTCACTGGCTTCCCAAGGCTTTGAGCATCCTTCCAGAAGCAATGAATGCACAGACGTGCCATTGTCCTTTTTAAAGAATAGCAATTGGGATGTGTGTGTGTGTGTGTGTGTGTGTGTGTGTGCATCTGCCACCTGCTTTACCCTAATTTTAGATTTTGAAGAACTTTACACATCAGCAAAAATAAATTTACCTCATTCTGAAATTAAAAAAAAAAAAAAAGCCAAGTCTCCAATTGAGAGACCGTGTTTTCAATTACTTACTATTACAATAATAAATATCCTTCCTGTACATATGTATTTTAATGTACTTGTTTGGATACATTCATAGGATATCCTAACAGTGAAATTTCTTGGTCAAATAAAGGTATTACATTTTAGGATTTGATATTATAAAACCAACTTAGAACTATACATGTGAGAAAACCATGTATTATTAAGCTTTTTTAAAAAACAAAAAACTGTGCTGGTGGCTCACGTCTGTAATTCTAGCTTCTCAGGAGGCAGAGATCAGGAGGATCGAGGTTCTAAGCTAACCAGGGCAAATGGTTTGTGAGACCCTATCTTGAAAAAAACGCTTCAAAAAAAAGGGCTGGTGGAGTGGCTCAAGTTGTAGGCCCTGAGTTCAAGCCCTGGTACTGAAAAAAAAAAAAAAAGCAAAGAACCCACAAGACCAATTTTTCCAACTTAATCTGTGGGGCCACAAAACCCCCAGAAGGATATAGTAAGAGAACAGAAAATTATGTGCCTGTGTCACTCATAGACACATGTCCACAAAGTACTGTGGAAACAAGAAAAATACCTAAGAACCAAAAGCAGTTATTAATAGTATTCACCACATTAAGTTTACCAGATTAAATCTGCACCACCTATCCCTTATGAAAAATCAAAATACTGTGCAAAGTACAAATAGAGAATGTCTTAATCTCAAAAAGAATATTCTCCTAACATCTACAGCTAAACTACATCCAAGGTGAATTCCTCTGAAGATCAAGAACAAAGCAAGATTTGTGGCTGTTACTGTGACACCCGACTTCCTTGTCTGTGAGGCAGGACAAGAAAAAGAAGCAAAAGTTTTGGGCTGGATAAGCTCAGTGTGCTTGCCTAGCATGCACAAGGGCCTGGGCTTTCTTTCCAATCCTGCAATAAAATAAAATAAAAAAGAAAAATTTAAATGATTTGAATGGAAGAAACAAAATTTATTCACAAGTGGTAGAACTGCTTATAAAGAAAACACAGAATCCTCACATAACTTAAGATGAGACAGTTTTTAAGTTTGCTGAGTCAGTAGTCAAAAACAAATTACACTTTTACACACTAGCAACAGAGTTGTGAGTGTTGAGTAAAACAAATACCAGGAAGTTAGGAATAGCGCTATTGAAAATTTGCCAGACCTTATTCACGAAAGCATTAAACTGTATTGGGAACTATTAAAGGTCCAAACAAAACTTCGAGCACCATGTTTATGGGCTGGAGCACTTGGTGCCATAATGACTTGGATTATACCCCAGTAGATCATGGATTTAATATGAGTCCAGTGAGAACCTCAGTAGAGATTTTTGTGGACTTTGGTCATCGTTTCTAAGATGTGTGTGAAAGACAAAGGTTGGTGGCTGGCAAGGCACTACTTAGAACAAATCGAGGTAGGGAACTTGAACTACCCATGTCCAGACTTAGTTTTAGTTTGATTATCATCTAAATGAAAAGCCCAATAGAACAGAATAGAAAGCCCAGAAATGGTCCTTACCCATGTGGAAACTCGATCTGCGCACACAAATACTGTAAGCTGGTGGAGAAAGGAAAAAACCAAACCAACCAACCAAAAAGACCTCAGAATAAAGTTACCCTTCCCTCATACTGTACCATAAAGTACAAAACTTCAAAATGACCAGAAGAAAACTATAATTTCTCTTCAGTATTGAAAAAGAATTTCTGAAACAAGATGTAAGAAGCTCTAACTGTACAGAGAAGATGGATAGATCTGACTACTTTAAAGTCAGTAATTTCTATTCGTTAAAGAAATCACAAAGACAGAAGGCAAATCACAACTGGGGTAAGATATTTGCCATCAATGAAAAAGTTAAAATGATATAAAATACATAATGAACTCCTACAAGCCAATAAAAAGAAATCATAGCATCCCGTATAAAAACAGAGCAAAAGAATACAAACAGTCTTATTATGGAAAAGGAAATTTGAGGGTCCAATAATCATATGAAACTTCCCCACTTCCCTAGTGATCAGAGGTGAAATTAAACCATAATGAAACAGTTTTTTACTCCCAATGCATTGGCAAAAAATCCTAATAACCACTACCGCTAAGTGTTGGCAAGGACTTGGAAAGAGGAGAATGTCTGTGTGGGACAGGTTCGAGTATAAATTGGCTCAACGTCCTATAAAAAACAACCTGGTAGGGTTTTGTGAGTTGAACATTTGCGGGCTGTGTGACCCAGTGATTCCATTCCACTTCTAAGTGTACATAATAAGAAACCTCATGGCAAAATCTCCTTGAATGTATTGTAATTGCAAAAATTCGGAAAGAACCCAAAGTTATTGTTTAATACAGAATTAAGTTTTATATTCATATCAAGGTACATTGTAAACGTATGGAAATGTGACAATGAACTTATATATGCTAATAAAATGTTTAAAAGATTAAGTTTATATTTGTGCAATGGAATGATATACAGAATTAAGCATGAATTAAGCACCACAGGCATAACGTGGGGGGACCTAACAAATGGAAGGTTGAGAGAGAAAAGGAAGTCAGAGAACAAACACGCCTGGTATTTTGTGACCACTTCTGTCCTATTTAAATAGGGGCTGTTAGATATGTGTCACACATAGGAGGCAGCTCAGAAAAAGGACAGCAACCACCAAGTTGGCCAGCTAAAATAAGATTGACCAGTAAGTAGAAAAGTTCTTATTTTCAAGACTGTCGTTAGATCTAAGAACAGGTGTCTTTGCACTAATTCAGGTCTCGAATGTCCCTCACAGGTGTGTGTGGAGGGGTGGGGTGGGGACAGAGGACAGGGACTGAGGTGCTATGTCTCCTAATAAGAGCTGCAACAGTTCCTTGCCTCCCTGAGCCTGGATGCTCCTGACCCAGCCTCTAGAGGTGGGCTAAGCCCCTTCCCCTAGAGTCTGGGCTGATTTTGTGACTTGCTTTGATCAACAGAATGCAGCAAAGTAATATTCTGGGACTTATGACCCCAGGCCTTAAGGGTTGATAGCGTCTCTTCTCAAACCGTCAGGATGCCAGGCTAGCTTTCTGATGATCTGAGTCCTGGCGGAGCGAGGCCTTGGAGGCTGAGTCCATCTGGGATGGTCCAGCCCTGCTACTCTCCCAGCTGAATGCAAATCATGAGCAAGCTGTGACCCCAGCTGAACTGGAAGTCAGAAAATAGTGAACTGCTGTTAGGCCCCAAACTTCTGGGTGATATCGTGCCCAGGTCCTTTTGGGACCAGAGTTGATAGGAAGGAAATCAGGTTTATTCATGAGCTGGTCTTGAGACGATGGAGGGGACTATCATCCTCATAGCACCATCGTGGGGGTCTCAGATATAGGAAGGGGGGGAAAGGAGGAGCAGTGAGACAGTGGGCAGGAAGGCTACAGGCTGAGTGGGGTGTTTGTTGTTCGGTGTGATTGTCTGTGTCTGCCGGAACAAAGCAATGGACCTTGACCTCCTGAGTCCAGTTCCTGTAGTTCTGTATACAGACAGACTGCTTTTCTGCAAGTTCAGCCTCATAGCACTTCATGTGCTCATGCACGCAACTAAAGAAAACTGGTGTACGACACAGTCTGAAGGTGTCAGAGGGTCACCAGATATTCTGGGTCTGTAAATTTGAAGATGATGTAAGTTACTATCTTAACCCTCACGGTGTGGTTTTTCTTGAGAACGCCAGGCAATGGGAAGGGAAGTAACTTTGCAAAAGACAACTGGCAGATGGCCACTGTTACAATATCAGCAGTCTTGTTTCCTGAGTGGCTTTCAGATATATATATCTAAGTCACTATGCCTCATAACTTGCTGACTTCTTCATACTAGCAATGTCCAGAGTTTTCTATGTAATAAATAAATAGAAGAAATAAAAAAAATAAAATAAATTAAAAAATAAATAAAAATAAAAATAGAAGCAATAAATAAAAAAATAAAATAAATAAAAAGAAACCCAAATGAAAACATCCACCTTAATGTGACGTGTAAAATGCTATCTCCTAGTTCTGTTTCCTTTCTTTTTTGGACAGGGTCTCAGTATGTAGCCCAGTTTGACCTTGAACTCATGATCCTCCTGCTTCAGCCTCCCCAGTGCTGGGATTACGGAAGTGCACCGCCATGCCTGCTTTGTCTTCTTTATAACTGTCATCAAACATGGCGTATTTTTCATTTCATGAACTCCCCATCCATATTCTTTGCTCATTTTATAAATCATCTTTCGTGATTTATATAAACTTTGCCACTTAAGGAAAATCACCCTTTTAATGTTCTGTTTGCTAATCCTATCTTCCAGTCTCCTGCTCACACTTTTGAGACTTTGTTGTATATAAACTTTAACTTTTCACTAATAAATTCTTACTTGGTGGCTATCACGCTTAGAAAACCCTTTCCTCGGGCTGGGGATGTGGCTCAAGTGGTAGAGCATTTGACTAGCAAGAGCAAGGCACTGAGTTCAAACCCCAGTATCACCAAAAAAGAAAAGACAAAGAAAACCCTTTCCTCCTCCAGGATTAAATCATTTTCTTTTAAAATGCTTTTATGGTGTCATCTTGAAACTTGATTCGCCCAGAATTCAGTTTGTACAGAGAAGTAGGATCCAGATTTATTCTGCCAAGATGACCAGCCAGTTCTTTCACTCAAAATAGTGCGCTTAGACCCACTAACTTGCAATGCGGCTCTAACTACGTAGTAAATTTCCCTGTAATTTAAGTCAACTTCTGGGCCCTCTTCCTCTTCTGCAGCAAAGGCCTTAATTATTATAGTTTGCAAGCTGAGTACACGAAGGGCAGTTCTTCCCGTTACAGGATTTACCGGCTTCACCCCAGGTTTATTTTCCCTCAAAGAACCAATTGTGTTAAATTAAAAAGCAAATCTGTTGGTATTTCAATGGATTGCACTCATTTGGTGAGTGAATGTCAGCCAAACCCATCTCAGCAAGCTGCCTTTGTAGGAGAACAAGGTGTGTCTGCCTTCATTTGAGTCTTTAAAGGTAGTGAGACTGTGACCACTCACTCTCACCCTATTGCAGGACAGGATATAGGTTCCACCTCCCGGGTCCACTTAACCAAGTTCTCCCACATTCTCTCTGGGGAATGTGACCCTGTGACTATTTCAGATGCACCAATAACAGTTACTGCCCAGACATTGTGGACAGCAGACACCGTCCTCGTGCTTAAAGTCACGAAATAATGATGTCACCTGCCCTGCAGAACAGGGTGGTTTTTGGGCACTAAAAGCAGCTTGACCTTATGTGGTTTTGTAAGTTCTCCTTGAGGCCTAGGGGGAGCACTGTCTTCCCTCCTCCCGCCTGAAAGGTGAGCTCCACCTGGCTCAGACAGTGACAATGAAGGGCCACCCCGTGCTCGCTGGCTGAACCAGAGAACAAGTCCACCTCTTTAGGGGCCAGATGCCAAGGTCTGCTGGCATCTCCTTATCCACTGTCCTCGCCAACATCCACTTCCCTCCCCTCTGTCTCCAGAACACTCCGAACCCATCGGGTGCCCCTACCCACCACGCCAGGGCCACAGTCAGAAGTAAAAGATCTTTATTTTCTACAGACACTTCTGAAAAGGAATCTAATAGAGAAAACATACAAAGCATGTAAGTTCATCTCCAGACAGCACCCAAGTCTGACTGGAGGCGTCAAAGCCTCTCCAGGGCTCAGGGCTGAGACAGTTAGCAAATTAACATCAGTAAAAACATGCAATCGTGAGAAGAAAAAGGAAAAACGTCGCACCCCTCCAGCAGAGGGGATGGATTCCGGAGCAGAGGAGGCAGGCTGCTCAAGTACTAGGTGGTCCTCCCTTTCCCTTTCCCTGTGTCTCTGGGCTTTGAAAGCGACAAGCTCCATTCACTGCCCAGAGCCAGCAACTCGGGACAGTGCTACCTGCTGCTTCCGCCCAGGCTGCGGGCATCAGCTTGTGCTCCTTGGTGCCAGGCCTGGGGCTCTGACTCCTCGACTCTTTGGTTCCACTCAGAGAACAACTGTGCTTGACAGGCTCGCCCCACCCCCACACTGCAGGCTCCTGCGGGTGGGCTGAAGGCACTGACGAGTCCTGGGGAGGCCCCAGGACAGCCACCTTCCCTTGTGCTCTGGCGGGTTGGTTCCCCTCATCCTCAGTCACACCCAGGCCGAGGAATGGGGACAGTGAAGTATGCCGTGCAAGAAAAAAGCCTTCCAGGACTTTCCCAACTGTGTGGATAATTTCTACCCCCAGACTAGGCTCCATCTCTACCTCTGCCCAGGGCTTTCACACACCCAGCTCTTCCCTCTAGTCCTTCCCCTTGGCCCAGCCACTGGGGACCTGACTTCAAGATGCTGGATCACAGAAACCACTTTGGGTGTCCCCTCCCACCCCGCATCCATGAGGTCAGCAGAGGCCTCCAGAGGTCACGGCCCTGGTTACGGGGAGGCAGGCAGGGCTAGAAGGAAGGGTGGGACATGTCACATATATGGGACGGCGCCCAAGGTACAAGCTAAGCAAAGGGAGGAAGGAGGACCAGAGAGAGCCCGGAAGGAGAAAAAAGAGGGCAGGGGTGGGCCTGGAGGGAGAGGCCTCACACCACCCCACAGATGATGGTCTCTACCACGAAGGTGTTCTCAAAGTGGCGGATGGCGTTGCAATTCTTGATCCCACGCTTGTTGATCCCTGGGAGGAAACAGAAAAAAGTCCAGTGAGGCTTGTGTCCAGGCCCAAAAAGCCACACCCAGATTCACCCAAAGCAGCACTGTGGAGTGGGGAGAGCTCAGATGCTGGAGTCACACTCGGCTGGCCCACGCCTGCCACCTCCACGCTGTGTGACCATAGGGGTGTTCCTTAACCTCTCTGTGCCCTAGTTTCTGGTCTTTAAAAGGAATAACTAGAATAATAATGCTTATGGCGGTGATGAGTGTAGAGCAAAGCCTGGTACACTGTAAGTGCCCAATTAATGTTGGCTATCGTCGCTGTGGCCACTGAAACACCAGGCCAGCTGGGCCAGGCACGGCCAGAGGCTGACCAGGGTTTGGAGCTGGGGCAAGGGTTGGCCACTCACGCCTCCGGGTGGCCCGGCGCCGCAGCCGGTAGGTGTCCTTTCCATTGCACAAGTGGTAGATGAAGGATCCCAGGGCCTCCTTGTCGCTGACATGCTCTGTCAGCACCATCTCCTCCTGGATGATGTACGTCTGCGGGAGGTACGTCCCTTTCTGCCAGGCGGGGAGCCACAGCGCAGGGTCAACACCAGGGCTCCGCTCCCACCACCACTCCCCTTGTGGCTCCCATGCCACACACCTCCTGCAGCCGAGGTTCCTCCGGTGTCCCCAGGCTGGTGCTTGTCCTATACTGTGATGACCTGTGGCACGTGTGTAAGTCCAGCCTCCCACCCGAGGGGAGGCCCCAAGCCCTTTCCCTGCACCACGAACCCAGGTGGGAACCTGAACACTAAGGAAGCTGCTGTCAGGGTCCTCCAAGAGTGGGGAGAGGGAGAAGGTGAGAAGTGACTCTGGGGACGTGGACACAGGGGATGGAGGAGCCGTGACTAACCTGGGGTGCAGGTGAAATGTCCCTGGGCCCATCCACCCTCATCACCATCTCTCTTGCCCCGAGCCTGGCCTCCCTGGGAGGAGACAAGTGACAATAGGGGTGCTGCTGAGTCCTGGCTCACCTTCACGTTCATAAGGAGCTCCCAGAAGTTTCGAGGGGGCAGCACAATGGTTGTGTTGAGCTCGATGACGTAGCACTTGTCCAGGGAGATGTCGTGGTAGGCAGTGAGACCCTGCGCAGGGGGAGATGCCATGTCAGTCTCTGGGGGAAATGAGGGGCTGAGGTGGACTGGGCTGCCAGCAGAGACCTGGGTCCCTTGAGGGCCATCCCAGGCCCCTGGGCCTTCAGGAGTGTCGTCCCCAAGTTCCTGGATGCCTGGCTTGGTGCACTGCTCTCTAGCCCAGGGTTAAAGGAGGTGCCACCTCATAGATGACAGCAGCACTGGCCTCTTTAATGCCTCAGGTGCTATGAAGCCTCTTCCTGTGGCTTCGCAGGGGTGGGTGAAGATCAGGCACAGGTTATTTCCTAATTTGTACTCATCAAATTAGTGAGGTGCAGCATTCCTGGAAGCAGCTGATCTCAGCATGAGACGCTCTGTCCCAGGAGCCCCAGGCCTCTGGCTGCAGGACACCCAGGGCAGGATTAGCCCCGAAACCTCGTGAGGCTTTGAGAAGCAAGGGCTCGGGAAAGCCAGCTGGGGCTTGGGTCTCACCGGCCTCAAACGAAAACACCTCCCTGAGTGCTGGCGACATGCAAGACCTTGACCTGGGTGGTATTCCATGAGTGCCACCTGTAGAAACCACTCAGCTGCACACTCAGTGCACCTGATGGTGGGCATGCAAATGTGACAGACACCAGGGCCATGGCCTGGCTGTGACGCAGCTGTCAAGCAGCCAACTTGGCCACAACAAACACTACTGCCTGCGTGATAACAGCAGTGTCTTTAGAAGGCTGGTAAATGTAACCACAGACTTGTACTACACAGTTTGCAAACACCTTCAAGGATTCTCCTTGCCCTGAGACTCCAGGACACTCTCCCACTGGCCCCCCCACAGGTTGGCCCTACCCGCTGGAAGTCGTGGATAATGTCTGCAGGGTCCCCACCACCAAACTGTGGTACAGGGACATTGATACGCTCGTAGTTCTCTTCGAGGTAGATCTTCACGTCCTCCTCCAGCTCCATGCGGGTCCGGACCTGGGACAGGGAGTCTTCATAGAGCACACCACAGTGGAAGAAGTTATCTCGGGCCAGCTGAGCAAGGTGGGGTGGCAGGGGGAGGGAGAGAGACAGAGGGTTAGTTAGAGCCTGGGGGGGCACCTGCAGTCCCAGAGGACACAAAGAAGGGTGAGGAGCTTCCATGCAACACAGGTGATTCCAGGGCCACCACTGCTCCTGGCCTGAGCCCCTTAAACACTAGGCCCATCAGCTGGGTGGCCAATTCTTCCCATCGGCAGGGGAAGCGAGGCAGTGTGACTGGTGTCAACAGAGTGACAGGGCCACCAGTGTGTGCACTGGGACCTCTCCTGGGACAAAGGGGCTCCAAGGAACTGCTTGGCCTGTAATCGGCCGAATTCCCCTTCTCAGGGTACTCCTAGGGTGAACCACTGTAGCCACGTGGGGTCCCTGGGGGGCTGTGTGGGGATCCCAGGGGAGGTGAGGTGGGATGGCAGGGCTGGGCTCCATCAGGGCTGCCCAGTCAGCTCCAAACTGGTTACCTCACACACATCCCGGGGGTTGCTCTGAGATGTTACACTGCCTGGAAATGAGGGTGGGGTGAGGGGCCCCAGGGCGTGAGTAGGGGCTAGGAGAAGGAAGGGTCCCACATAGGAAAGGAGCCACCAGACAAGGGTGTGAAGTCCCGTGGAATACAAACTCTCCAGTAATTTCCATCCCGGGAAAACCGGGTGACAAGAAAGTTAAACGCTCAGGAGTAGAGGTCACCTGGGTCAACAATGACTGGCAAGTCTCAGCCTTTTAGTCACCCTGAGATTCCCCCTTACGTTTATCCTCGAGTGACTTTGAATATTAACTACTTTCAGTTCCAAGATGTGAGGCACCTTCCTTCTCCTCAAGTCTCGGTGGCCTGGTTTCAGGCCCAAATCCCCAGGGGTGTCCCTGTGGCCAGGCAAGCCCCTCTGTGGTCCAGCTCCTGGTCCCTGAAGCCAGCTGTGGTAAATCTGTTAAACCCCGCTGTCCCTCAATCTGGACCCCAAATGTCCATGCACAGAACAGAATTAGGTCATCCTTACAGTGTGACCCACGGGCACAGAGTCTGAGCTCCAGAGGAGATAACAGAGCTCTGATTACTAGGGCTGAAGACACGGCTCAAGTGATAGAGTGCCTGCCTAGCAAGCACAAGGTCCTGAGTTCAAACCCCAGCACCATCAAAACAAGATAACACAAAAAAACCTTTCCAGAGCTCTGATTACTGCTGGACCTGAGTTCCTGGTGACAATGCCCCAGGATGACACTGTGGGAGAGGCTCTGGTGTTGCCACCTGGATCAATGCTTCGCTCCCCAGGACAAGGGGCTGAGGTTGGGACTAACCTGGGTACAGGCTCCAACCTGAGAACATAGTCAGGGCTTCCTGCAGCCTCTCTTCCCAAGGCCCAGCCCCTGGCTCTCCCCTGCTCCCACATAGGCCGCAAACTTCTCTCTAGTCCCATTTTCCCTACCCGTGCCCGCTGGCTCCTCACCTGAGCAAGGAAGAAATATCTGTAGATGTAGACCGAGGCGAAGGCCAGGCCCATAAGCAGCACGACCATGCCCATAGACAGGTAGCACACACCGCCCACGGAGCCCCCTTTCTTGGGGCGGTGTTGGGGGGGCCGCTCCTCCTGAGAACAGTAGTGCCAGGGTCAGCCAGAGGCCCCAGTGGGGGTCTGCTCCCCTGAGATCCCCTCTTCCCTAAGTGAGACCACATCTCTGGCTGGGCCCAGAGAGCCTTAGGGGAGGGGGCAGAGAACACAAATCTGGAAGGAAGGTAGCCTCATCAAGGTCTCCTGGCCTCCTCCCAGCTGCAGAGAAACCGAGACTCACCTGGAAGCCACCTACAACTATCCGGACATTTTGAATTTCCTGTGCTCTTAGTCCTCTTCATTGACCACTGTATAGTCTTTCAAATGTGAGGTGGGATCCAGGAATCCACGGGAATCAGGATGCATCTGGTAGGCTGTGAGCCATTGCTCTGGGCAATGGGGTGCCAAGGAAGGCTTTAGAACTAGGGAGTGACAAGACCTACCCTAAACTTGGAGTCACAGAGTGGACTGGGATGAGGGCAGTGGGAGAGGGGACTGTAGGAACTGCTGGACTCTACTGGGGTAGTCCCTGACTGTTGCGGGCCGGGGCTCAGGAGGCCCAGAAGTCTGGGCATAGATGGGTGCTTGTCCCTGGCCAGGTAGCCCAGTAGTGCAATTCACTGTGTTCATCCCTTCCTCGGTGGTGTCCATTAGTGTCAGGAAGGCTCTCAGAAGTGGAGTCTACAAGGTGACGTTTAGAAGCAACTAGAAGCCGAGGAGTTTCCTCTAGGAGGGAAATGGCTGTCAGGGAGGCCAGGCCAGGAGGTCCAGGGAAAAACCTGTTCTGGGAGCCAGACTTGGGCTGCAGGGCTGCCCAAGCCAGAGCCGACTCCAGGCCACATGTGTCTGAGCTGGTGGATGGAGGTGTGTGAGTGAGCATAAAATCAATAAAACTATTTTGTTCAGAGCCCTGGGACTGAAGCCCAAAGGGTCACCTTGGTCACCTCTGTCTGTCCTCGCTACTCCTCGCCCTAACCCTGGTTGGCCCCATTCACTTTTATAGATGATGCAAAAGTCCCAGGCTTATCTCTACTTCAGCGTCCACTACTCCCACCCTTTCCCATGGTGTCCAGATACAGCCAAGGGTGAGGTTAGAGGTCAGTCCCCATGAACACTCCCAAACTCAAGAAGCTGAGGCCACAGATGGAGCCCCCACACCAGCACTGCGCTCCAGGGGGCTTTCCCAGGACAGCTGCCTGCCAGAGGGGGGAGAGGACTGCAATGGCTTTGACTTTCCAATGAGCTCTCTGGGGTATTGCCAAAAGCCAAGCTCTGCCAGTATTTCACAAGAACAAGCCACCAGGGGCTGCTGCAAACATGGCAGCCAGGGGAGGTGGCAGCCTTCTGCTCATCCAGTGGTCATGAGTGCGTCATAGGAGAGATGGTGAACCCTGACAAGCTAGGCTACCCACACCTGCTGTGAATCCTGTCCTTGGGGCACAACAAGGCCAAATTCTATCTAGGCGGTCAGTCCATGGGGTTGTTTGGCAGGGCCTGGAGGCCCCTACCAGGGTAGCACGGCTTTCCCAAACTCAGGTCTCCATGTAGAATGTGAACCGAGTTCCTGACAGGGGTTTTGTAGGGATTAAAAGAGGCAGAGAACATGAAAGCCCTCTGTAGAGGATAAAGTGTCAGATAAAAATAGCAGATCTATGGCCGAGCCTTTCCTTTTTAGGGCTGCTGCCTCAGACAGCTGTTGAGGCTATACAGTGGCTATGTTTTTGCTCCTGCATTCTGGAAAACCAGCGAAGCTAGCTTGGGAGAATTGTTTAAAAAAAAAAAAACTCCTCAATGGAGTTCAAGTGAGAGCTTGAGGCCTGCTCTACAAATCAAATACACAAAGGTGAGACCTCTCATCTCACAGCTGCCCTGTGAGTTCCAGCTGGTCCGTATCTCCATGTACTAGGGGACAGGGTGGGTTTGGAGGCCCAGCAGAGATCAGTGAAGACAGGGCAAGGAGGAGGTGGGGCTTCAGTGATCCTGCTGAATGAGGGGTGGCCAGGTGTGGCTGAGAAGGGGAGACAGTCTAGTTAGGACCCCTCATTGTGAAGAATGGAACCTTACCTAGCAGGGGTGGTGACCACACCCATCTCAAAGCCAGAGATAATGAGGGAGATCAAAATACCCCATCTCTCCCAAAACATCTCCTCAGCGTATTATTTCCAGCTGATTGTTTGGAGAAACCATGGACTTTTGCAGATATAGGCATGGCTGTGAAAAGTTGTCCTTTGTAAAAGCCACTGATATCCATCTCCAGTAGTAAGGTAAGCAGGAATGCAAACAGAGGTGCTCTCTCTCAAATTCCACAGCTGCCTAGGAAAGAGCTTGGGAAGGAAGAGAGCAGGGCTGACACCAGGCCCAGAGCTCACCACAGGTGGTCTTCCCAGCCCGCCCCTTCACAGTTTGCTTGGCGGCCTCCCCAGCAGCCTGGAGCCCCTGGTTCTTTCTGCAGCTCCTAATATCATGTGAGTTTCAACTACCTGGCCCTTTCTTGGAGTTGTATACTTTGTAGACGGCTCACGGGGCTGTGCATGGCACAGATTTTGTTCGTTTTTCCTGTTAATCCGTCTACTTGTCAGTTTATTTCATAGACTAAAATTATCAAGCCCTTCAGAGGGGAAAATGAAACTGTAAACTCCCCCACACTAACAATGGCTCTTGCACCCCCCTACTGACACCCCCAGCACACACCTGGGGCCCAGCCACCCTGCCACTCACTCATTCCTCCCATCAACCCCCTGGAAGCATCAGGGTTAAGCAGCAGGGCTGGAAGTAAGCAGCAGGCTAGAGACAGGAAACCTAGCATGTCCCTGCTTGGGGACAAAAGGGTCAGCACTACCTTTGTCTGCTAGACATGGCCAAGGCCAAGGCTCAAATTCCAAAGTCCTGGACCCTTGCTGACCCCACTGGGTCCTTGCTCAGGACCTAGTCACAGGCTGTGACCTCACAGGGGCAGTGAAGGTGGCTGAGTGGTCAGCTTTCCTGAGTACCCCCTAACACACACACACACACACACACACACACACACACACACACACACCAGCTGCTCCCACGTGGAGCAGTGACCTGACAGCTTGGCATTTGGGGGGCTTCTGTTTACAAAGTAGGAAAACATTGCATATTGTTTCCAAGGCAACCAGCTCTCTGAGCAAAGGGACTCATGGCACACTTGCGTTGGGCATGTCAGCCAGACATCTGGGGACCTGAGGGAGGCCTGGGCTCCCGCCTGCAGGCTTCATTGAGGCCCAGATGGTGTTCGTAAAATGATTTAGCAAAGTCGGGGCAAAATGGACAGGAAATCACCAACTGGAGCCTAACTCGGCAGAGTCCGTGGCTCAGAGAGAGGACTCCCCAGTGACTATCCCTCAGTAACTGTCCACACTAACCACACGCGCGTCCAACTACTACTTAGGGGAGACAGGAAAGGGCAGCAGCTCAGGCTGCAGGCTAGGGGCTGGGGTCACACACCATCTCCCCCACTTCCTGTCTTCAGCATCTGTTATCTTTCCAGGGATTTAGACTCCAGACCACAGATGCAAAGATGCCAAAGGGTGTGTGAGAGACAGAGGCCTAGCTGGGGTTGGGAGGAGGGTCAATGTTCAGTCCCTGACTGACAGAATACAATCACTTGGGCACACGCCCCGTGCCATCAGGGCTCAGGGATTTACCACACGAACAGAATCCCAGTCCTGTCCCCCTCTAGCCCAAGGTGCCTCACGGTGCTCAGCATCTGTGCAGTCGCTCTCAACTTGTCTGGGCCAGCAAATTCTCTCCTCAGCTCTGCCCTGACAGTCAGGGCGTCTCAGAGAACAAAGGCTCAGGAAGGCTGCAGAGCAAGGCAAAGCCTAGGGCTGGGAGAGGTCCCTCTCTGGGGGCAGCCTGGATACTGGGGTGGGACTGGGGGATACCAGGCTGTGCAGCTGCCATTTTACCAAGAACAATTTTCTCATGAGGAGAAACATCCTCGCTGGCAGTCAGCTGACAAATTTGACCATGGGAGAGAAGAAAACAGAAAAGAGAGGGAAAGCAGAAAGCCATTACTGTGTCCATCCAAACGCCAAAACCAGGAATGGACATCCCTGAAAGTCCCTGTTCCCGCCACAAGGGAGGAGATGGGCTGGCTGACTTTTTTTTCAAGGACCTTCTGGCTCATCCCAACCAGCTAGTGGCTTCAGGGGCCCTAGGTGGGCCTCCTTGCTGGCCAGTCCTGCCCTCCTAGCTGGCAGGGGACCCTCCCTCTACAGCTCCTCCTGCCAAAGGCCCGAGGCCAGGATACATAGGGAAAGTGAAATCTGATCTGCAGGTATGCAGGCTGGGGGAGGGGGAGACCCAGGGGCCACTAATCAAAGGCAAATGCCACGGAGAAAAATAGAGCTGAGATGACTGAATTTGACACGTTTCTGTCCATGCCCATGTCTGCCTGTGTGCATGAGCTCGCTATGTGTGCGTGCACGTGTGGACATACATGCAGATGCAAGCAGACTATGAGGAGAGGCGGTGGACTGAAAGGGGCAGGATCACTAGTGGGCCTCCAAAGGGGAGAAGTGACCACTGGTGCAGGCTCTGTGGCTTCCCAATTATCATTTGAGGAGGTTGCAGCTGGAGGCCCAGCTGGGCCTCCCCCCACCCCCACCCTAGACCACCGAGGCATTTCCTTCTAGCCTCAGGTCTGGGGACAAAATCCTTCTTGCTTCAGTGTTTGCTTGGAAGCAGGGGCAGTGCCCACTGGGAGGGGGCAGTGCTGCAGCCTTCCCCAGCCCCCACCCTGGGCTGGACACAGGTAGACTATCACCCAAAGATCCTGGCTCACTCATCTGTTTATCAAGTGGTCCTTCCAGAGACCTTTAATAAGCTGTCCTGTGTATGGAATAAAATCCAAATACCCTGACTTGATAAACCAGCTTCTGGCCCGGCCACCCTTCATTGTAGCCTCTTGGCCCATCTCTTGGTGCTCCCACAATGGCTGATGCTCTGTCCTCAGCTACAGGGCAAAATGGGCCTCTTGGCAGTGGTTGAGGAGTCTTGGCCAGGTGGAGTAACAAGAGGCCTGCAGGAGTGAGCTACCTTCCTAGGCTCCAGCCCCAACCATTACAGGTGAGCAGAGTTAGAGTGCAACACCTTTTGCACCAGGTCAGGGCCTGGGCAAGCTATGCAAGTGCACCAATCCGTGGTTCTGTCCCACAGGTCCCAGGATTTAATTCCTCCTCCTGACTGCCCCACCTCTCAAGCTCCCCGCTGCCACTTAGAGGTAGGGGAGCCCGCTGGCAGGCTCCAGGCCATTACTAACAGCACACAGGACAGGATGAGACAGATATTTCCATTTCATGCTGGGTGAAGGCAAGAGAGGCCACTCAGCCTCAAAACCTGAGAAAAGCCAGAAGCTGGATGTTAGTTACTGCCTAGGTCCTGCTGGTGGGGGAGATCAAAATAAGCCACCCCCAAAATATCTGCTGTAGCCTATTTGGAAATGGCCGTCAGAAGGGCTGCAGACACGGGACCAGCTCAGAAAAGCTGTCCTTTTGTGGGGGAGAGTTGGGTCCACGGAGAAAATGAAGCAGACGCAGGTACACAGATGCAAACAGGCTTTCTCCCAGGCCTCCTCCTTATTTGTCTAGGAAAGATCTTTTCCCAGCAAGGATGCAGAGTCTAACACCTGACCCACAGACTTGGTCTTCAGGGGGTTGTCACCTGAGAGGCTTTCTCAGCATAGTAAGAGTACCTTTGTTCTTGGGGTTCCTTTATTCACCCACCCCCAACTCCAGCCCAAAGTCTCTGCTTCTTTCTTCTATATAAACTCCAACTGGCCAGCCTCTCCTTTGAGTCTCATACTTTGTGTATGGCTTCTGTGCTTGTACCTGCTAATAAGATTGTATATTTCCCCCTATTAATCTGTGCGTTCTCAGCTTGTTTCACAGGCTAAAATTAAGAAGCTTTTAGAGCTTAATGAGAAAATTGGAAACTTCCCCACACTGGGCTTTGCTATTCTGTCCAACATGGTCAGCAGACCGTCAATGGAGAACGTACCACTCCTACAAGACTTGGTGCATCTTTTGGTGGAGTTGGGATTAAATCTTCCCGGTATCTGGCTTGGTCTCCCTCCCCACAAATCTTGTAGCTCTCAGCAGTCAGGTCCTGGATCCAGGTCTTAGCTGGGCGCCTGCCCCTGGGAGAAGCAGTTGGGAATAGACAAGCTGCCTCTGGCCCCTGGCTGAGAGGAGGTGGAGGGGAGGCTTATGAGCCCCTAGCAAACTTTTAAAGCTGCAGACTGAAGTCTTAAATTGAGACATCCCCTCTTCATCTAAATTTCAGATGAAAGTGGAACTGCTCCTGTGACCCAGCCTGGGTGGTCACGGAATTCTGCAACAGCCACCACACATGGGCATAGGAGTGACCCTGGCATTTTTCACTCAGGGATCTAAATCAGGCTGACACCACCTCTGTGGGCCCTCTCTAGCGCCCCCTCTTCTATGGCCTAGATCCTCCCCCGCAGGTCTCTTGGTACTCCAGGTAAGACTGAGTTGGAGTCACAAAACTTGACTTGGGGAGGAGGGAGTGAATGGACACTTTCTTACACCTGGTTCTTTGGGAGGGACAGAGGCTTGGTGCACCCCAAGGCTGCTGGAGGGCTGGGGACAGCGGCCGCGAAGACACCTCTGTTGGGGCACAATGAAACCTGGCTGGGCCAGCTCCCCTGCTCTCCCCTCCCTGCCCGCCACGCGTCCTGGATGCTCTGGGCGCTTCCCTGACCCACTCCACGCAGCTCAGACAGCTTTCCACGACGGAAATGCCTTCTCTCCCCTAGGCCAGGGCGGAGGCGGGGCCCCCGGAGGCCTGTCCCCACAAAGCCGGCGAGAGACCCGGGATGCCCAGGGCACCGGGCCGCGAGAGCCCTCCCCGCCGCGGAGGGGGCAGCCCAGCCGGCGAGCCCGGAGAGGAGGGCGGAGAGGGGGGAGAGAGGCCCGCATCGCAGGGGGTGAAGTGGGATGAGGTCGCCTGGCCTAGGACCACGGATCCGCGGATCCCTGGCCGGGCTGGTTCTGGTTTATTGCCATTTCATCACTTCATGGTCCACAATTCCAGCCCGGACTAGCAACACATCCTCCATCCTCCATCCCTCACAGCCTCCCCTCCCACGTTGGGGGAAGGAAAAAAAAAACAATCAATGGCCCCTCCCCCTTTCTTGGCACCAGACCCCCCTCCCCGCAACCAATCAGCTCCCACCGCCCTACTCAGGGGAAACTCTATTCAACCCTCCTCCCATCCCCCACCTGGGACTTGACTCGCGGTCCCTCCCCCTTGATTGGAACCAGACGCAAACCCCCACCAACATTTCTCCGAACTTCCACGCACCAGCCTCCTCCGCCTCCTATTTTGGAACCCGGCACGTTGGCCCGCTCCACTTTTGGAAGAGATCTCGAGCGCGTCCCCATTGAAGTTTTGCTTTCGGCTGTCGCTTGGGTAGGACCCAAGGCTCATCCCCATTTGGGGATGGACCAGCCATTCGAGAGCTCCGGTCCCCGCTCCGCTCGCGGCTCCGGAGTCTCAAGGCGCCTCGGGGTCCCTGGGACCAGCAGATCGCGCCTCGGTCCCTCGCCGCCCACCAGAGTCCCCGGCCCCTCTCACCCTAGCCGGCGTCAGCAAGATCTCAGCGGCCGGGGCAGGCGCCGAGGCCGCGGCCGCCGCTTTGTCGGCCTTGTCGCCTTTGATGCCGGCCACAGCAGGCTGGAAACTGATCTTCACCATGGCTGCGCCGGCCCGCGCGTCCGCCCCGCACACTCTGCCCGTGCAGCCTCCGTCTGTGCCTCCGCCGCTCGGTGCGCTGCAGGCACCGGAAGTTTGGATCGCGCTGGCGTCCCCGTCCCTAACCCCACCCCCAGCCCGCCCGCCCCGCCCTCCGCGGGGGACTTTGGCGCCGGCCGCGCCCGCGCCCGCGCCCCCTTCCGGCCGAGGCGCCCATCCCCGGACCTGGAGAGGATTGGGGTTCCCTCCACTGTTCTCTAGCTTGCGCACATTCATTCATTCAATCATCGCGCAAGCACTCGCTCAGGATCTCTTCCCGCTCCCTCTGCACGACCCAGTATCCCCGAAACATGTCTGTCTTCACACGGGGTTGCCTGGCAAACGCCACTTCTAGACAAGCTCCCCATTTCCTAGGCTCCTCTTTGGAGACGCTCAGTCTCCACCGTGCCAACTCCCTGTCCTTGGCAGAGAGGAGGCTCCAGGCCAGGCGCCTAACTGCTTGCCTCTGCCCTGAGTCCTGAACCCACCCCCTTCGTTCTCCATCATGCTTCTTCCTCTGTCTTTCGTCCTGCAAAACCTTCCCGAAGGCCCCTGGGACGCACGCTGATGCCTCTGGAAGTAGAGAAGGCAGGGGAGGCAGCCCTTGCTCTTTGACTCCCTGGGTTAGGGGCAGCCTGCAGAGCGGTCAGCCCTGATCTGCCCAGTTCTAGGCCATCCAGTAGGATGGAGGTGGTGTGATGGGAAGAGGCCAGAGGCTTGGGTTCCAGTCCTCGGCGCTGTCCCTGCCAAGCCTCACGGGTGTTGGGGAGAAGGTGGGGCTTCTATTGGCAGCACAGCTCTGGGTCTTACTGTCCCTTGTCCAGGCCAGGCTGTGGACAGCACCCAGCAACCCAACCCAGCATTGGTTCTGCTGTTGGGCAGAAGGTGGAAGGAAGAGGATCTACCAGCTTGTTGAGGACAGTCCACTGCCCAAGGCTGATCTCTCCTCCTACCATGGGCATCCTCCTTCGGCCCATGGTGCCCACCTCATAGACCTGGACATCTTGGCACAGATTTGGATGGACCTAGCAGCTTTGAAGACAAAGGGTCAAGAAAGAAGAAAGTCTAACTTTCTTTCAGGGTAAGCTCACCAGCGTGGGGAACTGGGAGAGGGAATGGGGAGGTGAAGGAGATGGTTCCGAAGAGAGGAGGAATTTGGTTTGGATCAGAGCGGGGAGGAAGGTTGGTGTGGAGTCTGTTATCCAGCACCTCACACTCCAACATGAATCTGGTGCTTGGAGAAGCCAAGCTCCCAGGCCTCGCTAGTGTAGCTGTACCATCCTTCAACACTTAGACCACCCGGTGTTTTCCAAGCACCCCGCTGTGCCAAGCATTGGGTTAAGCTCTGTGACAGAAAACAGAAATGGTCAAGACACAAGCCAGCAACTCAGGACCTGATCATGTTAAGCCTTCTGTCTACTGACTTCTTCCATATGTGTTAAATCGTTTGATTTTCATCACAGCCCCTGTGACCTCATGTGATAGGAACTAACCCGACTCAACCTAGGATCCCTGAGCAGATATAGGGAAGACCTCTGATGGGCAAGTCAGGACCTTGGGTTGACTAGTCAGGCTGACGCATCTGTGTGCTTGGGGTTGGCAGTGGTGTACTCTGCTTCCTCAGAAAGGCCTTCCTGACTGGCCTGGCCGTAAGTTCCTTTACTGTGCACCCTCAGCACTGTATGCCTCCCCCTTAACCTCTCCTTAACCTTGACCACAGGCTGGGCACACATCCAAGGGCAGTGACTCCTTAACTATTTGGTCTCTGGGTCCCAAAGAGCTCCTGCTTCTATGGGCTATGCCTGTCAACATTTATTATTAGTAATTAAAACACAGAAAAAATTAAAACACGAAAATACACATATTCAATAACCTTTAAAGTACGGTCATCACATGTATAGCTTCTGGAAAATTCCATTGTATGCTAAGGAAAGGAGAGTAAAATAGCATATTAATATAATTGCAAAAATAGTTTTGACCTTGAAGATCATCTGAATGGGTCTTAGAACCCCTAGGCGCTTCAGATTACATTTTCAGAACTGCTGCTCTGGTACATGCTTAGGAATCCATATTTCAGGCCTAGGAGCCTAGCTCAAGGGGTAGAGCAAGGCTCTGGGTTCCATCCTCAATACTACAAGAAAAAAAAAAAAGGTGGGCATGGTGGCACACCCCTGTGACCCCCTAGCTAGTGTTCAGGAGACTGAGGCAGGAGGTTCACAAGTTTGAGGCCAGTCTGAGCTCACAGCATAGCAAAACCCTGTCTCAACGAGAAAAAAGAAAAAAAAAAATCCATATTCCATGGATTCTAGGATACGCCTGGTCTCACATTTTAACAGACCTGAAATTGTGATATCTTTCGCAATTATACTGGGCACTGATCTTTCCTTCCCTCCCTCCCTTCTTCCTTCCTCTCTCTTTGGGGATGGAACCCAGGGTCCCATGCATGCCAGGCATGGTGCTCGCTCTTAATGTACCTTCAGTGATGCTGCGTCTTAGAAGTATCAGCATCTTAGAGTTGATGGAATGCAGTCAGTTATCCAAGAGCTCCAGAAGGCAGTGTGAACTTTGCCATCACACACCAGGCTTTGTGGACTCAGGGAAGGATAGGGCCATTGCTGAGCAGGGGTTGTGGTATAGCTGAGGCTCTTTGAGACACAGTAGATTTGGATGGGAACCAGAGAGACAGGGTGTAGCTAGGGGACTGGGAAACAAGAGGGTATAATGGGTAGGAAAGAGTGAGTCTAAGCCAGGACCCTTCAGCCCAGCATTGTAGCCATTCTCTTGCCGGCACTCCTATCTCTTTGTCCTTCTGTCCTTCCATTGAATCCAACTGGCAGAGCTTCTGCTGCCCAGCTGTGCAGTTCTCGGGCCTGCTCAGGGGCTGCTGAGCCTCTGTTGGAGAAAGATACCATCATGCCTACTAGGGTTTGGATAAGTGTTCTGGAAAGGTGCATGTATTTAGCGCTTGGTCCCAGTAGCAAGGTGATGCTGTTGGAGGTGGTGGAACCTTTAGGAGGTGAGGCCTAGTGGGGGGGCTTAGGTCATTGAGGATATGTCCTTAAAGGAGATTGTGGGACCCCACCCTATCCTCTCTTTCTCTCCCTTTTTGCTTCTGGACTCCTGATGTGCTTGCCTCACCACAGGCCCAAAACACTGGGGCTAATGGCTCAAGGAATGGAACCTCCATACCAGTAAATAGTAAACTTTTTTCTTAACAGATTCATTATCTCAGGTATTTCTTTAGAGGAATGCAAAAGTGATGAATACAATGCCTTTTGGGACCTCCATGCTCCCTCCTTTTGGGGGCTCTCAGCACAGATGAGCAATTCCATAGTAGTGTAGGGGAGGGGTGCCCCTTGGTGCCGTGCCTCCACCTGCCGCTCTCAGTGTTCCCTCTTTTTCATTAAGGAGCCGGGTATTAAAGGTAGGTGATTTTTAAAAGTTAGATAAAAGTTAAAACAAAGATATATCTGTGTATCCAGCATACCAGTCGCAATGTAGATTTCCACAATTCCATAAAGTTCCCTCCAACTCCTTTCTAGTAAATCCCTATCACTTCTCTCTGTTGACAATCACTGTTCTGTTTTCTAAGCTATGAATTAATTTTTGTCTGCATTTGAAATTCATGTTAATAAAATTGAGTATGTACAGTGCATACTTTTTTGTATCTAACTTCATTCATTAAACAAAGATTTTGAAATTCGTCCATAATACTTTGTTCTGCTTTTCTTACTGACTTACATTCCATTTTGTCTAAGTATTACGGTTTGTCTATTCGTTTCCCTGGTTGCTTTCAGTCTTTGGCTGTAAGTAATAAGAGCTGTGAACATTCCTGTACATTGTTGTTGACATGTGTTTTAATTTCACTTGAGTAAGCAGCATCAAAGAGGATGAGGTAGAAATGGCCGTTTTATCACTGACGTTGTTTAGAATTGCAAGTGTGTGGTGATGATGTAAAGTAGACTACTTTCTGGTTGGTTTTATTACTGGTTTTAAATTCTCTGCAGAAAGGTAACCCCTGTTGGGCAGAACACTCCCACAGCTTCCCCAACTTAATATTCTACTGCCTGGGAGAGAGAGATTCCTGGTAACGGTTTTCCAAAGTAAAGATCAGCCTTATATCCACAAACACGGTATATTTCTCTGTTTGATTAGATCTTCTTTAATTCCTCTCACCAATGTTTTGTAGTTTACAGTGTGGAGAGCTCGTACACATCTTAAATGTATGCCTCCCTATGTCTTTTTTATGCTCTTGCACTTCTTATTTTACTTTCCGGTTCTTTACTGGTAATACACTATGGATTTGGAAATGTGACCTTGTGTGTTAGTTCATTTTGGGTTGCCAGAACACAATAGCTGAGCCATAGGGAGTACCACATGGGACAAAAAGCAAATCAACTCTGGGTCCTTAACCTGTTACCTATTAAAAGCACGATGCATGTTTTCTCCTGCCTCCACACTTGTTCTCTCAGTATGCTCTCTCTTGTCACAAACATAAGGCCAGATGTTTACACACCATGAGCCCCTTATGACCAGACCAAGCTGAACCTGGTGGGGTTTGAGATGGCCACACGAATGACCTCTAATAGCTCCCAAATCCCACAAGATTAAGGAGTAAACAAAGCAGGTGTGTGTGTGGGGATTGTTAGCAGAGAACAAGCTGATTCTATCAAACACCCTTGGAAAGCCCCAGAATCAAGTCAGGCATCAAACTGTCAGAGCAAAATCATGGCATTTGTTCTTAGCTGATTTAAAGATCACTAATTTGGGGGAGGTCACACAGCTGGACAGTACGTTGTCAATTTCTCACTAGCTTTGCTGCAGATAACACCTCTGGCATATGGAGTTACTTTGTACAAACTTGAAGGCTGCTTTTGCTAAAAACACTGGCTTTCCACTTAGGCCTGCAGATGTTTGATGGATGACAATAGTGGGTTAAGAGGTTCCTGTCTCTATGTTGTGTCTGGGCCTCTGTTGTCTCAACTTTTGGGTCACATTCTACTGGGTACTGCAGGTAGACATTGATCATTAAGAACTGTTTTGCCCAAGACTGCAGTTCAGAGTTAACTTGCCACTGGAGCTGGCGTGTGT